>NW_027186473.1:30737916-30813944 GCF_028583685.1 Petaurus breviceps papuanus
AGATTCAAATGTAGACCTACCAATTTTGAATCCCTTGTTTGTGCTATCATACTGCAAATGATTCAAAATATAATTACACTTCCATTTTGATTCTCAGAAACTAATATCTTAATAAGAATAGATACCTTACCTCTTCACAGTCGTATTCTTTTTTAAGAAAATATTATTTTTTCAGTTTATTTCCCCTCTATAAATTTCCCTCCTTAGGAATAAGAAAAAAAGTATATATTTGATCTTTTTTCCTTAGGCATATTAAATTTATGAGAGGAGGAAAGAAAAGAAATGAAATTTCTATATATTTTTTATTTCTATGATTCTATAAGCTTAAACTGAGAAAGGCTCATACTTCCAGTTATTTGTAATCTCACAAGGGTATGAAACCCATATTCATTTATGTAAATAAAAGATTTCAAATGAAAGTTGAGTAATTACATGAACAGATGCTCCACTATATGTATAATCTTTTGGTTTACTTGCCCAAGAAGAGAATGCATGTATTGCAACAACTGCTCATGTAATTTTTTACATCTACTGGAAATAATTGAAAATCCATTCCATGAACATCTAAATACTATTCAGTTAAACTTGGTAAGAAGAACATAGTCACAGTAATGTCCTTTGTCCCCAGTCCCTTCTACCTCCCACTACCATTCTGAGATAGATGTCCAGGAAAGAACAGATGGTTATGTGACTTGGAAACTAAAAATCTCTTTCTTGCTTTGTTCAGTTTATGGCAATCTATTTTTCAAAATAAATTTCTATAAGCCAGATGTGAAATTTCACTGGAGACTGTCATGTTATTTTTATATTCTCCTAATGACACAGAAGAGGCAGTATGATATAATAGATACAGGTCTGATATTAAGCACTTCCTATGTACCAGACACTATGCTGAGTGCTTTACAAATATTATCCTATTTATCCTCATAAGTTTGGGAGGTACATGTTATAATTATTCACATTTTACAGTAGAGGAAACTATAAGAAATAGAAGTTAAGTGACAAGCCTAAGGTCACATAACCAGAAAGAATCTGGGACCAAATTTGAACACAGGTCTTCCTGACTCCAGGCTTGCTGACCCTATTATCCACTGAAACTCCTAGCAGACACTTAGAATCAAGAAGACTTGTATTCAAGTCTCACCTCAGACACATAATGGCCTCATAATCATGGTAAATCATGCAATCTCCCAATGTTCCTAGCAACTTCTCTTCTATAGAGAAATAATTGATCTGTACTGATAAAGGAGATTTTTGCCTTGTTGTCTCCTATACTGATGAAGAGATAGGTCCAATAAAATAATAATGATAAAAATGACAACAATATGCTGTTATATTTATTAATATATTATATATTATAATATATAATAATATATAAGATGTATAATAAAATATATAATAAACCAATACTATTAAAGTCATCATATTAAGCAAAATATCCCCCCAAAACCTGGTTCCTCCAGATGAGTCAAAAATTCATGCAGGCCCATCCTACAAAGTGAGAAAAAACTTTTGAGAATGACTTTGTGATAGATTGTGTATCTGTTGTTTCTGGATGAGCCTAGCTAGGTTTGGGGAGGCTCATCACCAGGTAGGTGAAGCTTGAAAGTTATAATTCTAGGACATGTGATTATATGAATTCCATACCTTTCATCATTTCCTATTTTTCTGTACCATTCATTTGAATCTAAGACTCAGCTCCTTCTTCTGGTAAGCTTGCCAATTCATTTATCTTTTGCTTTTCTTGAAAAGTGGAAAATATGGCCGCCATAGCTCTCCAGCGCTAGGGCCGCCTCTCGCTCTCCAAGCCCAAGCCGAAAGAGAAGGGGGGTGTATAAGGAGAAGTTTTCAGGAACATGGCTCGTACCAAGCAAACTGCCTGTAAATCCACCAGTGGTAAAGCCCCCAGGAAGCAGCTCGCTACAAAAGCCGCTCGCAAGAGTCCGACCTCTACTGGAGGGGTCAAGAAACCTCATCGCTACAGGGCGGGTACTGTGGCTCTCCATGAAATCAGAAGTTATCAGAAGTCCACCGAACTTCTGATTCGTAAACTTCCCTTCCAGCGTCTGGTGCGTGAAATTGCTCAGGACTTCAAAACAGATCTGCGCTTCCAGAGTGCAGCAATTGGTGCTTTGCAGGAGGCAAGTGAAGCCTATCTGGTTGGCCTGTTTGAGGACACCAACCTATGTGCTATCCACGCCAAACGTGTCACAATCATGCCAAAAGATATCCAGCTCGCACGCCGCATACGTGGAGAACGTGCTTAAACTCCACTATGATGGGAAACATTCTTCATTCTCAAAACAGAAAAAAATCTCTTCTTCCTGTTATTGGTAGTTCTGAACGTTAGATATTTTTTTTTCCCATGGGGTCAAAAGGTACGTAAGTATATGATTGCGAATGGAAAAATAGGGGATAGAATCAGGTATTGGAAAGTTTTTTCCATTTTCATTTGTGTGTGAATTTTGAATATAAATGCGAGGACATAAAGCATTAATGCGGTCAAAAAAATGTTTCCGTGAACAAGTTTCAACAATTCAACTTTATAACAATTATAAATAAACCTGTTAAATTTTTCTGGACAATGCCAGCATTTGGATTTTTTTAAAAAGTAAATTTCTTATTGATGGCAACTAAATGGTGTTTGTAGCATTTTTATCATACGGTAGATTCCATCCATTCACTATACTTTTCTAACTGAGTTGTCCTACATGCAAGTACATGTTTTTAATGTTGTCTGTCTTCTGTGCTGTTCCTGTAAGTTTGCTGTTAAAATACATTAAACTACAAAAAAAAAGAAAAGTGGAAAATATGTCATATGTCAGAAACATAAGTGTTCTAGAATCTGAAAGAAGTCCAGTAGCAATCTAGCCCAGTTCACAAATGAAAAAGAATCCACCACAACAAAATTAACAAGTGGTCATTAACATTTGCTTAACAAATTTCAATGTGTCTCATCCTACTTTTGAGATCACTCTGATGGCTACTTAGGAAGGTTTCATTTCCATGCAATCAAAATGTTTTTTTTCCTTGAAACTTTTCTCTTGCTTATAACTGACCTCTAAGGACAAACAGAGCAAATATAAGCTTTCTTCCCATTAAAGACCTTGGATGCTTGAAGAAGCTATCATATTCCTCCACAAGGCTTTTCTTCCTCAGATTCAGTTTTCCAATTCTTTCACTTGACTTTACTCATATGACACGACTTTGAAGACCTTCAAAATCTTGGTTCCCTTTCTCTGGTCACTTTTGAGATTATCAGGGTCCTTCCTAAAATGTCATACCTGGAGTTGAACATGGTACTCTGGTGTGGTCCAGAGGGCCCACTGTTCCTACCTATTCTTAAAAACTATACTTTCTTATTATAGCCTTATAATACATTAGCTTTCTTGGCTGTCTAACCATATTATTGGCAACACACTTACACACACACACACACCAAAAAAACAACAACAAGAACCTGGAAAGAGGTAAGGTGAGTAGAATAATTATGTGGGAGTGAAGGTAAGATTGGGCAAGATTGCCAATGAGGAGATAGAAAAGTTTGAATACTCAGGAGTAGAATAGGGAATAATTGAGTACACCTGGGTACCTCATGAAAGCATGGTCCAGTCCAAGGAATCACGAATATTGTGAAATTAATGAGAAGAGACAGACTTTAAGGAAAAGATAATGAGGTCAGTTTTGACCATGTTGACTTTTTGGTGCAACAGTCAGAAGGACTAGACTAGAAATACAGAAATATGTTACAGACAAACAAATGGATTAAGAAATTATTTACAGAGGGATAACAAGTGAAGTCAGGGGAGTAGATCAGATCACCAAGAGAGACATTATACAGAAGTTGGATATATGTCAAAACTTGGGGGACAGTAGCGTAAAAGAGGAAAATCCAGGGTAGGGGTGATCAGGGAATTAAGAACAGAATAATGAATGGTACAAAAAAAAAAAACTAGACACCAAAAGGTATTTATCAAGAAAGAAGGTTTTATCTCCAATGGCAAGTGCTGCAAAAAAGATGTATTTACTGATTCCCAGCAGCATTGCTTTGGTGTAGTTAATACAGAACAATAGTGAAGGCTTTAAGATTGGGTCTGGTGATAAACTGAATGTCTGGAGTGCTATATAGCCAGATTGGCTTCAGGGTGATGAATATTTTGATCACAGTAACCTTTAAATATAATCTATTAAATCACAGAAGGGTTGTAATCTGTGTTAGTATTGGGAGGACACACACTAATGAAGTTATAGATTTTTAAGTATGGTGCAGTGCCCCCCATATAATAAATGCATATAGTATATGTGTCCATTTTATAGCACTTAAAAATAACCTCATTATTTTAAATTATTTAAAAAGCTTTATATTTCCAGTATCTTTGCTATTATGACACATTGTTTATATCCATGATTTATTTGTTACTAAGTTCTGGACTGGAAACCAAACCTCCAATTATAACATGGATCATATAGAAAAATACAACTCACTTGTAACAATCTACTTTATGATGTGATTTCTAGAGATGACTTTAGAATAGCCTTGGCATTCTTTCAAAATCTGATGAGTTCACATTTTTAAATTATGAGTTGCTTAATAAGGTATTGTACTTTTATTTGGAGATGGTGAATTTGGAGTCAGGAGGCCTGGGTTTGAATATCAGTTCTGCTCATATTATTTGTATGACCTGAGTTTCAACTTTCTCTTTGAAAAATAGGAAGGCAAGGGGCAGCTTGGTGGCACAGTGAATAGAGCACCAGCCCTGGAGTCAGGAGGATCTGAGTTCAAATCCAGCATGAGACACTTAATACCAAACAAGCTGTGTGATCTTGGGCAAGTCACTTAACCCCAACTGCATTCCAAAAATTGAAGAAGAAGAAGAAGAAGAAGAAGGAGGAGGAGGAGGAGGAGGAGGAGGAGGAGGCTGGTCCAGCTAGATGGCGCAGTGAATACAGCACCAATCATGGAGTTAAGAGGACCTGAGTTCAAATTTGGACTCAGACATTTAACATTTACTAGCTGTGTGATCTTGGGGAAGTCACTTAACCACAATTGCCTTGCCTTCCCCCTTCTGAAAAAAGAAAAATGAGAAAGCTGACATACATTAGTCATTGTTAACCTTTTGTGTGTCATGATCACTATTAGAAACCTGGTAAAATCCAGGGATCCTTTCTCAGACTAATATTTTAAAATACATATAATAAAATATACAGGAATAAAAATAACATAAATTATTTTGAAATATCATAGCATTGTCACAGACTCCAGGTTAAGAACTTCTGGTTCGGCTACTCTTCTCTAGAGTATAATATAAGTTCCTTGTGTTCAAGGATTATTGTTTTGACATTTGTAAGTTCAGTACTTAGCTGAGGTTACTATTGTTGCCGTTGCTGTTTTTAAAAGGAGCTTAAGAAAAGATCATTGATTTGGATTGGATCACTAAGATTCCTTCCAGTTGTATGTCCTATATATTTTTCTTTTTTTATATTAAAATTCTGGTGAAATATGTTACTATTTTAAAAATATGATCAAGGTTTCAATGACAATTGTCTATACAAAAGAAAGAAGTAATGGCTATAAAGAGTAAATTACAGAAGGGAAGGTAGAATTATTTGGAATTATAAAGGGCCAAATCCCTTAGGAACATAATTTGATAGGATGAAAATTAAAGTGCAGAAATAAAAGAGAATGAATATTTGGAGTTTGGGTGTAAGAGATGCACAACTGAGAAGTGGAATCTGGACCAGAGGCATCACATGGTCTTGTTGATAGTTTAATCTCTCACTAAAATTTGGGTAAAAAAATCACCCAATTGGAGGCTACTTATCTTTTGAGGAAAATTTCCCTTTATATACAAGGCCTGGAAATAAAGTCATATCTAGAGGGAATAGAATAAAGGAAAAAAACAAACAAACAAACATTTAGTAATTATTTGGGTTAACAACTAGATTTTCAACAATATTAATTCCAACAAAATAAAATATTTCAAATTTAGTTGCAGTTTCTCCTCATTGTTCTTTTTAGTCAAATGATTTAATATTTTATTGATTGCTTGATTATTTTATGGAACTTTATGCTCATTTTAGTCAATATTCCATACAGTTTACTGTTTTCTTTATATCCTTGATTTTAAAAAAATATATAGTATTGCTCAAATAAGATAGGAAAAAAAAGTTGTTCTCTGACAATCATGCAATGGGTCCCTCTCCCTTAGTCATTGCCAGCAAGACTTTTGCCAGCATCTTCCTTAATCAGCTAATCATTCACGTGGAAGATGGTCATCAACCCAAGAGTCAGTGTGACTTGAAAAAGGACTGAGGAAAGCTTGACATGGTGTTTAATGCCAACAAGTTTGAGAGAAATGCCAAGAGGAGAATAAAGGTATTTATACAATGTCTGTCAATTTAACCAAGTCTTTGAAACTGTCAATGTGAAGACTTGAGGAAGATTATAGTGAAATTTGGTTACTTGTAGAAGTTCATCAATATTATATACCAGTTAAATGATGGCAGTTACATGAGTTCTGGAAAATTAATGATGCTTTCACACTTTCCCAGTCACCAATGAAATGAAGTATGTCTGTGAACTGGTTCCCATACTTTTTTTTTTTTTTTAAGCAATCGGAGTTAAGTAACTTGCTCAAGGTTACACGGCCAGTTATTTCTGGGTGTGGTGCTGAGTGTCTGAGCCCGGGATTCGATCTCCAGGTCGTCCCAACACTGGAGCCGGTACTCTTACTCGCTGAGCCACCTGGCCACCCCTAAGCAATTGGGGTTAAGTAACTTGCTCAAAGTTACATGGCCAGGTGTTTCTGGGTGGGTGCTAAGTGTCTGAGCCCGGGATTCGATCTCCAGGTCTTCTCAACACTGGAGCCGGTGTTCTTACTTGCTGTGCTACCTGGCCGCCCCTGGTTCCCATACTTTTACGGTGGTGTTTTCAGTAATTTTGTCAAGATGCTTTCAGTGAGGATAACAACATCAAGGTCAACTAACTCACTGACAATAAATTATTTATCTTGAAAAGGTTACAAGCCAAGACTAACGTGGAGGGATAGTTGGTATGAAACTTTTTTTTCAGAGACTATTGTGTACTCAGTGCAGATGAGATATAATGGAGTATGGATCAGTTCTTTGATATGTACTCAATTTTGGGGCAGCTAGGTGGCACAGTGAGTAGAGCGCTGGCCCCAGAGTCAGGAGGACCCGAGTTTGGTTCCAGCCTCAGACACTTAACACACACACACACACACACACACACACACACAAACTTGTCATGTAACCTTGGGCAAGTTACTTAACCCCAATTGACCTCCAAAAAGGCAAAAAAAAAAAAAAGGTATGTACTCACTTTAGCCTGATAATTAACACCAAGAAAAAAGGTTCTTTACCAGTTAGTGTTGCATCCTCCATAGGAAACATTGGATACACCAAACAGAAATTTTGAATGGTGGGAATAAGTTGACTTACAATGGCATATATATATATATGTATTTATGTGTGTGTGTGTGTATATATATATATATATATACGTATTTTTCCAGTATATTTTCCACATAGATGATGAGATTGATGCACCCATTGTCAGAGCTAGCTCAGAATTTGGGATGCTCCAAACAGAAGAGTGGTAGAGAAGAGGTATTAGGCTTACTACCAAACTGAAAGTATTGCAGAACTTTGTGCTGACTGAATTGTTGAATGATTGTGAATCCTGGAGAGTCACTAAGGCCATGCCAGAAAATTGAATTGCTTCCAATTGAATTGTCTAAGGAAGATTTAGAAGATGATTTAGCCGGATAAAAAAAAGTCTGTACACGGATTTTTTTTTTTTTTTTTAGCTGAACTGCCAATCATTCATACTTTAGTGCAGATTGTAACTCCAATGGTCTGGCCACATTGGTTGAATATAAATGTGAGTTTGTATAAAACTATTTTATAGAGAATTCACATAAGGCAGGCCCTCACATGGAGGTCAAAAGAAGCAATACAAGGACATTCTCATGGTCTCTGTGAAGAACTTTGGTATCGATTGTTATACATGGAGACACTGGTACAGGACCATCCACCTGTATCAAAGGTGCTATGCTGGATGAACAGAGTTTCAGTAGCTCAAAAGAAACATGAGATGAACAACTTTGGAAACATCTCCATTCCAAAGGTTTATATGGATTATTTGTGCCTGACCTGTGGTAGGGCCTTCTGAAGTCATATTGCTCTTATCAGCCACAGTCAGAAACACTTTATATTGACGCAGATATGATGATATCATTTTGGACCTCTTCAAGTAGGAAGGACAACAATGAATGAATTTCTAATATATATATATATATATATATGTATGTATGTATATATATATATACACACACACACAATTTTTAACTATTACTGTATATACACACTCAGGTATGTATGTATACAGAATGTATATATGTAAAACTGAGGAATATAGCTGTGTATGTATGAATATATGTGTGTGTATTTCTGTGTATAGGAATATACAGCAGTTTCAGAGAGTGGGAGACTATACATATATAAATAATAAGAAACCATTATAAATAAGTATATATACACATAAACATATATACATGTGTATGTGTTTTAAAACTTATAAAAAAGCATAATGCTATTAAAAAGAGGGAAATTGTTACCACATAAGAGAGATAGATAAGGGAGGGTAAGAACTTTAATGAGATCATTTCAATTAATGCTATTTTAAAAGAAAAAATAAGTATTTACACACTTGTCTCTAACACAAGTCATAATGGCTTTTTATTTCCTAAAAAAAGGTAGCTAGGGTAGCCTCCATGATCTTATTACTTCTAAACCTTCTTGTTCTTTCATAAATGTCCTCTTTTGGTCACAGAGGGACTAGGTTGGCAAGAAAGGATGTACGATCAACTCAGATCCATCGCCATTGAAAAGTAAGAAAAATAGTAGCTTAGACTTGGCTATATAAACACTTTAAGGTTTGCAAAGAACTTTAAATACAGTATGCCATTTAATTTTGATGTCTTATTTCATATGATTATTGAGAGCTTACATTTCATTTTTTAGCTTCAATTAAATTGTTTTAGGAGGATTATCCCATCCTTGTTCTTCTTAATGAAGACAGAGATAAAAATGAAGAACCCCTATTTCCCTTAGTTCCACAAGCAATCAACAACCATTAATTTTCTACTATGTACCAGACACTGTGCTAGACTCTAGGAATAAAAGTACAAGGAATCAAACTACCTACTCTTATATATTAGTTCTTTATGTACATCTTTCATTTCTCACCTCTGTATAAATTAGTGAAATGCTTAAAATATATTTTCCTTGTCATTTTTATTTAGAATTATTTTCAGATATAATATATTTGTATATTGTACACATGTATTTATTTTATATCTATATCTATAGGTCCATATCTATAGATCTATTTTTCTCTATCTCTGTCTATTCATAGCTCTTTAGTGTACAAATTTCTTGCCCCCAAAATGGAATAGACTGTGTGACCTCCCTGTTAATGGAAATACAGTGGAAAGGGCACTAAATTTGGAATCAAAGACCCCAGGTTCCAATTCTGCTCCTGTCACCTGGTACTTGCATGACACTGGGCAATACATTTAACTTCAGACTTTTGTATCCGGTTGTATAAAATGATGGGATTGTACTAGATGACCTTCACTGTCCTTTCCAGTTCTAAATTTATTATTATTCTTCCTTTCTTATACAAATTTCCATTTTAGTCTTTCTCCTTTACCTCTAGTACTTACCCTAGCAGAAAAAGAGAAGCAGTGAAGGCTCAAGTATTTGCTTCCCCACAGGCTTCTGGTGAACCTTCATCCTGTGGTAAAGAGAAGGAAGGCACATGGAACATTAGAGCCAAAAGTGAACTACTTTGTGGTCATTTATGACAATCCCTCACATACAGATGAAGAGACTGAAAAGAAATGACTTACCCAAGGTCGGATAAGGAACAAGTATGTAAACTTGGGTTTAAATCCAGATGTCCTGAGTTCACAGTCTTCCCATATCCCCTAACAATAAACTGCCTCCATTACACTTGGCACAGTTATTCTGCTCAGAATTCATGTCTTAAGTGTTTTATTGGCTAGGTCATGGGAGGGAGTACTTAAAATATGAGGTCAAAATCTGTGTGTCACTAGTTAACATCTATGCAAAATTAGCTAACCCTAATTACTGTTCTTTCAAATTTATGATCTTTAAATAGTAGCCTTCAAATAATAGTCACCTTTTTTTATTTTTGAACTAGCAAAAATAGCCATTAAGATTAGAGTAATTATAGTATTTTTCACATGAGGTTTCCTTAGCAATAATCTCTCTCTGGCTTCATATGTAGTATTTGTTTAATGTCTAAGGATTCTGACTTTCAAATTTCCTCTTGTGTATATTAGCAGAACAAACTTTCACAGCCATCCTAAAACATCTGATTATATTGTCATCACTTTCACTCCTTTAACTTTAATTTCACACATTTCTTTTTATTCCTCATACCTGCATTTCATGCCTCCACTTTAATATAATCTGTTATATTATATGGTTCATGTATCACAACAGTGATTCTGACTGAAAAAAAATCTATAGTCTATTTTACTTCTAAGAATGTCAAAGTCGTTGATTTCTCCTACTCTATTTCTTTTTGGAGTTTGCTAGTTTTGTGTTGAAGGGGGAGGGGAGTGGAAGAAGGTATTAGAGGATACTACCGTTCAATAGATAGATATCTTTCTGAAATTCAAATAAAGATGCCCAGGATTATTACTTTATAAGTTGGATATACTCACTGCACTTTAACTTTAATATTTAATTCCAAGAGTACAGTGGATCCCTTAGTCTTTTTCATTCTGGTCAAAGGCAAACAACCTAAGTAGGCTGGATAATCAACATTTTTGCATAAAACAGGCTGAGAGTATCTTTCTCTTGTCAGTTTAGGGGACAAACTCCTGCTGTTGCTTCCAGCTCAGACTGTCCTAGGGCCAATCTCCTTCAAGTTCTGAAGGCAAATATAAGTCCCAGCCTTCTCCCTCTGGGTTCTAAACAGACTCATTAAAATTAAAAGCATTTTCCAAGAATCTCAAGAGTCTAGTGCCAAGCCACAGACCATAAGAGTAGCAACATATGTTGGAATCAACTGCTAAAGCTGTCAGAATCATGATAAAGGCAAGGAAAGAAGGATGTTACACAGAAAGGACACAACAAAGAGAAAAGTTATGATGAATAAGAAAGCAGTATGAGCCTAATATGTAACCAGAAAAATTATTAACCAAATATTTCAGTACAAAAGGACAAATTTATACAATGAATCCCAAGCTTTTTTCCTCACTACCAATCATGGTTAGTGAGATTCATTCATGCTCTTTCAATAACTTTTTAATTGTTCACCTTGCCTCCATTCTTTTCCCTCTCCGATTCAACCTCCAAAATGCCATATCATTCTGTTGCTAAAGAAGAGCCAGTGGCTTGCTCTTGGCTTTAGGATAAAATATAAACTCTTTTATTTGGTAGCTGAAGCTTTACACAATCTGGTTCTAGATTACTTTTAAAGGCTTATTGTATATGCCTCTCTAGGAAATCTATATTCCAGTCAAATTGGTCAACAAGATAGTCAATGCCTGAATACAAGATTCCATCTCCTTTTCTAAGTACTTGTAGTCTGTTCCGCATGCCTATAATGCACTCCTTCAATTCTTCCTCATAGAGTGAGGAGGTGATAAGAAACAATAAGGGAATTTTTTCCTCAGATCAAAGAGGCATACTAACAAGCATTTCCTGCCTCACTTATTAGAAAAATAAATTTGTGTATCAGAAAGAAACTAAGTCAATTGCATTCATGTGAAAGTAAAAAGTATCACTCCTAATTTGATACTAAAGTCAAATTCATTTTACTATTTGGCATTTAGGCAAATTGGAATATTTTCTAAGATTTGATAAGAAAAGTGAGGTTTTCTGCCCTATCTAGTGGCAGAGTCCTACTGTGGCAAAAAGCCCATAAGTCAAGTAATTGAGTGGTAAAATGAGCAGGCAAAGGAAACAAAGCAGACAGAAGATTCCAACGATACATTCCTATTTTGGGGACAAAAAGGAGCAAAGCATGGAACAGGAGGAAAGCAGTGAAGTCAGAACTCCTGCATCAAAAGCTTCAAAGGAAAATACAAGCTGTTTACAAGCCATAGAGGACCTTAAGAAAGATTTTGAAAACCAAGGAAAAATTGGGAAGAGAAATGAGAACAATGCAAGAAAATTATGAAATGAGAGTCAACAGCCTGACTGAGGAAAATAATATTTAAAAAACAGACTGACTCAAATGGCAAAGGAGGCCCAAAAAGGCAATGAGGAGAATAATGTCTTAAAAAGTCAAATTTGCCTGATGGAAAAAGAATCTCAAAAGCTCAATGAGGAGAATCATTGCTTCAGAATTAGATTGGAGCAAATGGAAGCTAATGACTTTATGAGAAATCAAGATGCTGTTAAATAGATGCAAACAAATGAAAGAACAGAAGGCAATATGAAATATCTCCTGGGAAAAACCACTGACCTGGAAAATAGATCCAGGAGTGATAATTTCAAAATTATTAGACTGCCTGAAAGCCATGACCAAAGTAAGAACCTAGAAATCATCCTCCAGCAAGTTCTCAAAGAAAACTGCCCTGATGTTTTAGTACCAGAGGGCAAAATAGAGGTTGAAAGAATCCACCAATCACCTCCTGAAAAAGATCCCAAAAAGAAAATTCCTAGGAATATTATAGCCAGGTTCCGGAATTCCCAGATTAAGGAGAGAATATTACAAGCAGCCAGGAAGAAACAATTTGAATATTGTGGAAACACAATCAGGATAACCCAGGATCTGGCAGCTTCTACACTGAGGGATTGAAGGGCTTGGAATATGATATTCTGGAGGGCAAAGGAGCTGAGATTAAAACCTAGAGTCACCTACCCAGAAAAACTGAGTATCATGTCTCAGGGGAAAATATGGTTATTCAGTGGAATAGAAGACTTTCAAGCATTCTTGCTGAAAAAACCAGAGTTGAATAGAAAATTTGACATTCAGATACAAGAAGCAAGAGAAGCATGAGAAAGTGAACAGGGAAAAGGAATCATAAGGAACTTTTCAAAGTTGAACAATTAACATTCATTCCTACATGGAAAAACAATAATTGTAACTTATGAAACTTTTCTCAGTAGTTGAAGGGTTTATATATATATATATTTGTCTATATATGAGGTTATATGGGCATATGAATACATATGTGAATGTGTATATATGTTTACAGGTATATATAGATAGATGGCACAGGTCCAATTTAACAGGAAGGAACGATACTGAAAAGGTGAAATTAAGAGGTGAGAGGAATAAAATGAGAGTAGATGGGGAGAGACAGATTGGGGTAAACTATCTCATACAGAAGAGGCAAGGGAAAATGGTTACAATGGAGGGGAAGAATAGGAAGGCAAAAGGGAATGGGTCAACCTTATTCCCATTGAATTTGGCATGAGGAGGGAGTGAAATACACACTAAATAGGGTATCTCACCCTCCAGGAGAATGGGGGGGGGGAAGGCGATGAGAGGGGGGATGACAGAAGGGAGTGTAGGCTGGGGGGGGGAGGGAGGTTGGAAGCACTCACTTTTGAAAATTGACGGGATCAAAGTGGAGAGTAGAGCGGGTGGGACGTGGGATGGGAGGGAGGGAAGTATAGTCAATCTTTCACAATATATCTACTATGTTATTGTTTTGCATTAGCCACACATGTGCAACCTATACTGAACTGTTTATCTTCCCAGTAGGGGTAGGTGACGGGAAAGGAGGGGAATGAATCTGGAATTGAAAGTTTTGAAATCAAATATTCAAATATATATGTGTATATATATATGCAAATATATATATATATGTGTGTGTGTGTGTGTGTGTGTGTGTGTGTGTGTGTGTGTACTATAATTAACACCATCTTACATGTAATTGGGAAATGGGATGTGTAGGCACTGAGGCATAGAGATCCACTGGAAAAGTGGAAAGGAGTATGGGGGAAAATGTGGGAGAGAGCAGATTGGAGGAGGGGATATCTTGTGTGACTGCTATTTTGGGGTGGTGGGTGGGGGAGAAATGGGGAGAAAATTTGTAACTCAAAATCTGGCAGAAATGGATGATGTAAATCAGAAGTTAATAAAGCATTAAAAAAAAGAAAAGCAAGGTTTTTGGGGTTCTCTAGTGGTGAAATAAGGGAGTAGGTGCCCCTCCCCAAAATCACTTTTGCTAGACAGGTCAAAGCTATCACTTTCAAAGAAGTTTTTTAAGGAGTGGACACATAAATAAAGTTTACTGGAGTAAAAGTTAAATCAGCTGAAAACATTTTACAAAAATGTATTAAAGTCTCTCATCCTAGATAAAAAAAAAATAGTGTTGAAAGAATAATAAGGAATTTAAGTTACCTGCTGAATATGACTAAGGGAGAAAGCATGATAAATTTATCAAGGACCCCACTGCAACAACCCTGGGCATTGAAGTCCACACCTTTAAGCAAGCAGATGAACCTCTCCATTCAAAACCCCTAAATATACAATCAGGCTCTGCATCTATGAGGAAAGGAGAAAAGTCTCTACACTTGATTAGATCAATTTTCTATCAATAATTTTTGCAAGTGATGATTTGGAAATACAATCAATGTCACAATGTTATTATGTTGTTATGTTCTTCCTAAATTGTAGTAAAATTCTCTCATTTAAAAAATTGAGGAAACATTCTAAGCCAGAAATAGTGTTAGATAAGCAATTTTTATATGAAATTTATTGGAACTAAAAGATAAAGAACTTGTTTAAAAACAGTTATGTCACTTACATCTTATATGTTTATATATGCCATATAGAAAATCAGGTATTTATTTACTCCTGTATCTGAAGTTAGAAAGGAGATTACAACTAAAACAATCTGATTATCAGTTATTTGGAACTTGTAAGATTATTGAGTTATTTTGTTTTAATGCTAAAACTTAAAATTGTTGATTCATTAATATATGTAGAAATTAGACTAGGTGAAAACTTTATTTTGGATTAATTCTGCCCACTCAAACCATTCCTCCTCCATGTGTGAGAGTTAGCAATGAAGGGGGATAAGCATTAACCTCCCCCCCCCCCCCCCCTGCCCTCCTGCTTTAGAATCCATATCAATCTTACTTATTTAGTAAAATTGCCAAAAGCCCATGGAAATTATCTGTCATTTAGCTGGAGAAAGGAACTTGTTTTAGTTATGTAGTTCCTAAACAATGAATTTAACTTGCTAAGAAAGTTGCAAAATATTAAAAGGATTTCTAACAATTGAGAAAGAAAAACATTAAATGAAATTCCTTATGTAAGAAAAACCTAATAAATCTTTTTTTTTTTTTTTAAAGCAATTGGGGTTAAGTAACTTGCTCAAGGTTACACGGCCAGTTATTTCTGGGTGTGGTGCTGAGTGTCTGAGCCCGGGATTCGATCTCCAGGTCGTCCCAACACTGGAATCGGTGCTCTTACTCGCTGAGCCACCTGGCCGCCCCGAACCTAGTAAATCTTTATTGTTTATTACAACTCCATAAGAATAAAATTAACATATAATTGGATATGATTTTATTGGTGAAAAATTGCTACTTGAAATAAAAAGCATTTAATATTATATTTCATTCACATCTTATTTTTTTCTTTCTATAGTCAAATTTCTATTATCAGAATAATTAGTAAAAGATATGAACTCTTTTGTGTTAGCTTTATGGGAAATTCAATGCTACTTTTTATCAAGAGTTAGAATATATACAGTAACTTATAGAAACTACTTAGGCTAACTTTATAATATCTCCATTGCTTAGAGGGATCCTAATACTAATAGCTTTTATAAGTACTTTGATCAGCTTCTGTTATAGGAATGTAAATTTTTAAGATCTTCCCTGTCCCTAGGCTTAAGTGCACCTGGAGCCTGTGGTGGGGGGCTTGTTTCTCAGGAGATACTTTGTGATTGGGCAGTGGGTCAAGAAGGTTGTTACATTCTCTGAGCCAGGAGAAGGCATTATAAACCCTGATTTGAGGCTTCATTTTGGGGCTCACTTTGAGAAGTGTTGTGTGATTTAAACAGATGAGACTCTGGGCAGCCTTTTTTGAGAGACCCCAGCTTTGAAAACCCAGATGTTGATCCTTCCCTCTCAGGTAACTGGGATTAGATATGTATGTATGTAATGGTTGTGATGGGGTGCTTGGGATCTATATCTGTAACATCAGTTTATAAAATCAATTTGCAACATCAGTCTGTAACATCTATTTGTAAAACCAGTCTGTAAAATCACACTAGCCCCCCCCATCACAGAACATTAACTCTGCCCCTTCCCCCGACCTGCACTCTGTCTAGCTTCAAAGCATTAACTGTGCCCAGCAACAACTCACGAATTGTTTATCTCAGGCTTGAAACACTAACAAGCTATACCTATCAATCTTTCACAAAAGTATCTATAAACATTAAAGCTTAAGCAACTATTATCTCCCCCTTGTGTTTCCTTGCCTCCATGAATCCTTCAATGCCCCCTTTCTAGGTTAACTCCTTAAGCAATTATCTTTCCCTAACCTTGGTTCCCAGACATCAATCCTGTCAAGCATGACACTGATGGGTGGCAGACTGGGCACTTCTCCATCAGCCCTTAACCCACCCCCGTGGGCTTTTCCCCAGTGAATCATGGGTACTACGACTGCACATAAAGCATGCATGCCCCTTTAAACACTGACTCCACCTTAGCCCTACCTTAACTCCTCCCTAAACCCACCCTCTGCTCACCTGGTCAGACTAATTGACATCTAATGAATAACCTTAACTCTTTAAAAGCTATGCCTGTGTCTTCTTTAAGTTGCAAGTCCCCTAAGGATCCTTGCCCGCTGTAAGGCGTATAATAAACTTTTTCAACTCTGACTCCAAGTTAGCCTGAGCTGAATTCTTTCCAGACTGAATCACAAGTTCTTGTCTTAGATAAGATCAGAGTTCCTGCTGAACTTAATAGCCTACTCTAATCAGTTGGACAGTTTGGAAGCCTGTCTGTTGAAATGTTCTTGTAAGTTATGCTTGTAACCTCTGTATACTCTGAAGTTTGTAGTGCTTACCTTTTCCCCCTGAACTAGGTAAATGAGATATGTTTGATTGATTAAAGTAAGCTTGTTCCATTTTGAGTTGCTTTCCTTTAGCAAAGCAGATCTAAGAACCCGTGTGGCAGCCACCCTGGGGATGCTGGGGTGCTTGCCGATACAAAATGGCATCACAAACAGGATCTGCAGACTAAAAGGAAAGTATGGGGGCGGGGATTGTTGTTTCTTTCCCAGTTGTGATAGCTATGACTCTGTGGAGCCATGGACCAGGAGAGAAGAATGGCCTGCATGCTTAATTTGCTGAGCTGAGAGCAGGAATGGTGAGCTGCCTGCATCGGGACCTGGGCAGAATCCAGGAGAGGCTGCTGCCTGTGGGAGGAGAAAGAACAGGAATTCAGTCACAGGAAAAGTTAAGGACTGTGTGGCAAAGCGGGGGCACTGAATGTGTTTCCTTCCTGCATCCCACAGTTTGGGGCCCAGGGGAAGTATGGACTTGTGACTATGGTGAGTGGGGTGAAGTGCTATGGACCCCCAAGGACCCCACCCTCTTTCTAAGCCTTCTAGGGCAGTGTGAGGGGAAGGATACCCCCCCACACACAAAAAGAATTTTATTTGGACACTTGTTTTGAATTGAGGTGATAGTGCAATGTACTTTTTGTTTGTTTAAGGCCCTGTGGCCACTTTGGTAACTTTAGTTATGTATCTTGCAAATGTGGAATAAGAGATGTTTAGTGCTAATTTAAAAGTAAATTGACTATGCAATGGGCATGAAAGATCTTGGGGCCGAATGTTATAGGAATGTAAATTTTTAAGATCTTCCCTGTCCCTAGGCTCAAGTGCCCCTGGAGCCTGTGGTGGGAGGCTTGTTTCTCAGGAGATACTTTGTGATTGGGCAGTGGGTCAAGAAGGTTGTTACATTCTCTGAGCCTGGAGAAGGCTATATAAGTTCTGTTATGAGGCTTTGTTTTGGGGCTCACTTTGAAAAGTGTTGTATGATTTGACCAGATGAGACTCTGGGCAGCTATCAAGCCTACCGGTTTTGCAAAACCCAGATGCTGATTCTTCCCTCTCTGGAAACTGTGATTTGGTATGGATGTAATGGACAGTTTGGAGGTCTATCTGCTGAAATGTTGTTGTCACTTATGCTTGTAACTTCTGTATACTCTGAAGTTCAGAGTGCTGACCTTTTCCCCCTGAACTAGGTAAACAATATATGTTTGATTTATTAAAGTAAGCTTGTTAACCCATTTTGAATTGCTTTCCTTCAGCAAAGCAGATCTAAGAACCTGTGTTGGCAGTCACCCTGGGGATGCTGGGGTGCTTGCTGCTACAGCTTCTTAATTGTTGCCAATATAAAGATTCAATTACTATACCTTTTTTTGTGTGATATTTAAGAATTCTGTGATAGTTTGTCAATAAATTCCTTGAGAATCTATGTTACTTATGTTACACCAATTGGTTTAAATGCATCTCACTCTTAAAAGTTTTGTTTTTGCTTTTAGGATTTCCAGACAACTTATAGCTAAGTTAAAGTAAAGTAGAATAGATTTTGCTATTTTGATTCCAATGTATAGTCATTCCATGGCCTAGGCAAGAGTTAAAGTAGTGTCTGAACTTATTATAAGTAAAAGTTTTAATTTCTGAAATATCTCTTTCTTCCAAAGGGAATATAATCAGAGGATAAACAAGTTTTGTGTGACAAGGTTGTAGGTCTACTACTCAGTTATAAAGTGCTAGTCAGGAATTTCTTTTGTCTATCAGCTTCCTGGAAATGCAAACTAATTAATTGCAATTACATTAACATTAATTCTAATAATGATAAAGTTATTAATATTCACTTTACTTCCACCCACTAGACGAAGCTTTCTGATATGCTATTAATGTTAAATGATTTTTCTTTTCCCTTAATATTGAGTCAGCAAACAAATATTCTGTACATATGACAACATATTTGATACTGCTAAACTTAAAAACACTGAGAATACAGATCTTTTTTAACTTTTTTCAGAAGTTACAAGCTCTTATGACATAGAAGCCACTACCTATATTGCAATTCTTTCTTCACTGCCTAGGTCTCTTTATTTAAATAAAGTGACTATTAATCAAAAGTTCAAGTTTCTCCAAATTTTTCCCCAAATACTTATAGAACTACATTAGCTTACTCTTATTTTCATCAAAATGCATATACTCTATGTAATCATACGTTATAGTTTTCTGCTTCTATGGGCATTCTGACACAACTGAATGCTGATAATGTTCCTGCCACTAACAAACTTATTTCAATCTTTCTGTGATCATTTTTAAAATAATATTAATTACAGGCATACCCCTTATTATAAAGATATTACAACCTAGTTGCCAAAATAAAAAAGGGGGAGCAATTAGATGTATTAGCTACTGCTTTATACAGCCAAAACACATTAGCTAAATAAAAACATTGTTAAAAATGAGTATACACTGGCAGTAAAACAATGTGAAAGGTGCATAATCCTCAAAATGAAGGTAATGTGAAATTTATTACTGTGGGGGCAAGGCTGTGCTTATATATTTTCCAGAACCTAGGGAACGACCAATGAGGGTGCCAGAAAAGAAATGTCAGGGTGTGTACTCTGAATCACCCAGAAAGATGAAAAAGCTCTAGCAGAAGAACTCACAGAGACAGAATATGGGAATAAAGAAGAAGAGGTCTCCTAATGCAAACAAAACAAAAAAATCTATGCCCCAATCGGGTCAGATCGAACATTTTTATATCTACCCAAAGAACTAAAAAACCTGCTACTCCAGGATTTGTGTTTCTTGCTGTGATCACTCTGCTTTCTGTACAAACTGAACTGGTTCCATCCTGATTTACATTTTGATACACCTACCCCTGTTGCAACACTTGTTTCATATATAACTGTAATTGTATCTACATGTATTTGACCCCCTCAACCCTTCCTTACTTCTACTAATGTAAATCATTTACAGATGATATAAGTCCATACTATATTTTATTGGAATACACCCTGCTTTAACTGTACTCTTAAACAATGTATTAATGGTTGTGATGTCATACTGTTTGTAGAACCACCCTCTTTTGATTTCAGACTTCAGTGGAACCTGCACAAAAGTGATTTCTGGACTTTTTTAATCATGGGACTAATTGCAAGTATATTTTCTATTCTCCTTCTCCAATGTACTTATAGATACATCTGTCTATTTATGACTCCTTTGTATGGAATATTGTTTGCATTCATTGTACTCCTGCTATATGTATATCTAGAAGGGATTTGTACTATTATTTTGTCTACTATCATTGATAATTTCAACCACTCTGTCTTTGTATTTAGGTAATAAGTTAAAGTAGAGACTTTCAGAAAAAAATTAGATGCTTTAAAGGAAACTAGAATTTGTGAAAGACAAGCTAGTAGAAACTGAGTTTTGTTGAAGTGTGATTATAGATTTCATCCTATTTGTGTTATGCCCGTGAAATATAATAGGTCTAATTATGATTGGCAAAAAGTTAAAAATTGTTTGTTAGGGATTTTTAGAAATACCTCCATAGGAGTGGATTTGGCACAATTCGATAAATTGATTCCCCATATCAATGAGGTCTCCCTGGATAAAATTATGGTGGACAATTTGGCATTACAAATTTAGGGTTCATTTAAAGATTTAAATTCTTTGCATTGGCTATACATATTGCTTTCACTCTTTCTTCCTCTGCTTATATTGTATCTCCTTGCTATTTGCATTGTGAAGTATGTAGTAGGTATTTTTAAAGGAACACTCTAGGCCTGGCAAGTGCCCCCACCTTGTTATCCTTTTCCCCAGGATTTGTTAATACTATATAATATGTAATTGAATGGCTTTTGTTTATGGTAATTATCCCCTCGTCTGTTGCCCTCTCATGCAGACGTCCCAAAAAATCCCGTGCCTTGGGGTTTGTAGCTCCTCTTTGGGTTTCAGGCAGCTTCTCTGAGTTCAGGTCTGACATAACAAGATGCAGAGTAGTCAGCGATATGTGCTGATCTCATCTGTAGTCAGGGCACCCTAACCTCTAGGAAGTGATGAGGCACCCAGACTGTGTGCTGTCACACGATTTACCTTGTTACCTTGAGACTAATCTCTGGGACTAAGGGTGAGTGCACAGGAGTATGCAAGCTGTTCTGGACACAACCTCCCTGTTCTCTGATTGGCCCCCTACTTTCCCTCACTAGCTGTCCACAAGCTCTGCAAGTGCACTTTGGGGATATAAGGGCTGAAGCATGAGGAGGCTAGAGGCTAGAGGTAGAGATGTAACAACACACCTGTCCTGCCAATAAAGCTGTACCTCTTTCCATTTCCACTGATTCGACTTTTCCTTTATGAGACCACACAGGATGTGGCTGGGTGCTCAACAAGGGCCGGGAAACGGAGGTAAGACTCAGCTAGAAACCTTGGGATCACAACAATTGACTTCTTCAGTTCAAGTGAGATCTCCTGTAATATAAGAGAAAAATTTTGTTCTCTTCAGTTATTTGCCTTTCTTACAGAGATATAGATGGATAAATAAACAGACAGACAGATAGATGGATACATACATATTTTTTTAATTACATATGTGTATGCCATTTCTTCAAATGAATATAAACTTCTTAAGGGTAGTGCTATTTCATTTTTGTTTTCATATCTCTAGTACCTAACACAGTGCCTGTCACAACAGGCACATATAAATGTCTGAATGAATTAACAATGGTGTTGTTCAGTCATTTCAATTATAGCTAATTTTTCATGAATCCATATGGAGCTTTTTTGACAGAGATACTCATTTGCCATTTCCTTTTCCAACTCATTTTACAGATGAGGAATGGAGGCAAACAGGGTTAATTGATTTTCCCAGAGTCACACAGATATCAAATGTGTAAGGAAGATTTGAACTCAGAATTAATCTTCCTGACTCCATGCCTGGCACTCTATCCTTTGTACGATCTAGCTGCCCTAAAAAGCTTATTAAGTATTATTATTATTTCCATTTTACAGTTTAAGAAACTGAGGCAGAGGGTGTGACTTTCTAAAGGTCACACAGCTAGAAAGTATATCAGGGTGTATATGAACTCATGTTCCTGACTTTAAGACCTGTAACTCCATTCATTGCTCCACCTAGCTGCCCTATTATAACAGTCTTCAATATGTAAATAGGTTCAAATAGGCTAGTGTCTGTAAACTCCACAAAGGCACAGGAAAGGGATCTTTAACAAGATAATAAAATCACAGTTAAGAAAAGTGAAAAGAAAAAAAAATAATAAGGTTTTGCTATCAACAGTATATAAGCAGTTTGAAAGACTTGTTAAAAAGTATAATTTAACAAGTCTCTTTTTTTGTCTAGTTGTTACAAACTGTGTAAATCAGATTTAAAATTCAAGAAATCATTAATCACCAATCAAGGACAACTGAGAAGCAAGAATGTCCTGAATGGTTAAAAAATGTTAAAGTATCAGTTTTTCTCTCTGCTTCAATTCTTTGAAGTAAATCAGCAGTCACTTTTAATTTATCCAGTTAAACTATAATAGATCTGAATAAAATATACATTACCTAAAATTGAAAAGGAATTGAACGTTTCTTGAAAAAACATAGTTTAGATATAAATACCATCTTTGGAGAAGAAAAGATCATCCCAAAATGAAATTATGCTAAAGTAAAGGAAGTTTCACAATGATTCTTTTAACTCTCTGATTGAAGTCAGCAGTAGATCAGGATTTTACTTTATTTTTACAAGACAGTCCTGTTACACTTAACAGCCTGTTTACTCTGAGTGATGCAGGTTTACAGACACATTTCATTACACTTTGCTCCAAAATATAGCAGTAATGAGACGAGATGGCATGGCCCTTTCCTTTCACTGTCAGTCCTCTCATCCTACTTCATAAGTACATTAAAATTAAATATTTCCATTCTAATCTTTTCCTATTTATCTTTCCTTCCATTATCTTGGTTATATGTTGCAAAAATCATTTTGGTACCATGCAGTACTATAATGTGTGTGTATTTATATATATGTGATTTCGCATTTGTTCATCTGTATACATTTTGCTTTGTACCCAAGGATAATTGAATGTGATGGTTTGAATGTTAGTGGAATTTTTCCTTCATTAAAGGTGTTCAAGTAAAAGCTAAGAAGTGAATCATTGGGTATGTTATTGGATAGATTCATGTAAGGCAGAATTTGAACTAGATAACCTCTGAGGTTCCCTTCAATTCTCACATGCTATGATTCTCTGAAATGGAATGTGATGAAAATATGAGAAATGGTCTTTCCCTGTATTCAAGGACAATTATTATTTGGGTTCAAGAAACAATATGGTTAATAAATATTATAGCCCTTCTATACATAAAGAAAAGTGTTTTACTAAAAATTGTGCCTCGCTCCATCTACATTAGTGATAAATGCTCAAAAGTAAGCTGTTTCAGAGAAAGTGATGAGTCTATCAACAAATCCATATTTATAGTCATTACAACTTGGTCAGACCTACTGGAACTTGTACTTTGAAAGTATGACCAAAGAATAATTGTTGGAGAATCCATAATCATCTGATTTGTACAGGAAAAGCTAATGATGCATAAAAAGTATGAAATGAATATCAAAGACAATAACTGCTGTAGGAATTGGAAGTACATTGTGATGCTCAGAAAAAAGACTTTCTGAAATAGGTTGGATTTGATCTGGGACATGAAGATTATAGCTGATTTAGATAAAAGAAAGGACAAGGGAGACCAAAAAAAGTGAGGAATATAGTATAAGCAAATGGCAAGAAGAGGAGATGAACAAAAGCTATTCCAGATACAAACTACTTTGGAATAGAGGGTTCATATTGAGGAGTATAGAGAAGACTGGATGAATGAATGAAGGACTGATAGATCATAGTGAAATATACATGGTACACTAGAGCATTTGGACATCAAGAAACTTAGAAATAAATGAAGGTTATTTGTTTATTGTTTTTTTTTTTAATAAAGGTGTCAGAATGAAAGTAATTTTAAGTGGTTAAATAGGCATAAAAATTATGTGTTAACAAGGGAAGATCTTAAAGTTAGATAGATAGCCTCGAGACTTTGGAGTAATTTAGAAATAACAAAAGGATATTAATTTGGTAGTGAAAGAAATGAAATGCAGATATTTCAGGTTTTTTTTTACAGTAAAATTATTTTTGAAAAGCTAAAGAATGCCTTTTCTACTTTTAACTTTAGTGATTCTATAAAATTTATAAAAATTGTTAGAAATTTTTAAAACTTATATTTTATGAAATTCCCAAATCTAAAAACAAAATAGGTGGCTAAAGCAATGGTGTTCTTAATACATGAAAAGAGCAGAATTCCTAGAACTCTGAGAGTCCCTTAGCTAATTAACCTTCATTAATCATTAAAAAGGGCTATCTGAAAGTACCTAAAATGTTCTGAAATATGTTCCATAAAGAGAAATGAAAATGAAAATTGATACAATTACATTTGATTTCTTTTAAAAAAGAAGGCAAGATGATTGAGTTATACACATCCCATGTGTAGTTCATAGTTTCATGGGGAAAATAATAAAACCATGAAATTTCACTAGGAAAAAATGTAAAAAATAAATAACCCACCCAATAGGAAACATTGGAATAGCATGTGGTCTCTATGAATGTTGCCAGTTTGGACTGACTTCTTAAATTGGTGTACAGCATTAACTATGAATTATGTAAAGTGGTTCTATTTTTTCAACTTGAATTTCATGTTTTCTCTTCCTTGAAGCAGCTCTCAAACTAAGATTTTTTCTAGTGGCAGTACCATGAAAGAACAGAACATAAAAATATCTTACTCACATTAATCTGCTAAGAAATTATACTTTATGTTGTTTCTAAGTCATTTATTCTTTTGTTTAGTCAAAGAAACAAATGGCTACAAGCCTCAAGACAAAGAAGGACCTGAATATTGAGCATCTGACCAGTAACCTCTGCTTTTTACTCAGCTTTTCACAAATTTCTTACTATAGAGTTGACTATGCCTAAGGTGAGTTTAAGGGAAAAGCTAACAGCAGGGAGGAATAGCAGTATATGCTGATATGAGCACACGTTATTAATTTGATTCTGAAGTGTTTTTACTATTTCATCTAATAAATCTTAAAAGACTGAAAATTAAAAGTTTTTGTCTGTCTCCATTATTTTCTGACTGTCCACGTTAATAATTGTCATGATACATGCAAAAACCTGAGAAATCTTTAAATATAAATGGTTCTTCAAAATAACCTTTAATAAAAATGAAATTGTTACTGTTGCCAAGACAACATATTTAAATCTTTATTTTCTATGACTATGTAATATTGAGTATGTGTATTATAAATCTCTAATAATATAGGTAAGCATATGCCTGTATGTTTGGTATAAAATATTTTATGATGAATATTGATGTTTCATATGATTTCCAATATATCTTTAGTGACAAAATTCTAATAATATAGCCATTAATAAAAGATTTCATTAGACTATCCATAGGGCTCACTTCAATGAAAAAGGAATTTCTTTTATTGGTGATGTAGATTTAGCTCTAAGCTACAGCTCGCTTTCCAGCTTCCATGGCCACATTTTTTTAATAACCAGCAATAATGATAGTTAACCTTGGCTTAATAATACTTTAAACATAATCCTGAGTGGACTGTATAATACAAGAGATTCTGAAATTTTCTATGCTATATTTTTACCTCACACCAGTGAAACTTTGTACATAATTCTTATCTCTCAGATTGAAAAAAAATAGTCTATTGACATAATTATCTTTTCTACAGAAAAGACAACTGTTTTTCTACAATGATGCATACAAATTCACAATGAACATGCAATTGTATGTACATAAGTGTGTATATATATATGTATGTGTATATATAATGCACATAGGTACATATAGGTATATATATACATACATACACATATATTACATAAACAAACATCAGTGAATTTGTATACATGTTTACAGGTATACATAGATAGAGGGCACAGAACTAATTTAATAGGAAGGGATGATAATTAAAAGGTGAAATTTAGAGGTTATAGAGGAATATAATGAGAGGAGATGGGGAGAGACAGAATCTCATATAGAAGAGGCAAGGGAAAATGGTTACAATGGAGGGGAAGAATAGGAAGGCAAAAGGGAATTGGTCAATCTTATTCTCATTGAATTTGGCTTGAGGAGAGAATGAATTATGCACTAAATAGGGTGTCTCACCCTCCAGGAGAGTAGGGGGGAAGGGGATGAGAGGGGGGATGATGGAAGGGATGGCAGGCTGGGACAGAGGGAAGTTGGAGCACCCACTTTTGAAAAGGGACGGGATTAAAGTAGAGAATAGAACAAGTGGGAGGTGAGATAGGAGGTGGGGGGAAATATAGTCAGTCTTTTACAATATATCTACAATTTTAATGTTTTGCATTAGCTATACATGTACAAACTTAACTGCTTATTTTTCCAGTAAGGGTGGGTGACAAGGGAGGAAGGGAATGAATCTGGAATTCAAAGTTTTAAAATCAAATGTTGTAAGAGTTATGGGATTTAAAGATCTTCCATGCCCCATTGAACTTGCTGACTTAACAGGAAGGGGCGGAGCAAGAGGAAGTGGAAGCCAAGCTAGAGTTCCTACGGTGGCTAGCAGTGGCTGCGATGGCGGCAGCAGCAGCAGAGGCAGTGGCAGCAGAAGCGGGAACCCCTTTTTGAGTCAGCCAGAATTTCTGCTAAGGACTACTGCCGAGGACTGCCAGGGGCCAGAGATGCTGGGAGCACACTTCCTGGATGCTGGGTGTTTGCTGTGAGTTGGGAGAGGAGGACCTTTGCCTGAGGCAGCCTGTTCTGTTTTAAAGGCTTGAGAATGTGGGTGCTTTCTACTTTATCTGCCTGTGCCAATTTCATAACTACTCTGATGGCTTTGACTTTCTGGTTTTGGGACTCAGTCTTTTGGTATTTTAATAAATGTTCCAGCTTATTCCCCCATATAGAAAACCTGACATATTTTGTGACTGATAACTTCATCAGCATATCTGTAATTTTCGTAGGCATTGTGAATATTGCATTGCTGATACAAATGTTTAAAAAAAATACACACACACACACACATATATATATACATATGTATATATACTATTATTAATACTATTTTACATGTAATTGAGAAATAAGATATACAGGCACTGGGGCAAAGAGATCCAGCATTCCCTACTGGAAAAGTCAAAGGGGGTATGGGAAAAGATATCGGAGAGAGCAGATTGGAGGAGGGGATATCCTGTAGGACTGCTATTTTGGGGCAGTGGGTAGGGGGAAAATGGGGAGAATATTTGTAACTCAAAATCTGGCAGAAATGAATGATGTAAAAAAAAAAATTCCATTCTCTTTATGGTCTGAATGTCATTGTTATAACTACAACAATTCATTCCCTGCCTGTTGAACTTTTATTAATCCTCTCAAGGGACACTTTAAATTGTACTTAGATGAAGTATAATTATGGAACTTTATCAACTAAAATTAAAAAACAAGATCATCAACTCTGTTCTATAGGTAACCCAAAATTGTTTATTTTTTGTTACTAACAATTACTATTAAATGAAAAAAATCTTTATGTCAAATGAAAACATATCTATCTAGCTTAATGACACATTAGTACTCCAGAAGACAGATGATATGAGTTTGAAAAACTTTTTACCTTCTCTCAGAAGTGAATAATTAGACTATTCATAACATTATTTTAATAGATTTTCAGTCACATATTATATTATTACAAGAAAATAAAATGTTGATGATTATATTTAGAAATCATATAAGTTATATATTTTAATTTACGAATTAGGTTATTAAGTTTTTACATCAAGCTGAAATAATATTCATTACCTCAAACATGTACTAAGCTTCCATTATATGCAAAGCACTGTGTGGAACAATAAGGGAGATTCCAAGATAATTTAAATATGTGCCTTGCTTTCAAAGAACTTACAACAGCTAAAATAAAACATATGGAAAATGAATATATGGGAAAATAGAGTAGGAAAGTGCGTAAGAGAAGTAATAAAATTGCTATCTGAAAGTTCAGAGTAGGAAGTGATTATTCTAGGCTTAAGATAGGAGTGGAAAGGAAGAAAGCTTAGATTCAGGACATGAGTATTAAAGAAAGATTTCATGGAGGGCATAAAATTTGAATTTGTACTTGAGGGATGTTTCAACAGGTAAGACAACATTCTAAGCCTAAGATAAATGTGGGTCAAGTCAGGGATCTTGAAAAGTGAAGGATATGAATCAACCTTTTGGCCCAAGGTAGACTGTGAAAGATGATGGTGGGAAATAGTATTAGAAAGGTAGTTTAGAACCACATTTATAAAAAACAAAACAAAACAAAAACAAGTAAAAAGAAACAAAAAAAACTTTTGTTCCCAAGTAAATTTTAACAGATTTTTTTAAAAAGTAAAGACACAATTTCACAATGTGAAAGAATATTTATAATACTTGTCAATAAGTTAATGAAATCTTAAATTGTTGACTTTTCTCAAATAAGAACCATAACCTATGATGTACAGGTAACTGTGTCTACAGCAGTCTGTTAGTTACAAGTGTAATACAAGTTTTTATTATTTAGAGTAGCAAAAATTTCCCAAGTGTGTATGTTAATAAATATTTCTAAAATAAGTCACACATTCACAGCATCACAAATCAAAATTTTAAAATTTTCAAGGAATTACTAAAGAGTCATTTAGGCTTCTGTGGCATATTAACACTGGAATATTTGGAATATTTAGAAGCTCAAAACTAAAGATCAAAACTGAGTCCTAGACAACTTCATTAGAAGAGGTTAACATAGATAGATCCATCTTATGGGAAACCCTAAAAAATAAATGCCTAATTAAATACTTTTTGAAAAAAAAATGTATTTTTGTCCAAGCAGGATCTCTTTCCTGAAAAATACTTCTCTCTTCTCTATTGATCATTATTATTTCATTCAGTCTGACACGTCCTTTGTTTAATCTTTTACATTTGTTTCTCCATATCTGACCAGTAACTAAATTATCTTTACTTTAACTCTAATCTCTCCCTCATCTTTCTATTCCTTTGCATTTTTACTACCAGCCCTCCAGTGTAGGCTGTGGCCACCTACCTATAATATACTATATACTTTTACTACAATAACCTCCCATGAGAACTCTTCAGCCTTTCTATTGCTCCCCCCATTTGAATTTTTTTCACATTAAGAGCAGAAATATATTTTTTATTCATAAATATGGTCACATTACTCACTCTTCTCAAAATATTTTTCTTGTTTCATATTATTTACTATAATCAAACTCCTTTTTCTGTCATTCCAAGTCCTCCACAATCTGAACTACCCATGTCCTATAGCCTTCTAATATGTTGCCCTCTTCTATCTACTGTTTCTGCCAAATTAGATAACTCAGTTCTCCACATATAGCCTGCTCACACCACTCATTCTGCCAAGAGTGCTCTACCTGCCCTTTTTGACTGCTAATTTATCTGTATCCTTGAAGTTCAACTTGAACCATTATCCCTTCTAATAAGGCTTTTCTGAATTTCTGAATAAGAAATGGTCACTTTCTTTCCCTACCATAGCACACCTCTGTTTTGTAATGAACATGTTTTATTTGGGGCTACAGTTTACAAGACTATAGATACACAGCAGGGAACTACCTCAGAAATTATCTGGGCAAATTCTTCATTATGCAAATGAGAAAATTTGTTGTTCAGTAGCTTCAGTCATTTCTGACCCACTTTGGTATTTTCTTGCAAAGGAGCTGGAGTAGTTTGTCATTTTCTCCTCCAGCTCATTTTATAGATAAGGAACTAAGGTTAACAGAGTTAAAATGATTTGCCCAGGGTCACACAGTGTCTGAGGCTAGATTTGAATTTAGGAAGATGAGTCTTCCTAACTCTAGGCTCTGTCCATTTCACCACCTAGCTGCCCAAGCAGGAAATTGAGGTCCAGAAAAGTTAAGTGACTTGGCCATGGCCACACAGGGAGAACATTTCAAGGTCAGTATCTGAATCCCAGGTCCACTGGTTTCAGAACCAGTTCTCTTTTGGTTGTATCACACCAGCTAAAATTATTAGCATTTTGAAAGGGAAAATATACACACACATACATACATAAAACATGTTGAAAATAACATCTATTATGTGTTACTCTCTTGGTTTTATGAACATTTTCAGGACAAAAATACTCTAGCCAATAGTTCACAGAAATACAAACACCTATATGTGCACAATTCCAAATGAACCATAATGAAAAATACTATCCACCTCAAGAGACAGCTTTGATGAATTCATCGAAGATTGAAACACACATTTTTACTTTCCTTGTTTCTTGCTTTTTATTTTTTCAACACAGCAAATACAGAAACTTTTTTTTTTATCACTTCAAATGTGTAATTGATATCACTCTTCTCAAAAGGAGAGTATAGGATGGAGGGAAAAAATATAGAACTACATTTTTTTTAAATGTGAATGTTAAATATTTAAAAGAAAACATTTTAGGAACATTTTTCCTATATCTCCTATATATCCATTTTTAAAAGTATTTTAAGGTGGATATGGAGAATGTGGGCATACATTCCTACCAGTTTTGTATTTGATCACATAAGGTACTTTTGCCTTTAATTACCATTCAAAAAACAACAAAAAGAAGTTAAAACAGTTTAATTAGCTTTATTTGCAATGCAATTTCAAGAAATTCTCTCATGAAAACAAAACTCAGATTTCTTTTTTTAAGCAGCACAAATTCATATCTCATGATGAAGTAATATATGTGCATTTGAACACTATTATGGAGTTGCTGTTTTAAAAAACTGATATTACTATGCAATTGGAAGAAAAGTGCTGCTGAGATCTGCATGTAGACACTTAATACATTCTTTTGGGTTACTAGTACATAATAATAGCACAACATGAAACGATATCCATGGATATAAAGTCATAATGGGAACTATTACTATTGTGTACATTACAAAGTAGAGGACTTTTTCTATTTATATAAATTCAATATGGGCCACTCTCAGTATAAGTAATTCCAGCTTGTGTTGGCCTGTTTTTTTTTCCTCTAGGAAATGTACTCATTAAATTAGCACTTTGCCCCTAGTATATTCTGAATTTCTCACTCTGCTGTATTCTTATGCCTCTTCCTTTCAGCCAAAAGAATCTCTTCATTTCTCAAAACCAGAAGCAGAGTTTAAGGAGTCAAAGGAAACTTTTATCTTACAGTAGCATATTTGGTAGAGATCTCAAACACTGATTATAATTTCAAAGTAATGTATTCTTAATTATCTTGCTTATTTTTTTTTTATAATTTTGTCTCCCCACCAAAAAAAAAAGGAAAAAAAAACATCATTTTATAGATATAGAATCTGAGGCCTAGAGAGTTAAGTGACTTGGCCTAGGTGACATGTCTTTCAAGGGGCAGAGCCAGAATTGGACACAAGTTTTCTGACTCCAAATGTAATCCTCTGTAGTATGCCATATTTATTCTGCAACTTGGCAGTGTACTCACAGATTGTTCATGAAAGAGGCTTCAGACCCTGACTATCCCAATTCTGAAGCCAGATTTCTATCTACTACATTATGTTGCCTCTCAAAATTAAATTGGGAAATGTAAATATATGGCACTTTGCATGTGAAGAATCTTTATTTACAAATTTCAATTCATCAAAACAGCTTCTTAAGCCTCTACAGGGTCCAAACCACTGTGTCAGACATTGGTGACACATATGTGGATTAAATAGGCTGCAAATTTGTCTTGTAATTTCATATGGCATAAAAAATACAAAGATATGCATTATAGAAATAAGAAAGAATAACATTCTAAATATAAAGGAGATAAACAAAATGCCATTCAAATGAGATTCTATTAAAAAGCCAAAAAGGGAGAAACTTCTGGGTGGAGATGGGGAGAAGGGAGGTGTCAAAAAATTTTTTATGGGCAAGTATGGCCCTAGTTGAGCTCAAAAGGCAGGGATTTCAACATTAGAGGAGAGGTGTTAGTGGGATTTGATAGGTAGACATAGCCAGAAGGTAACTAGAGAAAAAATACACCTAAAGTTATGGGGAAAGATGTTCAGGCTGGTCCTAGAGATTTGGAAGCCATCCTCACAGAGGTCAATGATACCATGAAGCATCAGATAGCAAAAAAAAAAGTATAGATGGGGTGGCTATGTGACACAGTAAATAGAGCACTGGCCCTGGAGTCAGGAGGACCTGTGTTCAGATCTGGCCTCAGACACTTAACACAAAAACTAGCCGTGTGACCTTAGGCAAGTCACTTAACCCCAATTGCCCTCCAAAAAAAAAGTGTAGATAGAAGTGGGTCAATAACGGAGCCTTGTGGGATCACTGCAGAGAGAAGGGAAACCAGTGAAACTCAAACTAAAGTCTGAGTTTTCAAAATATATTCTCATGCTTTAAGTGATTGACTAATTCCTGATGACATTTCAGTCAGGTGAATCACTGAAAGAGAAAACAAAATATGTACATTATATATATATATATATATATGTATACATATATATATGACAAAAAACTGGCAGAGTAATGAGTGAAGTGGAAATAAATAATATCGTCATTGAGAATGTACTGACAAAAACTATAAACCCCTCAGATGCCTATTTTGTCTATTCTGAGATTCCCTCTGTTCAATTATGAACTGATGCAAAACTGTTAGAGGCTCTAGATTTAAGCCTGAGGCTGTTGGCTTTTATTCCCCCTTGATTCAGAACTAGGCTCCATTGTTTCAATAAGCATTATGAGTATAAAGTTCAAATGATTCTTTCTGCAGAACTTTTACAATCAAACCATAGTAATTCAAGCTGTGTGATGTTTAGCAAATAATATCAAATGCCAACATTTCATATTGGCGTTCAGTGGGGAGATATATAATGCATGCACATTAAACTGATTTTTCTGATCACATAATATGCTATTTTTCTTCAGATGCTTGATTGAAATGTCCCTTTTGGAAAGGTCAGGGATGTTAGTGTAGATCTAGTACCGAAAGCTGGGAGAAACCCACAAAATCTCAAGACAAAGGACATTATATTTCAGAATACTGTATCTGAACCTAAGCTGATAATTGTTCCACAATTTCAGCCCCAACATGAAAGTCTTATGTGGAAGTATGCTGATCATTAATTTACTCATTGTATCTAATAAAATAAAATTAAATAATATATAAGGGACTATAATGATAAATTATATATAATTTTATATATTTATAATTATATAATAAATAATAAATACACATTAAAATTCCTAACAGTGCATTTCCAATATTTTTAAGCTTTCATCTGGAAATGTAATATTCACTTTTTTTATAAAGTAAAGCTGCACAAAAAAAAATATTTTACTATCCCTACATGATGGCATGAGTGGTGCCATTATCACCCTTCTCTAAATAAGTTAAAGGTGTATTAGAATATTATAGGTATATTATTTCAATGTAAGGGATTTCTGTAGGTATTAGTCCATATGTGGTGTGTTTGCATAAGATTTTAAATATCTTCCAGGAAATTAGGCATAGTGTGTAAGGGGCTTGGGCAGTAGAACAGACAGTATTATTATACCCTGCTCTGGGCAGATGACATCCATGAAATGTTGGATATATTTTAGGAAGATTGTTGATAAGCTGGAAAGTGTCCAGAAGAGGTTATCAGTATTTGTAAAGAGCTCACCAATATTTGTGAGTTCATACCTGATGAGATGAGTAGTAGGAATTAGGGATGACTACACTTAGCTTAGAGAAAATGAGCTGTCTTCAAGTATTTGAAGGTGTGTTACATGAAAACTCATTATGCTTGGTTACAAAAAGTTGAACTAAAAACAATTGGCACGTGTTTCAAAAAGGCAAGTTTTAGCTTTTTTCGTGAATTTTCAAATAATTAGAATTATGTGTAAGTGAAATGGGCTGCTTCAAATTTCATCAAATCTGGAATTCTGTTATTAAATTAACAAAAAAAAAACAAGAGAAATTGCTTTGAAACATTTATTGGTTTATTTCTCAACATGGAAGTAGGTAAAGGATATAAATGGGAAGTTTTCAAGGAAAAAATTCTAAGTTATCAACAACCTTGTGAGAAAAAAATGCTCTAAATTACTAGGCTTATGTGAATTAAATTAAGTCTGAGGTTTTACCTAATATGTATCAGATGGAATTTAACAAAAAATGAAAAGGATAAGTTTGAAGACTGGGATGGTAGTGGTGGTGAGAATACCAACATTAACTTATTCTGGGTGGAGCTATGAATTACTTTAGACATTCTGAAAAAAAATGAATTTTAAATCCCACATACTAAGCTATTCATGTTCATTGATATGTTCATTGATCCATGATACTACTATAAAAGTCTTCCCCCTGCTACACTCCCACCCTGGAAATAGTCCAGGGAAGGCAAGAATCTCTATGCACAAAAAAATATTTATAGCAGTTCTTTCTTTTTATAGTGGCCAAAAGTTGCAAATAAAAGGTATATCCTCCATATTGGGGAATGGTTAAACTAATTGTGTTATAAAGATCTAACTGAATGTTATATCACCATAAAAAATAACAAAATGGACTGTTTGAAAGGAAACTGGGAAGAAGATCTCTGATCTAATGGAGAGTAAAGTGAGCACAACTGGTTAGATAGTTTATACAATGACAACATTACAGAGGGGAAAAAACTTTGAAAGATTTTTGAACTCTAATGCAATTATAATTATTATAATAAATCAAAAGATTGATGGATTTAAAATCCAGAATTAATATTACTTACATTTTGGGATACACTCAACTTGTGAATTTGTCTTGGTAGACTATGTGTGTTTGGGGCAGCTAGGTGGTGCGGTGAATAGAGCACCGGCCCTGGAGTCAGGAGAACCTGAGTTCAAATGTGGCCTCATACACTTAACACAAAAACTAGCCATGTGACTTTGGGCAAGTCACTTAACCCCATATGCTCCCCAAAAAGCAAAAAAATTAAAATTAAAAAATAGACTATGTGTGTGTTTGTTGTGAGAATTTTTTCTTTATTTTCTTTATCAATTATAACGTTATGAGTGGGGAAAATAATTTTAAACAGGAAAAAAAGAAAATTTTATTGGTAAGAAGTTCAGAAAATTATATTCAATATTCAATATTATTTTCATTATAATTTGAATTATACTAAATTCAGTCACACCTTTATTTAAAAGGTTGGTATTCTCAATTCCTGGAAAATAGAAAGTATTTTAAGTACCCCTTGACATAGAAAACAACAAAATAATTGTACTGTAATAAATTAACCATGACACTACTTTTTACCTTTATGGTAATCACCTCATAGTGAGTTATAGGATAATTAAATCATTTACTTTCATTCAAACCTAGTGGTTGTTTTTGTCTGCACATACCATGTTTCCCCGATAATAAGGCACTGTCTTATTAATTTTTTTGGAAAGAAAAACACCAGAGGGCTTATTTTCAGGGGAGGGCTTATGTTGTCCTGCCTCAGCTGTCCTCCACGGCACTGCTCTCAATGGCGCCAGCAAGCAAATCACTGGGGAAGAACAGGATGACGCGCTCACTGCTGCAGCTCTGATTGGATGCAGCTCAGAGCGCGGCGTGCATTTCACCCGGGGGGGGGGGGGATGGTGCATACAGAGGGTACCGTAATGTAGCATGTAGCGCAGGGGATCACCTTCACTACAGTAGCAATCTCAATAGGGCTTATTTTCAGGGGAGGGCTTATTTAGAGGAACCTTACACAGTAAGGGGAGGGCTTATTTTCGGGATAGGTCTTATTATCGGGGAAACACGGTACCACGTTTCAGGCAAGTCATGTCTTTATTTTTATAACAGCATCACGGTGTTTTCAAAAATGTATCATGTGTTCTTTTATGTAGAAGAGGGTGAATTTATTCTTTTTTTGTTCTCATTAACAGTTAATTTAAGACAGAAAATATTTCTCTAGTAGACAAATAACAAGAAAATATCAATACTGTCAGGACATCTAAAGTGTCTCATGTCAGTGAGGCATCAAATTTTAAGTCACTAAAGTTCTATAAAGTAATGAAGCTATCACAATTAACTTCTATACATTTTTTATCAGTGTTATAATTGGGAGCAAAACTCCCAACTAGTGCAGTTTGGGGCAGGAATCAGTCCCGAGGCTTCAAAGGTAACCTCAGTTTTGAATTAGTTATAGAATAGTAACACCAAGGGAATTGCTTGATAACAAAGGATTAAAAGAAAATACAGGTGAAGTTGAATTAAATAATCTTTGAAAAAGAGCATTGTAAGGCATAGATGGAAGCTTCATCAAAAAGATATATTGCTTTCCTTGGAAATTAAGTCATCACATAGACCTAATTAACTTGTAGTAACTGTATGTGGAATTTACCCATCATCTTCTAGTGCTCTAGCCAAAACTCAATATAATACAGTGAAAAGAATACTGGACTTAAAGTCAGAGTACCTAGGTTTGAATCCAGACTCTTTATTTAACTAGTTGTTTGACTTTGGGTAAGGCATTTAAACCCTTTAGTTTCTTCATTTTGACAAGTTCAGTGATTCCATCTAGTCCTAAACCTGTGAACCTAACTTTCAGCAAACATAGAAGTAGCCAGAACAGAGATGCAGGATCAAAGTGAGGCATAGTGTGATTCTCACCCTCTAGAAGCTTAGAATATAGCCAGGAGTGGTATATCCAATAATAGATAAGTATAATCAGTGGATATAAGAAAGTGATATGTGCTGTGTGCAAATTCTTTATGGTGGATATTCAGAGAAGTGAGACAACCAACATATTGCATAAAAACTTTCTGGGAAATGGGCTGAGCAATAAAGGTACATAAAATACAGCTTGGCCAAAATGAGGTAGGAGAACATATTTCAGACTGGGAGACAAACATCAGCAAAGGTGTGAAGGTGGAAATCAATATGGGGGCTTTGTTAAAGTGAAGGGCCATATTAGCAAGCACCCTAGCACATCCAGGATGGCTTGCTAGCACAGGTTCTTTTGATCTGCTTTATAAAGGAAAGGCAGCTTTAAAGGGGTTAACAATCCTACTTTAATTCTAGAGAAAGAAGTGAGTACAGAAAATAAAAGCAGAGAAATAAGCATACAGACCAATAGACAGGGATCCAGCTGTCTGAACATAGCAATATTGGCATACACTTTGGATACCTCACTGGATCAAGTGGTGCATCGACATCAGAGAAGTTGGGGTCTCTGAACAAACAATTACTCAGTATCAACCAGGAAATCAAGAGATTCCTGTCATGAACTAACCCCCAAAGCAAAAAACCCACTCGGAGTGTATATATATATATATATATATATATATATATATACTTCTCAGAGCCAGAAACCATTACAACCATCACGACCCAGTAGCTAATTAGCTTACTACCAAAAGGTGTGAAAGCCTTCCTGCAAGCAAATCTCCTCTATGAAAGATTCTCTTTAAGCAAGTCCCTCCCCCAATGGGCCCTGTGTGATTCAGAATGTATCATAGCTGAGGCCTATCAATGGGCTGGGAAGATCTTCCTATTTCATTAACATTACAAGGGTGTGCATTACTAATGGCACATGGAGGAAAGGGATTATACCACCAATAAGATGGCAGACCAGAAAAAGAACAATTACAAATGAATCTCTAGGACAAGAGAGAGGAAAAAAACGACAAAAAAAAACTTAGTAAATTAACACTAGCGGATGCTTCACACACTCTTGTACCACCAGACTGCATATTTTCATAAGAACTCAACAAATAAACCCAGAACCTGGTTCATGGAATGAATAAAAGGATTCTTGTCTTGTTGCAACAACCCTGGGAGCACATCTAATTCCCTCTTTACCCTCTGCACTATTCAAATATTGATTCTGGAGGAAGGGGTGGGTAATTGGTCATTCTTCTGTCTGGGGCAGGCCCTAGTTTAGGAAACCCGAAGTCTGCAGAGGATTTGCAAAGAACATTTACCCTGCTCTTTTCTATCTATACAAAAATGTAGTAGAAGCCGATTTAGCCAAATAAGGAAAGGAAGGAACAAGAATCAGAATAAGAACTGAAGCTAGTGGTCAGTGTGAAGGACTGTTGTTGTTTGTCCTTTGTTCTCAAAGAAGATCATGACATCAGTGAGGTGATGTCATGACATGCAAGTGACTTGGAATTAACTGAGGCAGGGCTGTGCAGTTACCAGCCTCACTCTCTCTTCATCTGTGTCCAGTGGAAAGATACAGATCAGACCAACTGGAGATGGCTCTGGGTTCAGTGGGAGATGCAGGCCTTTTCAAGCTAAGGCCTTTGCCAGGTATACACAAGTTCTGAAGTAGATGGAGAAATACCAATGTCACTTTTCTAGAAGTACCTAGGCCAGGAACTGAGTCCAGTGAACAAAGAACTCTGAGATAGATTTACAATTTATCTCTGGGTTTCTGTGAGGGTGTGTGGGGGGGTGGTAATGGTAACTTGCCACAAAAGAGAAGTCAAAAAGAATGACTGGAGAATATAAAAAAGATAGACAAAAACCTTAAATTCAAATATTTGAAGAGAAAGAAAATTCAAGTAAAAATCCAGAATACAAGGAAATAAGTCTATGGAGAATGCTAAAATTAGAAGGAAGGACAAGTTATATATGTTCAGAGATTAAAAAGCTCTTTTATTTATAACTTTATCTTGTTATTATATCCAATATATTCTCCCTATATGCTTATTATTTTCCGTCCCACCTAGAGAGTCTTCTATAAATAATTCTGAGGATACATTCGGAATAAAAATTACCTTCTATAAATAATTTTAATTAAGAAATAAAAAAGAGGGGCGGCCAGGTAGCACAGCGAGTAAGAGCACCGGCCCCAGAGTCAGGATGACCTGGGGATGGAGTCTGGGCTCAGACACTTAACACCTACTCAGAAACACCTGGCCGTGTAACCTTGAGCAAGTTACTTAACCCCAATTGCTTAGGGGCAGCCAGGTGGCTCAGTGAGTAAGAGCACCTGTTCCAGTGAGTGTTGGGATGACCTGGGGATGAAATCCGGGCTCAGATACTTAGCACCACACCCAGAAATAACTCTCCCTGTAACCTTGAGCAAGTTACTTAACCCCAGTTGCTTAAAAAAAAAGAAAGAAATATCTGCAAAATTGATCAATATTCTGAAAAAGCTGAATATCACATTCAATATTTCAAACCTGTAGACGCCATTCTCTGCAAAGAAGAAAGATCAGGCATAGTCTCAAATCTCTCCTTGGGTGTCAAACCCAAATATTTTTCATCTTAAAAGAAACTGAGAAGCTTTTTGCAAAGGCATTTTCACAAGTATTAAATATATACAGTAGATTGACTCCTAAATATATCATTCATTTTATAGTTACTTTGAATAGGATTATTCTTTTTATTCATGTCTCCTAGATTTAGCTATCTTTCTCAGATAAATCTAGGAGACATGAATAAAAAGAATAATCCTTGCATTTCTATGATAATCTCAATTATAATGGAGTAAAGGAAAATCCTTGTTGTTTTTTTTTTATATGTTTATCAGGAAAGATCCTAATGATTAACTACTGCATACAATATTTCCTATGGAAACTAGAAGATTTTTTTTAATATAGCTAAATTTTATAGATTTTCTTTTGATTTCAAACAAACAAACATGAATTGATACTATTCTTTATTAATCTATTGAGATGATTATGTGAGTTTTCATGTTTTTGTTTTTAAAGTGAATAATTATACTGACTGTTTTCCTAATTTTGAAACATCCTTATGCCCTGGTTATAAAATCAAGTTGAAAAGAATGAATGAATTATTTTTTCAAAAACTAAAGTGCATCAGGGATTTTTTGTTTTTATTTTTTAGAGAAGGAAGTAGGATTTTACTTAAAATGTTTAAATAAATTTCCATTTATTATATTGGTCTAAGGCTCTCTCTCTTTTCTTTAGTCTTCTCTCATCTAAATATATTTGTTTTATAAAAGGAGTTCAGTTAAATGTTTGCTCAATATTTCAGAATAATTTGAGGATAAGAATTAAATATTGTAGAAATTTTAAATAAAATTCTCTTGTAAATTCATTTGTACAATGAGATTTTTGTTGTTGTCATTGCTGTTTTTTTTTTTTTGTTTTTTTTTTTTTTTACCTCTGTTAGTTCTTTTAGATTTTATTTCTTTCTCTGATCTTCAATTATATAAGATTTCTATCTGCTACTTGGTTCCTTTGGATGTCTTATTTTATTTTATTTTATTTTTTTTAAGACAGTCCTGGATTTCTTTTATGTTCCCAGGATCATTGGTATAAAACTGAGCATATTCGGTTTCTGATAATTCCATGAACATGATGAAATATTTCAAACATGGTATATATGGAAAGACTTCAATGGAGTGATTACTGGGATTGTCCTTTTAAAACTTATATCCACAGTTGTTAGCATAGTGACTGGTACACAGTAAGCACTTAATAAATGCTTATTGAATTGAATTGATGAAAAGTGAAGTAAGTCCTCCTGGGGTGGGAGGAGGAACAACACAGAGTATATACAATAATCACCTAAATGAAAAAGAACACCTAATTTGAAATCTTTAGTTACAAAATTATAATGATCAAGCTCAGCCCGAAAGAAAAGATAATACTTTCTACACCCCTTCCTCCCTACCTTGCCCACAGACATGAGACTTTGCACATGAAGTCCAATCTTTTTATGTTTTGTTGTATGTTTTCTCCTCTTCTTATTTTTGTTTTTAATTCTTTTTTTTTTTAACCAGACCAGCTTCATGTACAAGTGTGTTGCAGAGCTTGGAAGGAAGAGATTCGTTTGTGGGGGCTAAAGGTCAGCATTTCCTGTAGCTGCCTGACTGTTCCACTACTAGTCACAAGTATGTTTTCTGGCTTCTGGTCATGGTGAACAATACAGTTGGCATAAAGAAAGCCTAGGCCTTTTAAGAACTGTCTCATTAGGTCTTGATGGTCTCCAGGGGCAGCCCTGGTGGAGGGGCCTTGTCCAGATACGTCCTCAGGTCTTGGTCCATGTGTTCAAATACCAGGGTCACGTTGGTCTTCCAGTCAGCTGGAGCAGTGGCAAAGACATCCATCAGCGGGACCACGTTGGGTTGCTCAAAGGCCTCCAGCCTCCTAAGGAGGGATGACACCTACTGGACAGTGCTGACCTGCGGGCCCCCTCCACTTCCTCCTCCTGGTTGGGTCTTTCATGCTCTTGAGTGCCATGAAGTGGCCGCTGTGCAGGTCGTGGGCCTTGTACACCGTCTTGTAGGTGATCTCCACCACAGATTCATACTAAAGAATGTCCATTCTGGGCCTCCTCCAGTGCTGGGGGCACTGTTTGGTGTGTGGACAGACTGTTATCTGGGTGCCTGAGACAGCCCTGGCAGAGCCATTCAGGGTTAACTCCGTCCTGAGGGGACGGAAGTGGCAGGACTCACCATAGACGTCCAGTGGCTAGAGTGGATCCCTCTCAGCACACCCTCACCACGTGACCCTATTTTTATTCTTTGTTATAAAGATTGACCTTCTGGGACACATAAAGGTTAGAGATATGGGGAGGGAGGAATATTGTTTTTTAAATAAAATACATCAATGAAATCTATTTTAAAAATTGACGACAATAGCTCATATTTTTTTGGTGGTACTATACTATACAGTTGCCTGCTATGAAAATATTTTTAGAAACTTCTTACCTGGGTCTACACCCTAAGACTAGAATCATTCTGACCTTAATGTTTTCCTAAATGCATTAGTGTGGTTAAAATACTGTCATGGCCAATAGATATCAGACCACACTCTAAATAGAACTGAGTAATCTAGCTAAAAGTCTGTCATCTCTTTGGTAAAACGAATGAAAAGTATAACCCTATGTTCAGCCCAAGTCTGGGACAATCTTAGAGGGGAGTCTCAGTGTTAGTGTTCTATACAGAAGAAAGAAATGACTGAATGGTTAAGAGAATGCTGAACACAAAGTTGTTTCCCAGTGTGAGGGATTTCAGTTTGTTACAAGAACTTACAGAATCACTTCAGAAACAAATATGGATAAGTTCCAGAGTGATAGTTGAAAAATAGAAATTCTCAATGACAGACTGGAGCCCTTCTGGGCAAAGATGTGTACAAAGAACCTACGTTTATTATAATATTCCTTGACCTAAGCAATGCCACTTCAGGTATGAACAGTATCAGGGCTACCAAAAAAACTGCATTAACTTTTAGGCTAACTAGTCTGCTAAAATGATTTTTTTTTCTGAACTGAGATTAAATAAATGTACATTAATTTCCTAAGTCAATGAAGTACAAACTTTGGAAGAAGGAATTACCAAACTGGGCTGGCAAAGTGAGAAGTTGTCTTTTTTTCCAATAATAAGTCTTTCTAACACTGATGACACTTAAGACTAAAGAATAATCCATCTCTTAAGGCAGAAAAGTTTTCAGTCTTCATCTGCAGAAGAGGACTCAGGCAGATAGAAATCACAATTCCTTGAATCTGAAAAAGTAGGTAATAAGATGAAAATAGTCTTTTATTTAGAAGGTATAGATGCATAAATCAACAATTATTAAACATTTACAATCTGCCAAGCACCTGGTTAAGTCCTAGAGGTGCTTAAAATCAAAAGAGAGCTTTTCCTTCTACATTATAGGAGAGGGATGTAACACAATGGAAGGGTGTGGAATCGGGGAGGGGTCACTTTAGAACAAAAGTTAGAGAGATAGCAAGTGGGGCCATGGAGATAGATTGCTACATCCCTTCTAGAATGATGAGAGATCTGCTTTGATCAAATTAAAAAACTGGAGGGAGGAAAAAAGACAGAAGAATGTAGAATGAATCAAGGCATATAATGGGAAGAGAGGTAGTATGTAGAGAAAAAAAAAACATAGCTGAAGCCTGTCTAAAGCAGTGAATAAGCACTTATCCTTCTCTTCAAAATCATCCTGAAAGTACCAGAGATGAAAGGGTTCAAACCACCAAGGATCCAAAGCTCAAGCAGCAAGACAGGTGTTGAAATGTCCAGGTAGCAGAAAGTTACTTTAATTATGAAATATCATAGTCATTCAGTACTGAAGTGTAAGGGGATTGGCCAATATCCCCACATTTTATAAATAAGCATCAACAGACTTGGCTGAAGCAATTTCCCACATGGAAAAACCTAGAAAGCCTGTTTCTGGTTGTGATAATGTGTGATAGAAGTACTTTGGAGAGATTTATAGGGTTCTCAAGTTTTCTTTACCTAGTTGAGTTGTGCCAACCACAAGTTAAGGAAGAAAGTTTTTGATTAGCTGTGGAAAAGTGGATAGAATAGGACATTCAAAAGACACTAGTCTAGCTTCAACTTTTTCCTTTATATGGTTTAACTACTTTGAACTTGTTCTGAGACAGAAGTCAGGCAATGCTGTAAGAGAAGACTTGGGCCTTCCCATACAAGGCAAACACAAAACCCATGAACGTAGGCCTTGATTCTTTAACTCAGTGTTGTTCTTTTATTACATATAAAGGAGAATGGAGGCTGTAGCTTCACGAGTTTCAAAAACACAGGAAAGCAAGAAAGGAAGGGAAGAAACAAATATTTATTAAACACCTACTATTTGTCAGGCACTATGCTAAATACTTCATCAAAATATTATCCCATTGGTCCTCACAACAACTTTACAAAGTAGTTACAATTTGAACCTTCTATTCTATAGTTTAAAAAAATGAAGTAGGCAGATGTTAAAAAGAAATAATTATCCAAGTACAGTTATCCCTTTGATCTGGAAAAATCTACCTAAATTTTTTTTTGTTCTTTATACCAGAGAAGTCTGAATTATTATGGTATTAAAAGATAAAATATGTTGATACTATTTTGTTGTTTTTTTAATTTCTGGGTTTCTAAATTTTTTCTGTGTCACCTGAATCTTCTGCAAAACTTGCCTCAAATTCCACTTAAAGTCTTATGCTGATTTATGATGTATTGAAACTGCAATGAGGAAAATCATTATGTGGAAGGGATGACTGTACACACAGCCAGTAAGTGTTTAAGGCTGGATTTGAACTCAGGTCTTACCAAACTCAAAGCCCACTGAATCAGCTTGCTTCCTCTAGCAAGCTCCCAGGAAGTTTAGAAGTTGAGTCCACACTTGGTTTTGAAGCTAGTCAGTCCAGATTATAGGCCAGATTGAAGCAAAATGGTGCCTTTAAGATCCATAACAAAAGAAGTAGAGACAAGGGCTCATACAGCAATGATTCTACATTTGTATATGAACTTAGCAGAATCAATGCCAATTTAGAAACCCCATTAAGTCTGAGACCACATCCTCATAGTAAAAGGTCTTGTTCCTCATAGTATATTCTATAGAAAATGGGTTCCTATAGTGTTGGAAGGAAATGCTTGTGATTCTATTCTTGCTATATCTTGGAAGGAAATACTACTTGGTCACAACTAACTGAATTTAAACAGTTAAAAGGAAACGAGTACAGAAGGCATTCTCCAGCTCCTTGCACGTGCTCCTAACACTCTAAGGGGAGAAATAGCCTAGTTCTGGGAAATAAGGCAAGAGTACTCACTACCTGTGTTTGCTAAAAATAAATAAATGAATAAACGAATAAATAAATAAATACCTTAATGATTCCTACTTGTATCACCTGTGAAGTACAATTTATCATTAAGTGACTTGGAATGACATTGAAATGCCAACTAGACATCATGGAACTCATCATATTTTGTCTTTTACAGGTAGCATCGAAAAGGGAATATATAGTATAATATATAGTATATATTATATATAGTATATATAGTATAATGTATAGTATAATATATAGTATAACACTAAATGCTTTGTTTTTTACTGTCTGTTAAAACTTCATTTTGTATTCTTTTTCTGTTAAAACATATATTTTCTACCTTCTGGTTGTGTATCACAGACACAAAATAAATGCCCAGATGCTGATTCACTCCCAAATCCAAATCCTTTCCTTGTGTTTCCTGCCCCACCATCAGTGTATACACACATATACATACACATACATACATAGATACATACATGCATACACATGCATGCATGTATATACATATATACAAACATGTATTTGGAAAGGAGAAAGGGTGAAAAGTAATTTTAAATAACTTAAGATTGTAAAAATTTTGGAAACCAGAGATAAAAGAGAACAAAGTATAGCTGTTCTGTATTAGGAAGCGGCTTCAGATGTTGCCCCAAATGTGTATAATTGTCTGAAAAAGAACATTTCCTTCACATTTCAAGTAGGGCAACTTATATTTAACAAAAGAACAGATGAGATAGGATTAAAAGTAGGTTCTGATACCCAGACACAAATATATAGAAATCACCAGTGGCAAAAGGAAAAAGTAATTTTCTGTGTGGGTTTGGTAAACCTAACTAACTTCCCAGAAATTCATTTTCCTCCCACTTTCAGACTGGCCTCACCTATATCAGAGGTGGAGAGATGGATGAAGTAAATAATCACTGGACAATGCTTTGAAAATATAAGGCCCTACATCAATGCCAAGCATTATTTCTTTCATGTAATCCCTGTGCTTGAAGTAGCACTCGCCTTCACCTGAAACTGTGCTCCTGAAGCACATTCTTCTTATGAAGTCTATCTATCCTGTACTCACAGAGGACACCTGCCCTGTGGATGGCACCTGATGTATTAAGATGACTGGAACAGAAACGGGAAATGTTGGATTTTTATTGATAGCTTGAGTTAAAATTACTCAGTTTGACTCTAATACTTGTATACCATGATCATACATAGAAATAATTGATGGTAAAAAAAAAGAATGTGTTTCTACCTGTTGTCATGTAATTAATGTTTAAATCTAAACTTTAAAAATTCTACCTATAGCTATAAATCTTGACTACATTGCCTTCTTTGGAAAAAATATATATATATTTTTTAAAACTGTGAAACTCTAGGAGTCATTAGACAGGCAGTATTTCCAAGCCCACCATTAACCTGATGAAACACAAAAGTAATTGAAATGAGTGTTAGCCTACCCACTGAAAAAATTATTCTGTGTATAGAGGCCTGATGCTTCTACAGTACTTTTTTCCCCTTTTCTTTTGTACACAACAAGTTTTTGTATGCATTTTCAGAGGAAAAATGAATTTAAAAGATGTATTATTTGTGAATTATGTGAAACAATTAAAACCATTAAACATTTATTAAGCACCTGCTATGTTCCTAGTACTATGCTAAGCACTGGGGATACAAATAAAAAAAGAAAAAAAAAGAAAGAAAGATAGTCCCTGCCTTTAAAGAGCTTAAAATCTAATGAAGGAAGATAACACACAAAATAAGGCTGGAAAATGAAAAGGTCCAACGGCCTTTTCTAATTCCTCAATCTCCTTTATATCTCTCCAGTCTTTGACACTTTTGATTACTCTCTGCTCCTTGATATTCTCTTCTCTCTAAGTTTTTGGGACAACATTCTCTCCTGGTTTTCTTCCTACCTATCTGATCACTTCTTCCCTGTCTCTTTTGCTGGAGCCTCCTCCAGATCATACCTCTAACCTTATGTATCTCTCAGGGTTCTGTCTTGGGCTTTCTTTTCTTCTCCTTCTACACAGCTTCACATGGTGATCTGATCAGCTCCCATGGATTTAATTACCATCTCTATACTGATGATTCTCAACTCTACCTTTCTTTCCCCAATCTCTTTGTTGATTTCCAATCTCTGTTTCCAAAAACCTTTTAGTTATCTCAAACTGTAAATTCTAAACTCTCCCTCTCTGACCTTCCCTATTACTACAGAGGGCAACAACATCTTCCCAGTCCCTCAGGTTCACAGCCTAGGTGCCATTCACTATCTCTCACCTCTAATTTCAAAGCTATTGCAGGGGGGAGGGGGAGATGACATATAAGAGATGTCACAAAGGTAAAATTGACCAGACTTGGCAACAGATTAGATATGGGAGATGAAAGGGAGGAGTCAAAGATGGCACCTAGGATGAAGCCTTGGTTTGCTTTGAAAAATCTTCCATTTTTTTCTGCTCTTGCAAGACAAAAACAATTCATATCCAGTGGTTAAATCACATCCTACCAAACCACTCCATTCAATAAACTCCAGTGGTTTCCTAAATTCATTAGAATTGAATAGAAAATTCTGTTTGACATCTAAAGCTCTTCAAAACCTGGCCCCTTTCTGTCTTTATGGTCTTCTTATACATTAGGATTAAGTTACACTGGTCTTCTTGTTTGTTCTCCCACATAACACTACATTTCCTTTAACTAGAATGTTCTCAATCAGTTAATAAACATTTATTAAATATCTTCTATGAACCAGGTACTGTGCAAAGAGCAGGACACACGATAGAAAAACGTCCCTGTCATCAGGGAGCTTACAAGCTAAAGGAGGAAAACATTATATAAAAGAAAGCTTAAAAGGGGGAGACAGTGGGAGGGAAGGTACCAGATCAAGGGCATGATGAAGAAAGCCAGATTGAAATGAAGCAATGGTTGATTTTATTCTGCAGAAAGGCCCTAGTGACAGAAGATACTCATGAGATGTGAATTACAGGATTTATGTGATGCTGAAAGATGAAAAGGTTTCTGGGACATGCTAGAGTAGTTCAGAATAGTGCAGCCTCTACCTCCAGGTTTCCTTTAAGCTTTAAATAAATCTCACCTTCTGCCAAAAGTGATTTCCAGTTATGCTAAGTGACTGGAAATCACTTTTGGGAGAAAGTGAGATTTTACTTCAAACTTAAAAGGAAAGGAAGAAACTGTTTTGTTTATTTGTTTTTTGCCTTTTTCACCCCAGCACTGAGCACTACATCTGTCACATAGTAGGGGTATAATTAATGCATGTGGATTGTTGACTATAGATCGTTTTTTCTCTTATTTTTTTAAAATAATTTTTACTTTTTGCCTTAAATTCTCATTATTCCCCATCTCTCTCTAGAATGAGTCTCTCTCCTTCTGAAAAAAAATGAATGATTGAGTAAAAATCATTTGACCCAGAAATCTCACAGTATATGAAGAGTTTGTCTTAAGAGTTTCCTACTTCTCTCACATGAGGTACAAAGTATGTTTCATCATTCCTTCTTTAGGGGCTTCACTGTTTTTTTTTTCTCTGATGCATGATTCACGGTTTAATTTTTTATTTTAACTTATTCATTCATCTAATTACATATTTTTGTTTTTACATTACCCTGATCATTCCTTATATGGCTTTCTTGCTTTTGCTTATATCCTTTTGTCATTGTTCATGCAAATCATTTCATGTTTCTCTGAATTCTTCATATTCATAAGTTTTTTTAAATCACATGATATCACATTGCATTCATATACAATTGTGTATTTGGCCATACCCTGTTGAACATGAACTCAGTCATTCTGTTTCCAGGTTTTACTACCATAAAGATTTCTGCTATGAATATCTTGGTGTATATTGGACTTAATGTCTGTCTTTGATTTTTTTTAATGTCATTCACCCATACTGCCAATGAGATTTCTGGGTACAAGGGTGTAGCCAACTTAACTACTTTTCTTACACAATTACCAAATAAAATCCAGAATGATCAATCTTTTCATAGCTCTAGCAACTGTTCATCATTGCATTTGTCTTCCCATTGAGCATGCAACAATTATTCCAATCTTTTTTTTTTCTATCACCTTTACCAGCTTATATCAAATGAGGTGAAATGCCAGAGGTATTTTTAAGACTTCATTCAATCATGTAATTTGATTGGGGGGAAGGGGAATAATATGATTTTACTGATTACTATAAAAAAACTACTAAGAATTTTTTTTTTCCTTAAGGCATCAGTCAATCAAAATTGAATACCTGCCATGTGTCTACTAACATAAAATTTCTCTGAAGGGTCCTGAGAAGAATGATATAACTGCTCTCAAATTAGGTATTTGAAAGGTAAGACTGCTATTTACAAAGTGCTTAGGAAAAATTAGGGCCATACAGGGGCAGCCAGGTAGCACAGCGAGTAAGAGCACCGGTCCCAGTGTGGGGATGACCTGGGGATTGAATCCGGGCTCAGATACTTAGCACCACACACAGAAATAACTGGCTGTGTAACCTTGAACAAGTTACTTAACCCCAATTGCTTTAAAAAAAGTAGGGCCATACAAATCTCAGGATAAATCAAGTGGCACAGAATGTCTGTGATTCATGAGATTAGATATACTGAGTCTCCTGAAGTCTACCATGAAAAATCTCACCTTTGGACCATTTCTACTTTTCCCAGGATCAATGTGGATTATTAATAAGAGGAATGTATTATGTAAATCATTGCCGATAGAACCCTACCCACACAACATTTATTCAAAGATGATAATAGAAGGTGAACCTGTCTAGTCCACCAATGAACCATCTCTAGCATTTATAATCTCCTCTCTTTTTCCACTGCAACCAATCTATTAAAAGATTTTATTGCAAGACTCTGGGACTTCTGTAATGTCTTAAACAATTATTTTCCCTTCCCTTGTCTCCCCCTAGTAATCTTTATGATGATCATATCCACCAAAAATCGTCAGTAGTTCTCTATTTTCTATATAATAAAGTCCACACTCCATTGCTTGACATTCAGGATTTTTGTTCTCATATATAAGAAACCTTAAGTTTCTAAGACTTAGCTTAGGTACCATCTCCTATGTGTTGTTGTCACCCTCTTAAAATCTTCTTGCCTTGATTATAGTGGACACAGTATTTTTTTAACTGAATTAAAGTTAAGATGATCCTCTCTAACCAACATATTATCTAATAATAGTATTTCCTGCTATGAACTCTACACTCCAGGAAAATCAGACTACTTTCTGTTCACTGTGTATGTGCTTTTCTGTCTCCATTTGAGGAGGAAGTACAGACCAGCTTTCTTCTCATTCAACAGCAACTTTAATTTTGAATTTCTTGAGACTTCTTCACTGTATGCCCAGAAAATTCCTAATTGTGATATTTCATTCTACAAAATTGAATCAGTCTTGGAACTCATACTTCATCAGTGTTCCTCTACATTCTGATCTATATTTAAGCAGCAGGCTTAAACCAGAGATCTCTTCATTTACAACTGACTTCACTCTTCTGAACTTCTCTGGACTTTTCCATCATCCTCCTGCACTGGGAGTACCTTCTCTACTCAATACCCTGTACCTTATCAGCTTCCTTTTGTGTATTGTATTCTCCCTTTGAATTGTAAGCTCTTTAAGGACAAAGACTGTCTTTATTTTTCTTATTTATATCTATACTGCTTAGCATAGTTTTTAGTACACAGTAGGTCCTTAATTTTTTTTTTAATATTCTGACTGTTTCTGTATACACACATTGATTGCTAGCCCAAAGTAATAACCCTTTCTTCTATGTCATGAGCATCTTAGGAATACATGTATCATTCACCTATAAAACTCATAGCCAATTGTAAATCTTAAATTAAATTTCCCTCTCTCCAAGAAATTTTCCTGAATGCCCCTTTTAATATCACATTGAAGTTTCCTTTTATTTTAGACCTCTCTGGTACACTTAGATTGTAATATATGTATAACAAATATCTATGTAAGTTTTCCTTGTGCTAGACTTTAACCTCACTGATTTCATGGTATAATTAGAATTTAGGAGCCCTGTTTTACCTAAACTCTGTATTTTCTTTTGTTCCCATCACTATGTTCTGCACTGTATGAACAGAAAAATGTCTGTGTATTCTCTTTCCAAATTAAAGAAAATCTAAAAAAAAAAATATTACATGGAAAGCCACATGTGGGTAAAGTCATTTATCAGTCAAGAAACCAAATACCTAATAGGAAACAGTTGTCTACTGCTTTCCTAGAATTCCGGAAATTAATATTCAAAACATCAAGAAGTCTCTTCTGATTCATCTGCACATGATAGTGCTTAAGCCATATTTTCAAAGATGCAATATAAATCCAACCACCACCCAGTATTAGGTTAGGGCTAGTGTTATGAACATTGATCAATGATAAAAACAAAACTGGAAGACCACTTGTTAGGCGAATTATAGATGGGGTATTCAAATAGATAGTTGAATTAAATCACTTATAAGAATGCTTCTGGTGCTCTTCAACAGATTCTATGCAGAAGGTAATTTAATTTAGGAAGGAAAATTGTATGATTCAATAAACACAGTCCACTTAGGAAACCACTTCTTTTGATCTTGACCCTATCTATAAAAATGGGGCCCATCTGGTGGTTCATGATTGCCCCAGTACTTGACCTTTCATTTGCATGTCTTTGCTTTCTGCTTCATTTCTTCAAGTGTCTGCAGATAATAATACACTCGATGGTCACTCAGATTTTGTCAAGTTTCTCTTCTAGGCATTTTTCTGGTAGGTGATGACAAATCTAGGAATACCTTTTGTTTATATTTCATTTGTTGTCTTTCCCCTTTTATTTTCCTAATGAAATCTGGACTATGAACATTCTCACATCTTCTGTGAGAGGTATATCATATTTGAAAAGGAAAGGAACCAGTACCTTCAAAGTTTTTCCCAATCAACTAGTCAGTTATAAAGTGGCATATTGGCCAACCTTCTGAGTAAAGCAAGTGATAGGTGCTTCTGGACATATGTAGAAAGTGGCAATGGGTGTAGGTAGAAAAATTATGTCACAGCTATATATGGAGCGCATCTCTCAACATGGGTAATTTGTCTGTCGGTTTCGAGTAATTTTTGTTATCCATCATTCTCTCTATAAACTTTGGAAGACTGGTAACTAGCTGTGAGAGTAAGAAGACAAAGGATGAGGGAGAGGGAAAGAATGGCAAATGACTAGGAGGAGAAGCCTTGCTATTGCTTTACTTTCCTCTTACAATTCAAGAATTATGAAATTATTTTCATGTGGTCAATTTTTATTTTGAAAATCTTCTACAAATAGTTTATTCATTTTTTTAACCATTTACCTTCTAAGAAATGGTTCTCAATAACGTATCTACAACTAAATCTTTATATCTACATATAAGTGTATACATATTTACATATGTATATACATAAAAATACACATACACACATACATGTAGATTTCCTATATATTTATAGAGACTTTCACTCTTATTTATCATCTAATTATGTACCCAAGAGTATCTACTCTTCTTAAATACTTCTAGATATGAAGTCATCAGTGGTCTATTTCAACATCCTAACAAAATTAATAAATTTTCATTCCCTTTATATTTTAAACCCACTTCTTGAGCTGTCTTCCACCTTCTCTCTCTCTCTGTCTCTCTCTCTCTGTCTCTGTCTCTCTCTTTCTCTTTCTCCTCCCTTTTTCTCCCACTTCCACACATATAAACATAGAACATATCTAATCAACATCTTTCTGATAAAACAAACACTTATTTGAAAATAATTCTAATAACATTTTTCTAAAATGACTTGCAATATAGCAGTCAGAGGACTTGGGTTCAAAATCTTTTTATTTTGATGACTAACTATGTGACCTGAAACAAGAATAGGATAAAATTCTTAATATATTGAAGAAATAATATGTGTTGGGAGAAACTCAAGCTAAAAACTCAGAATAAGAGAGTAAATCAACAATAAATTAAGGTAGAGCAATGCGCAAATCACTCCCTAACTCACACCTTGGCCTTAATTCCTAATCTATAAAATGAGGGATACAGATTAAATGGTATCTGGGGTCCTTTTGAACTCTAAATCTATTTTCAAAAATGCAATATCCAGGGGTGGTTAGGTGATGCAGTGAATAGAGCACCAGTCCTAGAGTCAAGAGAACCTGAGTTCAATTCCAGCCTCAGACCTTTAACACTTACTAGCCGTGTGATCTTGGGCAAATCACTTAACCCTAATTGTCTTGCCTTCCTTCCTCCAAAAAAAAAGCAAAAAAAAAATATTGCAATATCCACAGGCTGCCAAATGTAGATGGAAAAAATGAAGTAAAAGAAACAAAGGAAAGTGGAGTTCTTGTTCATTTAGTGAATGCCCTGATAAGCAAAGCTCAATTATTCAATGAGATAAGAAATATTAAAACAAAGTCAAAAACTAAAAACTGTAAGCATTTGTGATATCTACGTATAAAAAGTACTGACATGGAAAAAAGATCAAGAAAAGATATTTCAAGAATCACTGTACTCCCTTAAAAATGTGATAAAAAACAACAAAAATATAATTTGTTTTAACAATAGTGATATTAATAAAATCATAAATTGACATATAGAACTTTAAAGTTTGTTAAGTGCTTCAAAAGTGTTATATCATTTTATCCACACAACAACCCTGTGAAGTAGGTGATATTATTATTCCCATTTCACAGTGAAGTATCTAATAACCAAAGACACTCAGATGGTAAGAAACTGTAAAGAAAACTGTCCAGAACTATAAGGAGAAGTTATGTAACTTAAACAAAGACACTCAGATAGTAAGAAACTGTAAATAGAACTGTCTAGAACTATTAGAAAGAGAGGCAAAGTAAAAATAGAAAATGTCCACCAGCCAGTTTCTTAAGAAAGTCTAAACTGAAACATTAAAAAATGATATAGTCAAAAATCTTGCAAGATGCCAGAGAGAATTAAAATACCAAGGAATTTCAGACAAGATCACACAAAACTATTCTATATCAACTATTAATAACAAAACAAAGCAAAACAGAGGAAGTCTTGGAAAACAACATTCCAAAATGGAAAAAAAAAATGTGTACAACTAAGAATAACATCTTGAAGAGCTGAATATAATCCTACAACATTTAATATAAGAGGACTTTAAATCATTCCAGATGAAAGGAACAAAGCTGGGCAGAATATTTTTTAAAAGGAAATGCAAGAGGCCAGAAAGTAAAGAAGTGAAAGCAAAGTGTATATTCATAATTTAGGAAATGACTAAGCAAATTACTGAATACATATAGAATAGAAAATCATTACATCACAAACAATATAGGCTATGATGTATTCACATTAAGCTGGGATGACATGTATAAACAGATACAAAGTGAAAAGAGAAAAAACAGGAAAATCCATTTATACTTTAAAAAGATGGACTTTGGGGCAGCCAGGTAGCACAGCGAGTAAGAGCACCAGCCCCAGTGTCAGGATGACCTGGGATCGAATCCAGGCTCAGACACTTAGTACCCACCCAGAAACACCTGGCCTTGTAACCTTGAGCAAGTTACTTAACCCCAGTTGCTTAGGGGCGCCCAGGTGGCTCAGTGAGTAAGAGCACCAGTCCCAGAGTCCGGACAACCTGGGATCAAATCCAGGCTCTGATACTTAGCACCACACCCAGAAATGACTGGCTGTGTAACTTTGAGCAAGTTACTTAACCCCAATTGATTAAAAAAAATGGTATACTTAACAGAAGTTCATATATCATCATTTTTGTTCCTTGTCTGTATACTGAACTTTCTAGGCTTATGACTATTGGTAGAGTACATAATTAAAAAAAATTTATATTGAATAAATCTAAAAGGCTCTGAGTTCATGAAAATGTAACATTTACTTAGTGCTATGGAACTATAAATGCTCAAAAGCTAGCTATCATCTCAGGGAAGATATCTACAAGAACAAAATGCTATTTGTAATTTTTTTAGGGTATGTCATATCAGTCAATGAGGAGATGATGAGGATTTTTGAGATCTCTGATCCATGAAAAGTCCTGTTTTATTTCTCTCTTGGTTGTTACCTTACTGCTTACAACTAGAAATCAGATGCATAATGCTGTACCTTCACTCTTGAGATCATCATCTCCTCTGTTTTTACTATACTTTAAGTCAACCACTTTCTAGAGCTATGAGGAGCATCAGCCTTAAAAGGTGCTATATGGGGGGGGAGCCAAGATGGCAGAACTGAAGCAGTAACTTTTCTAATCTCCTTCGCAAATCCTGTCACTAAACTTTAAAAAGTGAATCTGAACGAATTTTGGAGTGTCAGAATCCACTGGGAGACAGAACCTGGCAGAATCCAGCCCAGGAAAATGCCCACATGGGTCCGGGCAGGGGGATCCCTTAGCACATGGGGGCTGCAGCAGCTCTGACTAGAGAGCAGACTACCGCAGAGAGAGAAGGAATCCCAGCCAGTGGACTCACCCACCCCAAGGGCAATTCACAACCTTCTCACCAGCATCTCACCACAGGATGAGAGGATGCATTGGAGCCTGGTAAAGCTCGGGGCCACCAGCAGAGACAGCAACTTCTTCTGGGGCTATCAGTCCCCAGCCTGGAAGTTTAGAAACTGCTTGTCTATCTTTCCAGAGCCTAGGATGACAAAGTGAACTCTGACTGCTCCCATTCCCCCTCTCTGACCTAGAAAACCCAGAGATAAGTGTCCTACCCAGAATGAAATCCTGAGACAGTGGAAATAGCCTAGGGCTTGGGAGTCATTGAGAAGGGGCGTAACTGAGGCAGCTAGGAGTCTGAAGAGAAGAGAGGGAGGGGTCCCAACTAGCCCTACCTCACCTGACCAGCAAAAGCCTGCCAGAGCAGTAGCTCAGGGGCATAGAGGCAGAAATCTGGAGTGGCCAGACCAACCCTCCTCTAAGGAGTACTCTGTGAGCATCAGCATAACTTAACAGAAACACTGAGAACCCTTGCCCTGGCCTCAATCTACACACCCAGAGGCTACAGCACACAAAGCCAAAAAACCAGGCACCTAGCTCCCAGCCTGAGAAATTAGGAAACAGAAAGCTAAATGGGAAGGAATGAAGCTGAAAAGGAGAAGGGGAAGGCAAGTTAATTGATTGGAGTTTATTATACTGAGCAAGAACAACCAAATACAGAGGACAACATGGACTCTATACTCACACCTAAAACCACAGAAGGAAATATGAACTGGTCTCAAGCCCAAAAATAACTCTTGGAGGAGCTCAAGAAATATTTTAAAAGCCTTATTATTAGGGAGGCAGAAGACACATTTAAATCTACAGTGACCAAATTTGGAAAAATGTTTCACTGAAGAACACAAATCCTTAAAAAGTAAAATTAGTGAAGTAATTGGAGAAAATACCTCCCTAAAGAAGGACTTTCAAAAACTAACCAAAGAGAATAATTCACTAAAACACAGAATCAGTAAAATTTAATCTCAGGTCTCTATGATGCTCTAAGAGTCAATCAAACAAAACATGAATATTGAAAAATTGGAAGAAAATATAAAATACCTCACTGGAAAAATAACTGACCTAGATAACAGATCCAGGAGAGATATCTTAAGAGTTATTGGACTACCAGAAAGATATGATGAAAAAATCAGCCTGGACAACATCCTCCAAGAGATTGTCAAAGAAAACTGTCCTGAAGTCCTGAAATCAGAAGATAAAATAGTTATTGAAAGAATTCACCAGACTCCCCCTGAAAGAGATCCCAAATTGAAAACTCTAAGAAAGATAGTAGCCAAATTCCAGGATTACAAGATTAAGAAGAAAATAATGCAAGCAGCCAAAATGAAACAATTGAAATACTGTGGAACTACAGTAAGGATCACACAAATTCTACATTAAAAGATAGGAGGGATTGGAATTTGATATTTTGTATGGCAAAAGAGCTAGGACTGCATCCCAAGATTAACTACCCAGCAAAACTGAGAATAATCTTTCAGGCAAGGAGAGGGTTATTTAATGAAATAAGGGACTTCCAGACTTTCCTGATGAAAAAGCCAGAGCTCAATAGAAAATGTGATCTCCAAATACAAGACTCAAGAAAGACTTAAAAAGGTTAACAAGAAAAACACACAGTCACACATACACACATGCACAAACACACACACACACACACACACACACACACACCCATGCACACATGCACATAACTTGGGATGCAATAAGAGCAAAATATTCACATCCCTATATGAGAAGCTGATAATTGTCAATATTGAAATGTGTGATTATCATGACCCTTAAAAGAGTAATACATAGATAGAGGATGTGGGTATAAATGAACTAACCTGATGAAAAAAAAAAAACTTATTAAGGGGGCCAAAGGGACTGTAATGGGATAAAAGGAAAGGATGAGTAAGAAAAAGGTAAATTATGCCATATGAAGAGGCATAAAAACACACTATAGTAGAAGGGAAGGAAAGAAGGACAGGAATATCATTTGAACATTATTCTTACTGGTTCTGGTTCAAAGAGGGATCAACATAATCAGTTAAGTTTAATATTCTAATGTGAAAAGACATGAAATCTCATTAAATAGAGGGAAAGGAGGGAGGGAGAGGGGTACTGTATGAAATTTACTCTCATTGTTTTGGGGTCAAAGGGGGAATAACAAACTCTGATAAGTATAAAAATCTATTGTATCTGATAGGCAATAGGAGGGTGAGGGAGGGACAAAAAGGGGTGTGTAGTAAGGCAGAAATATTAAATTCATCCTTCTCAGATCATGATGCAATAAAAATTATATGCAATAAAGGGCCATGGAAAGATAGTCTAAAAACTAATTGGAAATTACACAATTTAATCCTAAAGAATGAGTGGGTCAAAGAAGAAATTATAGTAACAATCAGTAATTTCATTCAAGAGAATGATAATAATGAGCCAACATACCAAAATTTGTGGGATGCATTTAAAGGCAGTTCTTAGGGGAAGTTTTATATCCCTGAGTGCATATATGATTAAATTAGAGAAAAGGGAGGTCAATGAATTGGGCATGCAATTGAAAAACCTAGAAAAAGAACAAATTCAAAATCCCCAATTAAATATTAAATTAGAAATATTGAAAACCAAAGGAGATATTAATAAAATTGAAATTAAGACAACTATTGAATTATTAAATAAAACTAAGAGCTGGTTTTATGAAAGAAACAATAAAATTGATAGGCCCTTGGTCAATATGATAAAAAAAGAAAGAAGAAAATCAAATTATGAGTATCAAAAATGAAAAGGGTAAATCTACCTCCAATGAAGGGGAAATCAAAACAACAATTACGAATCAAACAATTAAAGAACAATTGATTCCAATACTCTACAAACTATTTGGGAAAATTAGTGAAGAAGAAGTCCTACTAAATTCTTTTTATGACACAAATATGGTACTGATACCTAAATCAGGAAGAGATAAAACAGAGAAAGAAAATTATAGACCAATCTCCCTTATGAATATAGATACAAAAATTTTAAATAAAATATTAGCAAAAAGATTACAGCAACTTATCTCAAGAATAATACACTTTGATCAGGTAGGATTTATTCCAGGAATGCAAGGATGGTTTAATATTAGGAAAACCATCAGTATAAATGGTCATATCAACAATAAAACTAGCAGAAACCACATGATTATCTCAGTGGATTCAGAAGAGGCTTTTGACAAAATATAACATATATTCCCATTAAAAACACTAGAAAGTATAGGAATAAATTGAACCTTACTTAAAATAATAGGTAGCATCTATTTAAAACCATCAGCAAATATTAAATGTAATGGGAATAAGCTAGAAGCATTTCCAATAAGATCAGGGGTGAAACAAGGGTGCCCACTCTCACCCCTCTTATTCAATCTGGTATTAGAAATGTTACCAGTAGCAATTATAGAAGAAAAAGAAATCAAAGGGATCAAATTAGGCAAAGAAGAGAGCAAGATATCACTCTTTGCAGATGATACGATGATATACTTAGAGAATCCTAGAGAATCAAGTGAAAAACTACTTGAGACAATAAATGAATTTGGCAGAGTGGCAGGATATAAAATAAACCCACATAAATCCTTGGCATTCCTATATATTTTCTATGAAATTCAATAGCAAGAGATAGAAAGAGAAATCCCATTTAAAGTTACTGTAGACATTATAAAATATTTGGGAATCTACCTGCCAAAGCAAACCCAGGACCAGTATGATCACAACTACAAAACATTTTTCACATAAATAAAGTCAGATCTAACTAATTGGAAAAATATCAATCACTTGTCCCTGGGTTGAGGTAATATAATAAAAATGACAATTTTACCTAAATGAAATTATATATTTAGTGCCATACCAATCCATTTACCAAAAAAAACAAAACAAAACCCTACTTTATAGAGCTAGAAAAAATAGTAACAAAATTCATTTGGAAGAATGAACAGTCCAGAATATCAAGGGAATTAATGAAAAGAAATGCTAGGGAAGGTGGACTAGCTTTACCAGATTTAAATCTGTACTATAAAGCAGCAGTAATCAAAACTACTTGGTACTGGCTGGGGAATAGAGTAGTGGATCAATAGAATACATTAGGCACATGAGATTCAGCAGTCAATGACTGTAGTGATTTATTGTTTGATAAACCCAAAGACCCCAGTTTGGGAGATAAGAACTCACTATTTGACAAAAACTCCTGGGAAAAATGGAATATAGTATGGCAGAAACTGGGCATAGACCATTATCTAATACCATATACCAAAATCAAGTCTAAATGGGTGAATGATCTAGGTATAAAGATTGATACTGTAAGCAACCTCAGAAAACAAGGAATAGTTTACTTGTCAGATTTGTGGAGAGGGAAAGACTTTATGAATAAACAAGAATTAGAGAGCATTATAAAATGCAAAATAGGTAATTTTGATTACATTAAATTGAAAAGTTCCTGTACAGAGCCACCAGCCAGAGGGACTCCAGATCAGCAGCAGCTGTGGCCGTTTCCAGATTTATCAACACATAGATGCGAAGGACAAGTTCTAATAAGGAATGCGCGGGAAGGTGTGGTGGTAGTAGCTCTGCGGGCGCAGGCCGGGAAGGTGCAACGGCCTGTGCGGAAGGGGCCTGATCAACTCTGAGGGCAAGTCTTCCCACCAACCACAAGGTCCACTACCAGGCCTATCACCAAAGGGCTGGTACTGGAAAGAGCAAGCCCCTTTCAGGACCTCCAAAGAAAAGGATGGCAGAGTGAACCCCACTTGCTCCAAACCCCCCCCTCTGACCCTGAAAATATAGTAACTCTTGCCCCAGGGCAAAACCCTCTGCAGTAAAGGCTTGGGATCCTAGAGGAAGGGCATGGCTAGGACACTGCCTCAAAATGGGTAGAAAGCAGACTACAAAGACAAAGACTCTAGAGTCCTACTATTCTCAGAGGGAGGAACCAACCTCAGAGGGAGACACTGTGGACTCCACACCCACAGCTGAGACTTCAACAGGGAATGGATCCCAAGCACAGAAGGCTCTCCTAGATGAGATCAAAAGGAACTTTGAAAGCAAAATGAGAGAGATAGAAGACAAAATGAATAATTCTCTCAAAACGAAAATAGCAGAATTCGAAAAACATTATAATGAGGAAAACATCTCTCTAAAAAGAAAAGTGTATGATATGGAAAAGGAGCTTCAAAAATTAACCAAGGAAAATGATTTGCTGAAAACCAGAATTAAACAAATGGAAACAAATAACTCTATGAGGAACCAAGAATTAGCCAAGCAAAACAACAAAAATGAAAAATTAGAAAAAGAGGTAAAATACCTCAAAGAAAAAATAACAAACCTGGAAAACAGATCCAGGAGAGATAATTTGAGAATCATAGGCCTACCAGAAAATTATGATGAAAAAATGAGCCTGGACAACATTCTCCAAGAGCTCGTTAAGGAAAACTGCCCTGAGATACTAGAACCTGAGGGGAAAATAGAAATCGACAGAATCCACAGGACACCTGCTGTAGGAGATCCCAAACTGAAAAATCCTCGAAATGTGGCCAAACTCCAGAACTACCAGATAAAAGAGAAAATACTTCAAGCAGCCAGAAAGAAACAATTCAAATATCGAGGGTCCACAGTGAGGATTGAACAGGATCTGTCAGCCTCCACACTGAAAGATTGGAGGCAGTGGAATACAATTTTCAGGAAGGCAAAACAGCTCGGATTACAACCAAGGATCACATACCCAGCGAGACTGAGCATTTTCTTCCAGGCAAAGAGATGGTCATTCAATGATATAACAGAGTTCCAGACCTTCTTGATAAAAAAGCCAGAACTCAATGGAAAATTCAACCTCCGATTACGAGAAGCAACAGTGACTTAGAAAGGTAAATAAGGAGAACACACATCATTTTAGAGGGAAAGAGGGGAGGGAGAGGAGCTTCGCATGAGATCCGTTCCTGTCATTCTTGATGCGAAGAAAAAATAGCATACCTCATTAAGTATAACAATATCCTACAGGCAGTAGGAGGGGTAAAGGGTTACAAAAGAGGGGTGGGAGTGATTTGTAGGGAGGGTAGTAGTAAGGGGAAAAGGGGAGGAAAAAGGAGGGGGCCCGAAAAGGGAACACTGAGGGAGGCGGTGGTCAAAAGGAAAACTATTAAGGGGGGGAAAGGGAGAAGGGAGGGAAAATACGAACATTAACAGGGGCAGGAATAGGATGAGGGGAAAGAAACAGATAACAATCATAACTGTAAATGTGAATGGAATGAACTCTCCTATAAAACAGAGACGGATAGCAGAATGGATTAGAAATCATAATCCTACAATATGCTGTTTACAAGAAACACATTTGAAACAGAGGGATACACCCAAGGTAAAGGTAAAAGGTTGGAGTAAAATATATCATGCCTCAGCTAAAATAAAAAAAGCAGGGGTAGCAATCCTTGTCTCAGATAAAGCAAATGCAAAAATTGACCTAATTAAAATAGATAAGGAAGGAAACTATATCCTGTTAAAAGGCACCATCGAGAATGAAGCAATATCACTACTTATCATATATGCACCAAGTGGTGTAGAATTCAAATTCCTAAAGGTGAAGGTAAAGGAATTAGAGGAAGAAATAGATAGCAAAACTATACTAGTGGGAGACCTTAATCTCCCCCTCTCTGAACTGGATAAATCCAACCTCAAAATAAACAAGAAAGAAGTTAAGGAGGTGAACAGGATTTTAGAGAGGATAGGTATGATAGATCTCTGGAGAAAACTGAATGGGGATAAAAAGGAATATACTTTCTTCTCAGCAGTTCATGGCACATATTCAAGAATTGACCATGTTCTAGGGCATAAAAACCTCACAATTCTATGCAGTAAGGCAGAAATATTAAACTCATCATTCTCAGATCATGATGCAATAAAAACTATATGCAATAAAGGGCCAGGGAAAGACAGACTAAAAACTAACTGGAAATTAAACAATTTGATCCTAAAGAATGAGTGGGTCAAACAAGAAATTATAGAAACAATCAGTAATTTCATTCAAGAGAATGATAATAATGAGACAACATACCAAAATCTGTGGGATGCATTAAAGGCAGTTCTTAGGGGAAATTTTATATCCCTGAGTGCATACGTGATTAAATTAGAGAAAAGGGAGCTCAACGAATTGGGCATGCAATTAAAAAACCTAGAAAAAGAACAAATTCAAAATCCCCAATTAAATACTAAACTAGAAATATTGAAGACTAAAGGAGAGATTAATAAAATCGAAATTAAGAAAGCTATTGAACTAATAAATAAAACCAAAGCTGGTTTTATGAAAAAACCAACAAAATTGATAGACCCTTAGTCAATATGATAAAAAAAAAAAGAAAGAAGAGAACCAAATTATGAGTATCAAGAATGAAAAGGGTGAATCTACCTCCAATGAAGAGGAAATCAAAACAATAATTAGAAATTATTTTTCCCAATTGTATGCACATAAATTTGACAATCTTAGGGAAATGGATGAATATTTAGATACATACAAGTTGCCAAGATTAACTGAAGAGGAAGCAGATTACTTAAATAATCCCATCTCAGAAAAAGAAATTGAACAAGCCATCAGTCAACTCCCTAGGAAAAAATCTCCAGGGCCAGATGGATTCACTAGTGAATTCTATCAAACATTTAAAGAACAATTGATTCCAATACTCTACAAATTATTTGGGAAAATTAGTGAAGAAGGACTCCTACCAAATTCTTTTTATGACACAAATATGATACTGATACCTAAATAAGGAAGAGATAAAACAGAGAAAGAAAATTATAGACCAATCTCCCTCATGAATATAGATGCAAAAATTCTAAATAACACACTAGCCAAAAGACTACAGCAACTTATCTCAAGAATAATACACTTTGATCAGGTGGGATTTATTCCAGGAATGCAAGGATGGTTTAATATTAGGAAAACCATCAGTATAATTGAGCATATCAACAATAAAACTAGCAGAAACCACATGATCATCTCAATAGATGCAGAAAAGGCTTTTAACAAAATACAACATCCATTCCTATTAAGAACATTAGAAAGTATAGGAATAAATGTAGCCTTCCTTAAAATAATAGGTAGCATCTATTTAAAGCCATCAGCAACTGTTATATGCAATGGGGAGAAGCTGGAAGCATTTCCCATAAGATCAGGGGTGAAACAAGGGTGTCCCCTATCACCCCTCTTATTCAATCTGGTACTAGAAATGTTAGCAGTAACAATTAGAGAAGAAAAAGAAATCAAAGGAATCAAGTTAGGCAAAGAAGAGACCAAGATATCCCTCTTCGCAGATGATATGATGATATACTTAGAGAATCCTAGAGAATCAAGTAAAAAACTGCTTGAGACAATAAATAAATTTGGCAAAGTTGCAGGATATAAAATAAACCCACATAAATCCTTGGCATTCCTATATATTTCCAATGAAACTCAACAGCAAGAAGTAGAAAGAGATATCCCATTTAAATTTACTGTAGACATTATAAAATATTTGGGAATCTACCTGCCAAAACAAACCCAGGACCTGTATGATCATAACTACAAAACACTTTTCACACAAATAAAGTCAGATCTAACTAATTGGAAAAATATCAATTGTTCATGGCTGGGTCAAGCTAATATAATAAAAATGACAATTTTACCTAAATTAAATTATATATTTAGTGCCATACCAATTAATTTACCAAAAAACTACTTTATAGAGTTAGATAAAATAGTAACAAAATTCATCTGGAAGAATAAACGGTCCAGAATATCAAGGGAATTAATGAAAAAAAAAAAATGCTAGGGAAGGTGGACTAGCTTTACCAGATTTCAATCTGTACTATAAAGCAGCAGTCATCAAAACTACTTGGTATTGGCTTAGGAATAGAGGAGTGGATCAATGGAATAGATTAGGCACACGAGATTCAGAAGTCAATGACTACAGTAATGTATTGTTTGATAAACCCCCAGACCCTGGTTTTTGGGATAAGAACTCACTATTTGAGAAAAACTGCTGGGGAAACTGGAATATCGTATGGCAGAAACTGGACATAGACCATTATCTAACACCATATACCAAAATCAAGTCTAAATGGGTTCATGATCTAGGTATAAAGGTTGATACTGTAAGCAGTCTGCTAAAAAAAGGAATAGTTTACCTATCAGACTTGTGGAGAGGGAATGACTTTATGACGAAACAGGAATTAGAGAACATTATAAAATGTAAAATGGATAATTTTGACTACATGAAATTGAAAAGTTTCTGTACAAATAAAGCCAATGTAACCAAGATTAGGAGGGAGGTGGGAAATTGGGAAAGAATCCTTACAACCTATGTCTCTGACAAAGGACTCATCTCTAAAATATACAGAGAACTGAGTCAAATTTATAAGAATACAAGTCATTCCCCAATTGATAAATGGTCAAAGGATATGAACAGGCAGTTTTCAGAGAAAGAAATTAAAGCTATCTATAAGCACATGAAGAAATGCTCTAATTCACTGTTGATTAGAGAAATGCAAATCAAAACAACTCTGAGGTACCACATCTCACCAGTTAGATTGGCTAAGATGACAAAACAAATAAATGACAAATTCTGGAGAGGATGTGGGCAAACTGGAACACTAATGCATTATTGGTGGAGTTGTGAACTGATCCAGACTTTCTGGAAAGCAATCTGGAACTATGCCCAAAGGGATATAAATACTTTCATACCCTTTGATCCAGCAATACCACTCCTAGGGTTATATCCCAAAGAGATCATAGAAATGGGAGAAAGACCCATATGTACAAAAATGTTTATAGCAGCTCTTTTTGTTGTGGCAAAGAATTGGAAATTAAGGGGGTGTCCATCAATTGGGGAATGGCTGAACAAGTTGTGGCATATGCATGTTATGGAATATTATTGCTCTATAAGAAACGGGGAGCAGGTGGTCTTCATATTTACCTGGAGAGGCTTAAAAGAACTGATGCTGAGTAAGAAGAGTAGAACCAGGAGGAATTTGTACACAATTACAGACACAACGTATGTGCGATGACCAACTTTGATAGACTGGACTCTTCTCAACAATACAAGGATATAAGTCAATCCGAAAAGATGCATGATGGAGAGAAAAACATGCATCCAGAGAAGAACTAGAAAGAACTAAATTTATATCCAGGTGGAAGCAAAATATCTGATCTTTTTCATTCTCTTATTTGATTTTATGTCCTCTTTACCATTTTTCATTCCAGCTGGTACAATCCATCCTTATAACCTGACCATTGTATAATGTGAAAGTATTTACAGATCCTATACTTGATTATAAGATGCCATGGGGGTGGAAGGTGAAGGAGGGGGACAAAATGTGAAATTCAAGGAATTGTGGAATTGAATCCTGTAAACTAAAAGGAAACAAACAAATTAATAAATTAAAAATTGAATTTAAAAAAAAAGAAAAGTTCCTGTACAAACAAACCCAATGTAACCAAGATTAAGAGGGAGGTGGGAAATTGGGAAAGAATTTTTACAACCTATGTCTCTGATAAAAGACTCATTTCTAAAATATAAGAGAATTGAGTCAAATCTATAAGAATACAAGTCATTCCCCAACTGGTAAATGGTGAAAGGATATGAAGACACAGTTTTCAGAGAAAGAAATTAAAGCTATCTATAAGCACATGAAGAAATGCTCTAAATCACTATTGATTAGAGAAATGCAAATCAAAACAACTCTGAAATACCACATCTCACCAGTCAGATTGGCTAAGATGACAAAACAGGAAAATGACAAATGCTGGAGAGGATGTGGGCAATTGGAACACCAATGCATTGCTGGTGGAGTTGTGAACTGATCCAACCTTTCTAGAGAGCAATCTGGAATTATGCCCAAAGGCCTATAAATAATTCTATACCCTTTGACTCAGCAATACCACTTCTAGGGTTATATCCCAAAGATATCATAGAAGTTGGAGATAGACCCATATGCACGAAAATATTTATAACAGCTCTTTTTGTGGTGGCAAAGAACTGGAAATTAAGGGGGAGCCCATCAATTGGGGAATGGCTGGACAAGTTGTGGTATATGCATGTTAGGGAATACTATTGTGTTATAAGAAACAAGGAGCATATGGACTTCATATTTACCTGGAGAGGCTAATAAGAACTGATGCTGAGTGAGAAGAGTAGAACCAGGAGAAATTTGTACACAATTACAGACACAATGTATGTGTGATGACCAACTTTGATAGACTAGACTCTTCTCAGCAATGCAGTGATATAAGTCAATCCCAAAAGACTCATGGTAGATAGAGATATCTACATCCAGAGAAGGAACTAGAAAGAACTGAGTTTGTATCCAGATTGAATCAAAGTCCTGATCTTTTTCCTTTTCTTGTTTGGTTTTATTTGCTCTTTACCATTTTTCTTTCCATCTGCTACAATCCCTCTTTATAACCTGACTAATGTCTAATGTGAAAGTATTTACACATCCTATACTTGACTGTATGCAACCATGTGGGGTAAGGGGAGGGAAGGGGACAGAATGTTACACTTAGGGGCGTCTAGGTGGCACACTGAAAAGAGCTCTGGCCCTGGAGTCAGGAGTCCCTGAGTTCAAATCCGGCTTCAGATACTTACCACAAAAACTAGCCTTGTGACCTTGGGCAAGTCACTTAACCCCATTTGGCCTCCAAAAAAAAAAGCAAAAAAAAAAAAAGAACCTTTTGGGCGGCCAGGTGGTGCAGTGAATAAGAGGGCGGGCCCTGGAGTCGGGAGACCCGGGATGGGTTCTGGCCTCAGATACTTAACACCCACACAAAGTAACTTGCCCTGTAACCTTGAGCAAGTAACTTAATCCCAATTGTTTTAATAAAAAAGTGAAACTCAAGGAATTGTGGAATTGAATCTTGTAAACTAAAAAACTAAAATTAATTAAAAAAAAAGAAAAAGTAAAAGGGGAAAAAAAAGATGCCATATGTTTGAACCCTCTAGCCTAATGGAATGTACTGCCATGCCAACTACATATGGAGCAGATTCATGAAGGCAAAGAAACTGGATAAAGAAACTGATGATAAGTCTTTAGGAAGAAAGTTTTAAACATTGAGTAAAGTCCGGATTTGCTTGGGAATTTTGTTGTTTTCTGATTACTACAAAAAGAGAGACGATAAAATAATTATATCAACAAGCATTTGTTAAGCACCTACTGTATGCTAGGCACTGTGTGGGGCCCTGTCGATACAAAGAAAAAACAAAACAATCCTTGTCCTCAAAGGTCATGTTGATTGCTTGAATGAATTGGGTATAACAAAAAGAACCTTGGATTTAAACTGCTTAAGATACGTAGATGCATGGGGACAGCTACGTGGCACAATGAGTAAAGCACTGGCCCCAGAGTCAGGAGGACCCGAGTTTGGTTCCTTCCTCAGACACTTAACACCCACACACAAAAACAAAATTAGCTATGTAATATTGGGCAAGTTACTTAACCCCAATTTGCCCTCCAAAAAGCAACAACAACATATATATATATGAACATAAATATACATGCATAGATGCATTATATGCAAAACATACACACATACATGTATATGTAAAGGGATCATAGAGCAGTCCCAGACATCCTAAAATAGAGGAACCCTGTTTTTTTTTTAGTTCCTTACCACACTAAAAGAATAATCTCCTTCAGTTGTCTCCATGGTCAAACAGAATATTTCTTTAAATTTGGCAGACAAGAATAATCTTACTCTTTTTTCTGCTGTATCCAGAAAGTAAAGATTATACACTCTTCAGCCAGTGTCTTAACCAACAGGGCAGGAAGGGCTACATTCTTATCCCTTCCCCATTTCTGCCTTTTTACCTTGCGGTTCCAAGAAATGGACCTAGGGTCTTTTTTTATTCTGTTTAATTAGTTCTTCTCAGATTCAGGTTTATGTGCCAATCCAAATCACACAAGAAAATTAAACCATGGCAGCCTTGGAGCTTATATTCCAGGTAGGATATTGTAGTGAGCCAACTTAATAGGGAAGCTCTAAGAATACAAGATAACTTGGAATTGGAACTGAAGGAAGGTGTGTTGGGAGTGGGTCTGAAACTTGGAATTCTGCCATATAGTAATTAAAAATTAAGCTTTAAGTATAATCTGGTCCCCTTCCTTTCCCCAGACACTGAGGTTGTATATGTTAGGAGTTGTTTGTAAATTTATTAAAATATATTTGAAGTAAACATTCCTTTGTGAAGCCTAATCTCAATTTGAGTGGTTAAATAGAACTGGAATGTAGGGGATTTACACGCTACAATTGAGGGGAAACAATTAATTGTAGCTAAATTAGCACCTAGATATACCAAACTCCTTTAAATGTACTGGAAAACCCTAGGAGGAGAATGATATATAGCATATTTGTCTTTAAGTTACAGGGGTCATTATAATCGTATTTCCCAAAATAATTTATCTTAAGACTCCTTAGTATATAGATCTTCTAAAGAGTCCTTATACCCTTTATGTATATATGTGTATGTAGTATATATATGCATATATATACATATGAAATAAATATAGTAGTGATAGAGAGAGAAAGCAGAGACACAAGAAGAGATAGAAAAAAGAGAAAGATACATATGTGTGTATATTTATACATATATGTATACACACATATATACACATTCATTACATACATAATAGCTTGCAAAATATGGCTAACTGATCAGATCATAAACAGAATATTTGTCGCAGGTTATATTTTCTCAAGTTCACTTTTTTGTCTTTTAGAAACAAATGTTCATTGAGAACATAGATGTCCATCTCCATTTGATATTATTGTTTCTTCAATTTAAATTCTAATTTGGAAGAAAAAAAAGTATGTTATTCCAATTACTCCTTCTGGCAAGGGTTCTTGATGCCTAAGCCTGAGTAGACTTCCAGTTATGGCATATCCTACTGAACTGAAAGCTTTCAAGTGCAGAGGTACAGTGATGGATGGTATATCTGAGACTCAAGGAAAAACATTTGGAGATAAGTACATTTGTCTACAAAGTAATAATTTTGTTTTGTTTTGTTTTGTTTTCCAGCTATAGGAACTCAGCAATGCAGTTTGCTGATGCACGGGGAAATTATTGAAGACTATCTCACTGATGGAGTCTTAGATCCATAAAATATTGAAGCATTTCCTTGAAATGGCCTCTATGTCAAAAATGATGCCAGAATACAACTAATATACATTTAAAATCCACTGAAAATCCAAATGTAAAAATTTCTTTCACTGTTTATTAAAATCTTCACTTTTCTTTGCTCTCTTCTACTCAAGACATCTTCATGTCTTTTCTTCCTCTTATCAGAATGTTCTTGGCTCCTTTTCTGACTTTTTGACTACTATTCACTGTCTGTGTTGGGTCCATGTCCTACCCATTAAGTATCCCATTCAAAACTTTCTTCTCTTCTTGGAAAATAGCATGAAAGTTTCCATTTTATTTTACTGAATCATTTTTTTTAAATCATCAAACAACATGCACTGTAGGATCTCATAGTCCATATATCATTTTAGTCTCTTGTGATAGGGAAACTACACTCTACTCTGGAATAGCACTTATAAAAAAATCTGCCTCTTTCTGGCTTCCCTTAATTCAAATTCAACTACATGTACATCAGAGGTGATTGTCAGTGATATCAGAGAGGGCAAATTCATTCAGGTAATTAGATAATTCAGAATGAATTATGATCCACTCCTTTAAAGCATCTCAAAAATGGTAGTTGATACATCAACTTTTTTCTTTGGAATATTTTCTGGATATGATAGCAATTTCAGAACAATTTAAAGAAAATTTCCTTTTTTAGCCTGATACTTTAATAAGAATAATGAAAAAAATAATATTAGAATCAAAATAATTCTTCATATCAAATTGTGATACAATATATTTTTATTTCATCAATACCCTGCATGCTCTCCATGTTGTAGATTTTTTAAGATGAAAGATGTGGTACTTTGATTTAATTAAGGATAAGATTTCCTGTGGCTTTCAGGTTTCTTTGGATCACAATAATTATCTATTAGGGTTTTCAGATGCTAACACAACAAAGATGTAACAGGGAACAGTATTGCCTAAACAAATCTGTCTGTATAACCAGATTGGTCCTTATCTCTATTGATGCACTTTCCTGGTCATCTAAGGGTATGAAAAATCAAGACCCTTCCTACTTGGTGAATGTTTAAAGATCATTTGTGTCATAATACTCTACTCTGTAGACTAGAACTATTTATGAAGATTGGGGAAAGAAATATCTATAAAACCTGTCCCTGTATCCTTGATGTATACTTTTGCAAAGTAAACATGCTTTTGTTAACTGTTAGATGATTTACACATGTGTCATGATTTTTTCCCCTCTTATTTTAAACCTAAACTATCAGAGTGCTGACATTTTACCCACCCCTAACAATAAGAGTGCAAAGAGTTAAAGTAAAATTAAAAGGATGCCTATTATAGCTAAATGTTTTCTAGTCAGATCACATTTTAATCTGTATAAATTAGATGTGCTGCATATTTGAAACATATGGACATAGGGCTTCACCTCTTTTCTTTCCCCAGGCAACTCTTCCAAACTAAATTACAGGAGAATAATTAATCTGCATTTTTGGAGGGTGATTTCACCCCCTCTCTTGCCTAAACCAATGGAAATGTAGTTCTACACTTCTCAACAAAACCACATCTTCTTCTTGGTGATCTCATCCATTTCTTTGGATTTAATTACCTTCTTTATGCTGACAATTCTCAAAATCTACCTATTCTGCCCTGATTTCTGTGATGATTTCCAATCTCAGATTTCTAACTGTCATGTACATATCTTGAACTGGATGTTCAGTAGAATCTTTAACTCCACATATCCAAAGTTGAATCCATTACATTTCCTACAAATCTCCCTCACTGCCTTCCACATTACTGGAGAAAATGACTTCATTCTTCCTGTCCTATAGACTGGTAAACTAGGTGTCATCATCAACTCTATACTATGTTGTCTCACTTCAGATCTATTGCCAAGATTTGTAGATTTTTGATACTGCCTCCACTCTGGTGAAGTCCACTTCACCTCATATTCAACTCACACTGTGCCCTCTGTCTATATATACTCCTAATTACTCTAACAATGAGAAAGTTCTTATGACTTACAGGTATTATCTTGTCATCTAGGAATGTGAATAGTATAACCTTATTAGGTCCCTTATGATTTCCCTTTACTATTTACCTTTTTATGCTTCTCTTGAGTCTTGTATTTGTAAGTCAATTTTTCTCTTCAGCTTTGATCTTTTTATCAGTCCTTTACTTCATTGAATATCCAATTTCCCCAAGAAGGATTGTACTCAGTATTGCTGGTTAGGTGATTCTTGGTTGTAATCCTAGCTCTTTTGCCTCTAGAATATCAAGTTTCAAGCCCTCTCATCCATTCATGTAGACACAGCTAAATCTTGTGTCAAATTTGTATTGTTTCTTTCTGTCAGCTTACTCTAATTTCTCCTTCACCTGCAACTATGGAATTTGGATATAATATTACTAGGACTCAACTTTAGGATCTCTTTCAAGAGGTATTCAGAGGATTATTTCAAAATCTATTTTACCCTCTGGTTCTAGAATATTCAGGTACTTTTCTTTGATAATGTCTTGAAAGATGATAGCTTGTTTGATCATTGTTTTCAGGTGTTTTAATAATTTTTAAATTGTCAGTTTGTTTCTAATGAGATATTTTATATAATCTTCCGGGTTTTTCTTCCATTTTTTGGTTTTATTTTATTGTTTCTCCATTTCTCATAATGTCCTTAACTTCTATTCTACTTTTTGAAGGAATCGTTTTCTTTAGCCAACTTCTGTACCTGCTTTTCCATTTGGCCAATTCTACTTTTCAAGGAGTTTTTTGTTTGTTTTAGTGAATTTTTGTACATCTTTATCCATTTGGTCAATTCTTATTTTTAAGACATTCTTCTCCTCACTGACTTTTTTGACCTCTTTTACCATTTGGCATAGTGTGTTTTTTAAGGTATTATTTATTTTGGTAATTTTTGCATCTCCTAATTTACCAAACTGCTGACTTGTTTTTCATGATTCTCTTGCATCACTCTCATTTCTCTTTCCAAATTTCTCTCTATCTCTCCTAGTTTATTTTCAGCATTCTTTTTGAGCTCTTTCATGGCCTGAGTTTTCTTGAAGAGTTTGTATGTAAGAGCATTGACTTTGTTATCTTCTGAGGGTGCATTTTGATCTTCCTTGTCACCATAGTAAATTTTATGGTCAGAATTTTTTCTGTTGTTTGCTCATTTTCACAGTCTATTATTCAACATTTACCTCTTTCTTAATGTTGGGCTCTGTATGCAGGATGTTGGGTGCACTCTAGGAACTTGAAGGTTTTCAGTTCTTCTAAGGTCATATGTTTTAAGAAGTGTTTACTACTCTCTTGATCTGTGCTCTAGTCTGTGAGTAACCACAAACACTCTTTTTTTGCCCTGGAACTGCGAGAAGGGTCACACTCCACTGTGGCCTCATTCCCTGTTGTACTACTATTCTTCCTCACCCTGGGACTGACACCCAGAACTGTGACCTGGATCCAAGCATAAACAAAGCAGCAGAGTGCTGCCTCATTGTTAGCAAAAAGAGCCTTGTAATTTCCTTCTGACCAGTTGTTTGGACCCCTTTCTGTATGTGGGATGAAAGCTCCAGAAGCAGCAGCTTCTGATGCTGATTCAGTGGCTCTCAAAGCCTGTTCCTAGTTTTCTAGGGCCAGGACTGTGTTGGCATGGCCTTCATTAGACTATGTTCCACTCTCACCCAAATGTGACAGACCCTTGCTGCTAACCTAAGTTATCTTTTATATCTGTGGATGTGAGTGGTCTGTAAACCACCATTTCTGCCACTGATTCAGTCATTTTGAGGTCTGCTCCTGGTTTGTTGAGTTCCAGTCTATTCTGGGGTGGTCTTCTCTGGACTATGCTCTTCTCTCACCCTGGTGAGGCTTTTCCTGTCAAACTTCCAAGTTGTCTTGTGCTGGACAATTGTTTCACTCTGTGTCTTTTGGTTTCTGCTGCTATAGAATATGTTTAGAGTCATTACTTAAAATATTTGGAGGACTTCAGAGAAGAGCTCAGTCAAGTCCCTGCCTTTATTCCACCATCTTGGCTCCACCTACATATACAAATTTTAAAAATATACATTTATTACATAAAGAAAATATTGCAGTAATAATGAATTAAATGTAACCCTAATATATCATAAGGATTAAGTGCCTAATTTACTATTTTTTCAGAATTTATTTATTTTTACTTTTCAACATTCTTTTCCACAAGATTTTGAGCTCCAAATTTTCTCCCCATCTCTCGCCTATGCCTGATCCCAAGATGGCAAGCATACTGATTAATCTTTCCCCCAGTCTTCCCTCTCTTCTATTCCTCCCTATCTCCCCTTACCCCCTTTCCCCTTATTTTCTTGCAGGGGAAGGATGGATTTCTATATCCCTTTGCCTTTATATCTTATTTTCTGGTTGTATGTAACAACAATTTTTAAACATTTGTTTTCAAAACTTTGAGTTACAGATTATTTCCATTCTTCCCTCCTCACCCACCCCCACTGGGAAGACAAGCAATTCTATGTAAGTTATACATATGTAGTTATGTAAAACTTTTCCATAGTAGTCATGTTGTGAAAGACTAATTATATTTCCCTCCATTACATCCCACCCCGCTATTTATTCTATTTTCTCCTTTTAACCTGTCCCTTTTCAAAAGCTTTTGCTTCTGATTACCCCTTCCCCAATGTGTTCTCCTTTCTGTCATTCCTCACTTTTATTCCATTCCCCTCTATTTTCTTGTAGGGTAAGATACCTAACTGAATGCACATGTTATTCCCTCCTTAAGTCAAATCCAATGAGAATAACATTGAGTCATTCCTTTTTACTTCTCTGCTCTTCCCCTCTATTGTAATATTTTTCTCTTTCCTCTTTAATGTGAGGTGATTTACCCTATTCTATCTCTCCCTTTCTCCCTTCCAACATATTACTCTCACCTCTTAATTTTATTTTTTAGATATCATCCCTTCATATTCAACTCACCCTGTGCCCTCCATGTATACATTTACACAAACATGCACACACACACGTATATATATACATATATATATATATATATACAACCACCCATACATACACATATGTGTGTATATATACATACATATATTCCCTTCAACTCTCTGCATCCTGAGAAAAGTCTCATGGGTTACAAATTTTGCCTTTCCATGTAGGAATGTAAATGTTCAACTTTAATATGTTCCTTATGATTTCTCTTTTCTGGTTACCTTTTCATATTTGTCTTAATTCCAGTATGAAAAAGTCAAATTTTCTGTTTAGCGCTGGTCTTTTCATCAACATGCTTGAAAGTCCTCTATTTCATTGAATATCCATATTTTTTTCCTGAAGTATTATACACAGTTTTTCTGGGTTAGGTGATTCTTGGTTTTAATCTTAGCTTCATTGACCTCCAGAATATCATATTCTAAGCCCTGCGATCCTTAAATATAGCAGGTGCTATATCTTGTCTAACCCTGATTTTGTTTCAACAATACTCCAATTGTTTCTTCCTGGATGCTTGTAATATTTTCTCCTTGACCTGGGAACTCTGGGATTTGGCTGTAATATTCCTAGGAGTTTTCTTTTGGGGATATTTTTCAAGAGGTGATTGGGAAATACTTGCAATTTCCATTTTACCCTCTGCTTCTAGAATATCAGGGCAGTTTTCCTTGATAATTTCTTGAAAGATTATGTCTAGGCTCTTTTTCTGATCATGCCTTTCAGTTAGTCCAACACTTTTAAAATTATCTCTCCTGCATCTATTTTCCAGGTCTGTGGCTTTTTTCAATGAGATATTTCACATTGCCTTCTATTTTTTTTTCTATTGGATCTGCTTTATAATATATTGATTTCTTATGATGTCATTTCTTTCTGTTTGCTCCAATCTAATTTTGAAGGACTTATCTTCTTAAATGAATTTTGAAGTTCCATTTCCATTTGGCCAATTCTGCTTTTTTTAAATGCTTTATTAACTTCTGATTTACATTATTCATTTCTGCCAGATTTTGAGTTACAAATTTTCTCCCTGTTTTGCCCCTACCCACTGCTCCAAAATAGCAGACCCACAGGATATCCCCTCCTTCAATCTGCTCTCTCCCATATTTTCTCCCATACCCCTTTCAACTTTACCAGTGGATCTCTATGCCCCAGTGCCTGTATATATTATTTCCCAATTACATGTAAAATAGTATTAATAATAGTATACATATATATGTATATATTTGAATATTTGATTTTAAAACTTTGAATTCCAGATTCATTCCCTTCCTTCCTTGTCACCCCTTAATGGGAAGATAAGCAGTTGAGTATAAGTTGTAAATATGTGGTTAATGCAAAACACTAACATAGTAGATATATTGTAAAAGACTGACTATATTTCCCTCCCTCCTATAGAACCTCCCACTTGTTCTATTCTTTACTTTGATCCTGTCCCTTTTGAAAAGTGGGTGATTTGAACTTCCCTCCCCCCAGCCTGCCCTCCCCTCCATCATACCCCCTCTCATCCCCTTCCCCCTCTACTCTTCTGGAGGGTGAGATACCCAATTTAGTGTGTATTTCATTCCCTCCTCAAGCCCAATTCAATGGGAATAAGGTTGGCCCATTACCTTTGGCCTTCCTATTCTTCCCCTCCATTGAATGATTTTCCCTTGCCTCTTCCATATGAGATAGTTTACCCCATTCTGTCTCTCCCCATCTCCTCTCATTATATTCCTCTCTCCCCTCTTAATCTCACCTTTTAAGTATCATCCCTTCCTGTTAAATTGGTGCTATGCCTTCTATCTATGTATACCTCTAAACATATATACACACATTCACATATGTATTCATATGCCCATTTACCCTCATATATAGACATCTATCTATCTATCTATCTATCTATCTATCTATCTATCTATCTATC
>NW_027186473.1:30813954-30837471 GCF_028583685.1 Petaurus breviceps papuanus
ATCTATCTATCTATCTATCTATCTATCTATCTATCTATCTATCTATCTATCTATCTATCTATCTACAAATTTCTATTCCCTTCAACTACTGAGAAAAGTTTCTTAAGTTACAATTATTATTTTTCCATGTAGGAATGTTAATAGTTCAACTTTGAGAAGTTCCTTATGATTTCTTTTCCCTGTTTACCTTCTCATGCTTCTCTTGCTTCTTGTATCTGAATGTCAAATTTTTTTATTCAACTCTGGTTTTTTTCAGCAAGAATGCTTAAAAGTCCTCTATTCCACTGAATGAACATATTTTCCCCTGAAACATGATACTCAGTTTTGCTGGGTAGGTCACTCTTGGTTTTAATCCCAGCTCCTTTGACCTCCAGAATACCATATTCCAAGCCCTTTGATTGCTCAGTGTAGAAGCTGCCAGATTCTGGGTTATCCCGATTGTGTTTCCACCATATTCAAATTGTTTCTTCCTGGCTGCTTGTAATATTCTGTCCTTAATCTGGGAATTCCAGAACCTGGCTATAATATTCCTAGGAGTTTTCTTTGTGGGATCTTTTTCAGGAGGTGATTGGTGGATTCTTTCAACCTCTATTTTGCCCTCTTGTTCTAAAACATCAGGGCAGTTTTCTTTGTGAACTTCCTCGAGGATGATTTCTAGGTTCTTACTTTGATCATGGCTTTCAGGTAGTCCAATAATTTTTAAATTCTCTCGGCTCCCAGAGTGCTGTGCTGGCTGATGTCTGTTGGGCTGCCAGGCTGTCCTCAGCGGGTCGTTAGCTTCTCTGTGTCATTTTGCGGGTTCTGCAGCTCCAAAGTTTGATTAGAGTCCCCTTTTTACGTGGTTTGGGGAAGGTGGAACATGGAGCAGCGGGGAGGTCCTGCTTCTTCTGCCATCTTGACCCCAATTCTGCTTTTAAATGTAATCTTTTCCTCTTTGTTTTTTAGTACCTTTTTTGCCATTTGTGTTAGTCTATTCTTTAAGATGTTAATTTCTTAAGTATACTTTTGGGTTTCCTTGTGCAATTTGTTGACTCATTTTTCATAATTTTCTTGCAATACTCTTCATTTCTCTTCCCAATTTTCCCTCTACTTCTATTAATTTTCAAAAGCCTTCTTCTGTTTCTCCATTGCCTGCAACGAATTAATATTTTTGGAGGCTTTTGATGGTGGAGTTTTGACTTTGTTGTCTTGTTCCAGTTCTGTGTTTTGATCCTCTTTGTCACCAAAAAAAGATTCTAAAGTCTGATTTCTCTTGGCAGCCAAATACTTGACTTTTGAGGTCTTTGCCATGGTAGAACTCTGGTTCTGGTATGGAGAGCTCTGTGTCCCAAATTTCTAGGGCTTTGTGAAGTTCTTCTCAGAGCATCTTCTAGGCACCTGCCTCAGAACTGTGTGGAGGACTGCCTTTCCACAGCCTCAACAAACTCTATTGCACCAGTGATTCTCACCCCAGAGCCACCACCCAAGACTGAGACCTAGATTCAATCAAGGCAAAACAAGATAATCCTGTCTAATACCAGCAGAGAGATTCCTGCAATTGCCCTCTGGTCAGTTACTTGGTTCCCTCACCATCTGTGGGCCTGGAGCTCTGGAAACAGGTGCAGAGACATTATCTGCAGCCACAACCACCTCTGCCACCCTGGGGGCAGTGGCTGGAAGCACACTCTTCTCTCATCTATTTCCAATAGAGTTTCCCCACCAACCTTTTACTTTCTTTTTGACATTTATCGCCTAAGAATTCTGAAAACTGTCACAGACACCAATGATTCAGTCCCCTGAAGACTGCTCCAGACAGTCTCTGCTGCTGGTCTATGCCAGCACAGCCCACATAGGACTGTGTTCCCTCCTAGCCCTCTGCAATAGACCCTTCTTGTCAGTTTTCCAGACTGTCCTCAGGTGGCAATGTATTTCTTTCTGTCATTTTATGGGTTCTGCAGCTCTAAATTTTGTTTTAGATTCATTTTTACATATATTTGAGGTAATTGGGGATGAATTCAAGTAAGTTCATGCTTTTACTCTGTCATCTTGTCTCTGCCACCCCACTTTACTATTAAGATGGAACTAGACTAGGGGTAGCTAGGTGTTGCAGTGAATAGAATACTGGCCCTGGAGTCAGGAGGAACTAAGTTCAAATCCACCTCAGACATTTAAAACTTACTAGATGTGTGACCTTGGGCAAGTCACTTAACCTCAATTTCCCTGCACCCCCCCTCCAAAAAGACAAAAATAAAAAAAAAAAGAAGGAACTAGACCTAGGAAGAATTAGGGTTTTGTACTTGACTTCTCAAAGAAAATCAGGGAACAAATGTTTGGAAAGAGCTTGTTCTTCAATCTGTTATTTTCTCTCCTGGAACAAAGTTTTAATGAATTTCAGAGTCCCATTTACTCAGGGTCTATATTGTTAAAAACACCCTCCTCACCACCACTCTGGCAACTGTCAATGTTCCTTCTCTATCCCACTGTCCCCTGTGATCTTAAAAAAAAAACAAACAACAAAATTTCCACACATTCCCCTGGTTCTATTTAACTAAAACTTTTCTACAGTATCTCCTATAAATTATGGATTTTGTTGGTATAATTTAATATATTTTGCGTGAGTAAAAGTTGGGAAGGTTCATGAAAATCAGAGAACAAGGGCATCATTGTAAGCATTCTATTAAATTTATAATTTGGCTAGATATTCAGGACAGCTTAAATATGAAACTTGAGGGATGGTGATTTCTTTATCCAGATTGTTTTTTTTTCTTCATCTCTCCAAAAATATCAGTTCTTCTAAATGCTGTGTCTTATATTAAGAAGTGAGAAATGTTATTTGGGGGTTTCCTTCACAAAGAATATCATTAAATTTCATTTTAGCAAGTGAAGTTTCTGTTAATGCTTTTAATGTAAAATATTGCACAAGGTAATGTGGAAAGACATTGCTTCTCTAGCATCAGGCTTCCAACCTCATGGTGAGTAATGTAATCCTTGGTTTAACGTATCTTCCAAAAGGCCAACACATCTCCTGAGACCTGCTTCATTTGATTTAGCAGGAAAAAAATGTTAACTTTATAAAAACTCTATTATTCACACAAACAATACAAGTTTTATTACCTACATTCTGACAGAGAGGCAAAGAACTCTAATTCTACTATTTTCAAAGAACTGATCAATTCTTTTAATTACTTTACCTTCAAGCTGGATTGTCAAGCTAAATTCACCTAGTGAGCACTTTAAACTGTTGTTGGCACGTGCATTCATTGTTAAAGTTAGACATATGCATTTGCAAATGTCTTTAGTTTAACAGATTTTGGAATTGGATTCAACCCATCATGCATGCATTTATAATTCTGAATTGCACAGAGTTCCTAGTATTGCTAAAAGATGGTATTGTTTAAAGTACTGGTATTCTTGTTTGACTGGAGGGATCAATGATGTTGGGAGGTTGTGAGGGGGGTAGAGTCTCTTACTTCAGGAGAAATAACATTGGTGCCATCTGTGTCCTCTCCTCAGTAGACTTTAGATCTGAGCATTTAGCATTTCAAAATCCTACAGATGTTAATATTGCATTATTCATCTCATTGGAAAGTAACACAGCTGTGTATTTTCCTGTCTGTTTTCCATAAAAATCTGGCATCAAACTTTAAATTGAGCTGAGTGCAATTCTGATGCTTATTTCTTATGTTGTACTAAGAATGAGAACTGCAGGTATCATCTTATATAGTAAAATACTGTTAACTTCTTTTCATACTGTGTATGGTAAGTTATTTCATTACAAATGAGAATTTTTACTACATCAAATATACATTGCGATGCTGTTTTTTTTTTATTTTTAGGGAATATTGGGTTCATACTAATTTGCCAAGGCAATGCCAGCTCCTATCACAGCTCCAGGTGAGAATGTTCATCTTAAACTTGTGGTAAAATGAATTTCATCATATAAGAAGGGTTGACCCTACATATAGACATCATAGTTGACCACCTGTTTTGTTACCTGAAGAGGATTAAGAAAACATATCTGCCCCAAACATTCTCCTATCAACCATTCCTGGTGCTACCTTAACTACTAAATTGGTTGAAATTCATCATTTTTCTCTACCAAAAAAATCATTATACTTTATAAATGCCATTATTATGATGCAGGAACACTTGCCTAGTACCTAAAAAAAATAAATTAAAATGAAATATGTATATTTGGGGCAGTCAGGTGGCACCTTGGATAGAGTACCTGTCCTAGAGTCAGAAAGACTCTACCCAATTTCCAAACATGTTTTTTTTACATATTAATAGACTAATTGTCCCCAAAATAAGTTTGATAAATATATGCACTTTAAGCTCAACAATTAATGACTTCAATCAGAAACAATTATCCAATATGTGCAGAACACTGTGTCCTAATGGGTCTTAAAGTCTAATAGGGCTCTATGAGACAAACAAATCAGAATTGAATGATAAAATGCTATCATTCTTCACCCTTACTTCTCAAATCCCTACTGCCTTTCAAGAATCAGCTCAAGTGTCCCCCCCACCCTTCAAGTGAGTTTTCCTGATTCGCCTCAACTCTTAGTGCCCTTTCCCCAAATTATGTTTCATTTAGTGTATGTATATGTTTGTGTGTGTGTGTGCGTGTGTATATATATATATATATAAAATCAATTAATCTATTGTATTGTATCTCCCAGTAGAATTATAGGTCCTTGAAAGATAGAAGTTGTCATGCTTTCATATTTGTATCAACAGTGTATAGCACATAGTAGGAACTTAAAAACACTTAAGTTCATACACAGGCAACCGTATTATTAAAACATAAATGATAAATAGATAAAAGTATTTTCAAAGTTATAGATAATTTGAAGTAGAGAAATATTGCCATCTAGAAGTCATCAAGAAAAAAAAAATAGTATTTTCATTGGACTTCTAAAAGATAGATAGTATTTAGAAAAGCAGGGAGTGGGGCCAGGGATAGAAGATATCCCAGAAAGAGACAACAATATAAGTAATTGCTTCTTTTCCAAGAGTGGTGATTTCTTTCCATTGACCCTTTTTCAATATTTTGAACAGTCCCCCTTATAACTAATCTGCCTGAGGTCAAAGAAATAATATTTACATAGAAAGCAACCTAAAATGCCATTCTTTATCCATTTTAAATGAATGATGTAAGTGTTCCAACAAATAGGTTGGTCAATGGTACTTTGAGATTAAATTCTTTTTATTCACACTTAGCAGAGTAATAGACTTTTTCATCAGTATACCACAACTTTATTAGTGAAGGCTCTCATCAAAGAGCTGGATTTCAAATAACTTTTTAAAAGATTATGGAACAGGATTGGCTAGGTGGCACCGTGAATAGAGCACTGGCCCTGGAGTCAGGAAGACCTGAGTTCAAATCTGTCCTCAGACACTTATCACTTACCAGATGTGTGACCTTGGGCAAGTCACATAACCTCAACTGCCCTTCCCTCTCCCCTCCAAAAAAGCGAAAAAATAAAAAAAAGATTATGGAACAGTTTTGTTAAATATTTAAAAAAAACAAGGATTGATTACTTTAGCTATACAAGTAATACACTACAGCTTTTAGGAACATGTTCACTAAATGTGAATAAAAAATGAATAGGTAGATCAAAAACATAGGTAAGGGAAGAGATTATGAACTGCCAGTAATCCAAGGGGATTCAAATAAATTCAGTGGGATCTAACATTTAAGAAATTTGAGTTCATGCTGTTCCAAACATTTATAGAGGATTTGATAAAAACAAAAAAGAGGGAGGATGTTAAAAACAGCATGAGATGAAGCTGGTAAGATTATTTAAGAGAAAATCAGGGCAGGAAAGTTTGGATAAGGAAGCATACAAGAAAGTTGCATAGGGTTAATGAAAATGAGACCTCATGAATAAAGTTCTTCAGTGAAGGAAAAGATCTTAGAAACTGCTTATTCCAATCCATTTGTTTTAATGGTGGAGACACCAAACACCCAGAGGACTTAATTAACTTTCTTTGGTTAAAATGGGTATTAGATAGCAAAGGTATGATTTGAATATAGGTCTTTTGATTCTAAATCCTGTGTCTCAATTCCTTGACCTTGACCCTATTTTAATAGCTTTCCCTTTCAATAAATATTGAATGTATGTGTATTAAGTTGTTCCCATAATTTTAAACCATATTTACTCTAGTCCCAATATTTGGTAATAGATACAGAGACATAATGAGTGATCTGTGAAATAGAAGTAAAAGGTACAGCAACTGACAGTGTGCTGCATTTCAAATTCTGGAAGTCTAATAAAATGAAGGTGAATGCCTTTAAAAATTTAGGATGGAATCACTCAATACTGAAATGATTTGATTCCATTAGTGTGTGGAATCACTCTGATGAAATATGGCAAAAGGGTCTTTAGAACTTATTTATTCCAAAGCTTATATTTTACTGATGAAGATATCAAGACCCAGGGAGTAAAATAATTTTTTTTTAGTTGACACAGGTATTAAGTAGCAACGTCATGACTTGAACACAAGCAGTCTAACTCCAGATCCCATGTCCAACCCCCTTATCCTCTGCAGATCCCTTTTTAAATAACTTTGTCTTTCAATAAAATACAATAGTTTCATATAGCATACAGTTACTCACATAGTTTTAAGCCATATCTGTCTTCAAAACCCTTTACTTCTTTCCATGTCAATTCATTATACCCTTTCATTGCTCTGGTGTTCATGTATTGTCTCTGTTGCATATTGCCTGTGTGACTCTGGACAAATCTCTTAAAGTCTGGGTACTATAGTCAGTCATCTAATATTATAAATTGCAGAGAAGATACGAACATCGATAAATAGATTTTTTTTATTGATAGATTACCCAGAGCAGTGAAATTATAAGTCGAATTCTCATCCCTCACCTATGAAAATATCAACTCTTTTTTCCAAAAAAATGTTCCAGATAATTATAACAGTGCTCTATTTTAAAACAAACTTTTATTTTCTTTTGCTTTCATGCCACCTATATTTTCCAATGTATTCTTTCCTTCTTCACTTCAAGAAAAATAGTTCTTATAACAAGATTTAAAAAATAGTTCGACAAAAGTAATCTACATATTTTAAAAACCTGTTATAACATACAATGTGCCATACTTACAACACATCATTTCTATAAGGGAGAGTGTGTGTATATGTGTGCATACACATATACACTTATGAACATATACACATATATGAATATTTACATATATACATGCATACATCATACATTTGAATGGATGGCTTCCATTTTAGATATAAAAGATTACATGATAAAAAAAAATTAAAGAAGAATAAAAAAGAAAATGCCTTTGATAATTATGGAGAAAAAGGGAAGAGTTCATGACCAAATAATACATAGAACCATAGAGAATAAAATTGAGAATTTTTATTATATCAAATTTTAAAATAGTTTGCATTAAAAATAGTTTGCATTCATGTATACTGAAATAAAAGTTATTAACTGCAGAATGTATTTTAGCAAGTTGGGTTGCTAAAGCTCTGACATCCAAGATACATAAATAACTGAATCAAATTTAGATCAACAGTCATTTCCCAATTGATAAAGAGATAAATGATATGAATAAGTAGTTCTCAAAGAGGGAAATTACAGGCTATCTGTAGTCACATCCAATAAGGTTCTAAATCATTAATCATTAAAGAAATGCACATTTAAGCATCCACATCACATTTAATCAGTGTCTAGCATTAAGTCGAAGTCAATTTGTTGAACTGACTTTCCCCCCAAATCGATAAATTCCTGGTTTCTTTAAATACAGTTACACTTTTCTCCCCCAAAAGAACTTGGAAACAATTAGTAAATACATGAACAAGTTATGGAGCATTATTACAACAATATTATTGGGCTATGAGAAATGACAACAGAAATGGTTTCAAAGAAACCTTGGAAGACTTCTATAAACAGATAAAGAATGAAATAAGCAGAGCTTATAGAACAATTTATGCAATCACAACACTGTAAAAGAAGATAACTTTGAAAGACTTAGGAACTCTCATCCATCAATGTAATAATCAGTCCCAATTACAGAAGACCAATGGTGAAGGATACTACTCATCTTCTGATATATAAATGAGAAATTCAAGGTGCTAAAAAAGACAATTTTCAAAACACAGATAATGATGGAATTTTTATTGCTAGACTATAAATACTTTTTACAAAGATTTGTTTTTTTTTTTTTTTTTAAGTAGGATTGGATGGTGGGGTTGAAAGGGCAATTGAGAAACTAGTTATAGGGTTGTTAACCAAAACTTTCTACAAAAGTAGAAAAAAAAGCAGAAAGAAAGAGAATCATTGATAATATGTTAAAAATGCACAAAATCAAACAGAAGTAAGGTCAGAAGTAAACAGAAAAGCAGGATAGTATTGAAACTTACATTTCGAATTACAAAATTAAAATGAAAACCAAGCTATATTTAATAGATTTGTACTTTCACATATGATCCTCTATTTCTTTTTTTTTTTTTTAATTTTAAGCAATTGGGGTTAAGTAACTTGCTCAAGGTTACACGGCCAGTTATTTCTGGGTGTGCTGTTGAGTATCTGAGCCCGGAATTCGATCTCCAGGTCATCCTGACACTGGAGCCGGTGCTGTTACTCACTGAGCCTCCTGGCTGCCCCTAAGCAATTGTGGTTAAGTAACTTGCTCAAGGTTACACAGCCAGGTGTTTCTGGGTGGGTGCTAAGTATCTGAGCCCAGGATTTGTTCTCCAGGTCATCCCGACACTGGAGCCGGTGCTCTTACTCGCTGTGCTACCTGGTGTATCAGCAATGCCATATTCACGATGCCTATGGAGATTACAAATATGCTGATATAATTATCCATCACAAAATACATCATGCTTGCCATATGGGGGAATAAACTAGAAAATTTATTAAGATACCAAAAGACTGAGTCCCAAAACCAGAAAGTGAAAGCCATCAGAGTAGTTATGACATTGGCACAGGTAGATAAAGTAGAAAGCACCCACATTTTCAAGCCTTTGAAACAGAACAGGCTACCTCAGGCAAAGGTCCTCCTCTCCCCACTCACAGCAACCACCCAGCGTCCGGGAAGCGCGCTCCCAGCAGCTCCAGCCCCTGGCAGTCCTCAGCAGGAGTCCTTAGCAGAAATTCTGGCTAACTCAAAAAGGGCTTTGCGCTGCCGCTGCCTCTGCTGCTGCTGCTGCCGTCGCCACCACCGCCAACCACCGCAGGTACTCTAGTTTGCCTTCCTCTTCCTCTTGCTCCGCCCCTTCCTGCTATGTCAGCAAGTCCAATGGGGCATGGAAGATCTTTAAATCCCATAACCCTTACACCTGGCCACCCCTGTGATCCTCTATTTCTATTCTATTCCATATGTGGAAATGTTATTTTTATTAGGCAGTCATTTCATTAAAATCAACGTGATTGTTTTTAGAAGTCAGGGTGAAGAGACGCAGAGCAGGCCGGGAAGGCGCGGCTGGCAGAGGCAGGCCCGGTCAATTCCTAGGGCAAGTCTTCCCACCAACCACAAGGTCCACTACCAGGCCTATCACCAAAAGGCTGGGACTAGAAAGAGAAAGGTAAGAAGCAAATACAAGGGCCCCTGTCCTAGACAGCAAACACTCCTGGGGCTACCACTTCATAACCCAGGGGGGAAAAAAAAAAACCCTTTCAGGACCTCCAAAGACCAGGATGACAGAGTGAACCTCACTTGCTCCAAACCCTCCCTCTGACCCTGAAAACATAGTAACTCTTGCCCCAGGGAAAAACCCTCTACAGTAAAGGCTTGGGATCCTAGAGGAAGGGTGTGACTAGGAGCCTGCCTCAAAATGGGTAGAAAGCAGGCTACAAAGACAAAGACTCTGGATTCCTACTATCCTCAGGGGGAGGAACCAACCTCAGAGAGAGACAATGTGGACTCCACACCCAAAGCTGAAACTTCAACAGGGAATGGGTCCCAAACACAGAAGGCTCTCCTAGATGAGATCAAAAGGAACTTTGAAAACAAAATGAGAGAGATAGAAGACAAAATGAGTAATCCTCTCAAAACCAAAATAGCAGAATTAGAAAAACTTTATAATGAGGAAAACATCTCTCTGAAAAGAAAAGTGTATGACATGGAAAAGGAGCTCCAAAAATTAACCAAGGAAAATTTGCTAAAACCTAGAATTAACCAAATGGAAACAAATAACTCTATGAGGAACCAAGAATTAGTCAAGCAAAACAACAAGAATGAAAAATTAGAAAAAGAGGTAAAATACAACAAAAAAATATAACTGACCTGGAAAATAGATACAGGAGAGATAATCTGAGAATCGTGGGCCTACCAGAAAATTACGATGAAAAAATGAGCCTGGACAACATTCTCCAAGAGCTCGTTAAGGAAAACTTCCCTGAGATACTACAACCTGAGGGTAAAATAGAAATCGAGAGAATCCACTGGACACCTGCTGAAAGAGATCCCAAACTGAAAAGTCCTCAAAATGCTGTGGCCAAACTCCAGAACTACCAGATAAAAGAGAAAATATTTCAAGTGGCCAGAAAGAAACAATTCAAATATCGAGGGTCCACAGTGAGGATTGCACAGGATTTGGCAGCCTCTACACTGAAAGATTGGAGGCAGTGGAATACAATTTTCTGGAAGGCAAAAGAGCTCGGGTTACAACCAAGGATCACTTACCCAGTGAGACTGAGCATATTCTTCCAGGCAAAGAGATGGTCATTCAACGATATAACAGAGTTCCAGACCTTCTTGATAAAAAAGCCAGAACTTAGTGGAAAATTCAACCTTCACTTATGAGAGGAGAGCACACACACACCCTGCTATTTGATAAGAGCAAACTGGTTATAGACAAGTAGAAGGTATGAGTATAAAATACACAAAATGACGATTTAAAAAAATCTTATTAAGGGCTACAGAGGGACTGAAATGGAAGAAAGGGAATGGATGAAGTGGAAAAGGGTAAATTATGCCACACATAGAGGCATAAAAACTGTATAGCGAGGAAAAAAAAAAGGGAGGGAGTTGAGAAACATATGAGCTTTTCCCTCATTGTTTCTGGTACAAGGAGGGAATAACAACCAGTTAAGCATAGGACTCTATTGATAAGAAATGCAAAAATTGTCATTTTAGAGGGAAAGAGGGGAGGGAGAGGAGCTTTGCATGAGATTTGTTCCTGTCACTCTTGGTGCAAAGAAGAAATAACATACTTCATTAAGTATAAAAAATATCCTACAGGCAGTAGGAGGGGGAAAGAGTTATGAAAAGGGGTGGGAGTGGTTTGTAGGGAGGGAAGAAGTAAGGGAAAAGGGGAGGAAAAAGAAGGGGGACTGATAAGGGAACACTGAGGGAGGAGGTGGTCAAAAGGAAAACTATTAAGCGGGGAAGGGAGAAGGGAGGGAAAATGTGAACATTAACAGGGGCTGGAATAGGATGGAAGGAAAGAAATATATAACAATCATAACTGTAAATGTGAATGGGATGAACTGTCTCATAAAATGGAGACAGATAGCAGAATGGATTAGAAATCATAATCCTACAATATGCTGTTTATAAGAAACACAACTGAAACAGAGGAATACACACAAGGTAAAGGTAAAAGGTTGGAGTAAATTATCTCATGCCTCAGCTAAAGTAAAAAAAAAAAAAGCAGGGTTAGCAATCCTTATCTCAGATAAAGAAAAAGCAAAAATTGACCTAATTAAAAGAGATAAGGAAGGAAACTATATCCTGTTAAAAGGCACCATCAAGAATGAAGCAATATCATTACTTAACATATATGCACCAAGTGGTGTAGCATCCAAATTCCTAGATGAGAAGGTAAAGGAATTAGAGGAAGAAATAGATAGCAAAACTATACTAGTGGGAGAACGTAATCTCCCCCTCTCTAAACTTGATAAATCCAACCTCAAAACAAACAAGAAAGAAGTTAAGGAAGTGAACAGGATTTTAGAGAGGATAGGTATGATAGATCTCTGGAGAAAACTGAATGGGGGGATGCAAAAGAATATCTTTTCTTCTCAGCTATTCATAGCACATACTCAAAAATTTACCACATTCTAAGGCATAAAAGCTCACAGTTCTATGCAGTAAGGCAGAAATATTAAATGCATCCTTCTCAGATCATGATGCAATAAAAATTATATGCAATAAAGGGCCAGGGAAAGACAGACTAAAAACTAATTGGAAATTAATCAATTTAATCTTAAAGAATGAGTGAGTCAAACAAGAAATTATAGAAACAATCGGTAATTTCATTCAAGAGAATGATAATAATGAGACAACATGCCAAAATTTGTGGGATACATTAAAGGCAGTTCTTAGGGGAAGTTTTATATCCCTGAGTGCATACATGAATAAATTAGAGAGAAGGGAGCTCAACGAATTGGGCATGCAATTAAAAAACCTAGAAAAAGAACAAATTCATAATCCCCCCCAAAAATATAAGAACAACAACAACAAAAAAGAAATCAGTGTGAAGATCTTTCTCATGGGTACTCTTTGTAGCTGAACTTGAGTAGAACAGTTTCAGAACATTCAGTTCTTCTTTGTTGTTCTTGCCACGAGTATTGTCCTAATTATTATGTATGAAGTTTTCTTTTTCTTTAAATCTGTTTGACAACAGTTAAAATCACTTTGATGTAAGTCTTTCTGTGCTCTGTTTGATAATATTTTTTTGCTTACAAGAGAGTAATATTCCATTGCATTCATATATCACTTGTTTGGTCCCCAATCAATAATTCATTTCTGCTTTTGGTACTATGCAATTACAAAAAGTACTGCTATTACTATTTTGTTGTATATGAGGTTTTTCTTTTTCTCATTGGGCTGCTTGTTTTATAAGTTGATAAGTTCAGTGAAATTTTTAGGTGAAAGGAAACAGATATTTTAGTAATGTTCTCATTAATTCTCAACACAATGATGTTTTTGATTAGCCAATTTGATGACTTTGAAGACTGTGTTTGATTCGAATTTCTGTTACTGGAGTACATATTTTCCTCCCCCCACAAAAAATAATAACTGGGTCACTAAAATTATCTCATTTTGCTTTAGAATAAAGTAAACAGAAGGAACACATATTTCAAAATCCCGATTTTAGATATCTTGTTGATTTAAAATAAATATAAACATTTCTACATGGCAGTGATAATAAATTAATATATTTCATTTTACGTATAATAATATTGTATTAAAATATCTTACTGGTCAGCTATGAGTTTTTAATTTTTATAAGAATTTATCATTTTTCAATGAGTCTCTTTCCAAAATCCTAACTAATTACATTCTACTACTTAGAGGCCACCTTTCTCCTTCAATTACTGTTAGTATAACTATTTTCTCCTGCTTCTATCTTCATTTCATAGGACTCAGATAATATTACGTAGTATACCTTAGCCACCAGTCCTTATCATCCTTTTCTGATTCCTTCTTTAATGTGAAAAATCAAAGATAAAGAAAAGAGCCAAAGGCTACACTGACTTTTATGCTGAAACATAAACCATCTGGATTTGTTTTTCTATTAAAATGGCCATTGGCATCAAATTATGTATCTGCTTTAAACATATTTTCCAATTTGCTCATTTGAAATAGAAAAAGGAATAACATAAACAGAATAGTATGAATAATAAGATGGGACAGTAATGCAGATGCCCTCTATCTGTTCAAAAATATTTATTTAATGCAGTAAAATTTCAACATCATAAATTTAATTAAGTTCATGTTTATTAGTCCATGTTTTATGGTGTATAACAGTTATATCTTGATATTAAGGGTCTGTGTAAATCATTTTGGAAGGTCTATAAGTGCCACATTCAAAATTTTTACACAAGGAGCCAGCCAATACCAAGTGGTACATTTATATGAAGACGAACCAAGCTAAGTAACAGACTTCATTCAAATTTTACTTATTTGAGCTCTGATACATTCTTCCTGAAATTGAAAACAGGTCGTTGATTGTCATGGTTATACAACAATACTCTGTGGAGCCAGAATCCATGAGCTTGACAAACAAACAAACAAACAAACAAACACAAAAACAAAAGCAACAACAAAAATTTATTTTTGAGTTGGGGGGGGTGGATCCAATTACCAACCAATTATTTAGTTTGTATGGTACCAACTAGTTTTGATTGTTTCTTTTCATGATTGCATAACTTTTTAATTCACACTACAATTATGTATTGAGCTACTACAACAGAGAAGGACATTCAGAAAAAATCTAATAACAATTAAAGTAATAAAATAATAGGACAATGAGACAGACTAGATAAAGTGGAGGGATCATCAGTTCTAGAGTGAAGATCTGACTTTAAATCTCCTCTCTGAAACTTACTACATGTGTGACCTTAGACATGTTCATCTCCTCCCTGGTCATTTATTACCTTGATGACCTTAGGAAAGGTATTTAACATTAAAGAGAAGATATCAAATATCTGAGTTGGACAAAGCAACCTCTGAGATTTCTTCTAATTCTGGAATGATCTGTGATCACATCAATCATAATTACTTTTTAAGGCAATTTTGTTCAACTCTTCTGTAGCAAAGGCACTTGCAAGAGGAAGTATTTGTGGATTTGTAAGGATTTGTGGATTTGTGTTCGATTTGAAAACCAAATGTACCAAAAATGAAATTAAATAATAAATGAGATATTAATGTGCACGACTCATTCAGTCTTCTGAGAGAAACTTACTAAAAAGTTAAATAAAATCAAAGAAGTAAAATGATGATTCAAGCTAAAAGTTCAAGACATGTTCCAAGGCAGAATTTGCTAAGTACAAAATCAGTGATACCAGTTACTGAATTCAGTGAAGAGAGAGAGAAATCACTGTTGGATAGAGTTTCAGAGAAGGCTACAATAGGGAGATAAGACCTACCTTTGCTGTGATGCTATTTCATTTCACAGATTTATCATTAAGTAATTATATTCATTCCTCAAACCATCTTTTAGCTTATAGATCACGAGTTTTCAGATTTGAGAAAGTCACTGTGGCACAAGACTCCCACCTACATCTTTCTAGTAACAGGAACTCTGTAATCCTTTTTATTCCCCAGATAGATAGTATTTTTTTCTGCCTAAATTCAAAATTTTCTGCTTGGTCTACATTTCACTTCCCTAAAGACTTATCACCAACAGTAACTTAGCTACCAGAAATCAGTATAATCCTATAATGGATCTTAAAATGGAACCCTGATGATATAGAAGACTTTGAAACATTCTTGATGAAAAGATACATAGAAATTCTGAAGTGTAAACATCATCATGAGAAGCATAAAAAGATAAATATGGTTAAGCAATAATTTTAATTATTTTACTTTTTCCAAGTACATGTAAAAAATAACATTAGTTTCTTTCTTTCTTTTTTTTACATTGTGAGTTCCAAATTCTCTTCCTCCTTCACTCTCATCCCTCCCCACTAAGAAGGTAAATAAATGAATATAGTTTATACATATGCAGTCATGCAAAATATTTCAATATTAGTCATTTTGTGAAAGAAAATAGATTAAAAATACACAAAACAAGTAAAAATCATACTTTCATCTCTATTTAGACTCTATTAGTTTTTTTATATAAAATTGCATACCATTTTTATCATAAGTCCTTCAAATTATCTTGTATAACTGCATAACTCAAAATAGCTAATTCATTCACAGTTGGCTGTTGTTACTGTGTTATTGTGCACACTGTTCTGCTTCTCCTTCATTTTGCATCAATTCCATTAAGTCTTTCCAGGTTTTTCAGAAAGAATCCTACCCATCATTTTTTTTTATAACACAATAGTATCCCATTCCAGTCATATAGCACAAGTTGTTCAGCCATTCCTCAATTATTGGTTCTGCCCTCATTTTCTACTATTTTTAAATATTAATTATTTATGGTTTTCAATATTCACTTTTATAAGGTTTTGCAATGTAACCCCCCCTTCTCCTCCCTCCCCAAGATGATATGAATTTTTATATAGGCTATAAATGTACAAATATATTACACATATCTCCATGTTATTCAGGTTGAGAAAGAAGAATCAGAAGAAAAATAGAAAACTATGAAAAAAAAACAAAACAGAAAAAAGAGAGAAAATTGCATGCTTCAATCTGCATTTCATAATTCTTTCTCCAGTTTTGGATAGCTTTTTCCATTGGTAATCTTTTGGAATTATCTTAGATCATTTATTGTTAAGAAGAGCTAAGTTCCTCAAAGTTGGTCACTCTGCAATGTTGCTGTTACTGTGTAAAGTATTCTCCTGGTTCTGTTCACCTCACTCAGCATCAGTTCATGTAAGCATTTCCAGGTTTTCTGAAATCTGTCTTCTCATTATTTCATTTTTTTGTTTGTTTAGTTTATTATTTCTTAATAGAACAATAGTATGCCATTAAATTCATATACCACAACTTGTTCAACCATTCCCCAATTGAAGGACATTCCTTGAAATTCTAATTCTTTACCACTACAAAAAGAGCAGCTACAAATATTTTTGCACATATAGATCCTTTTACCTTTTATATAATCTTTTTGTGATAAAGACCTAGTAGTGGTACTGCTGGATCAAAGGATATGCAGTTTGGTTGTTATTTGGCATAATTAAAAAATAATCTCCCGAATCAATGGAGCAGTTCATAACTATACCAGTAATAGATTTTCATTATGCAATTTGGGCTATATTAGTCAATATAATGGGTATGAAGTATTAACTCAACAATATTTTAATTTATATTACTATAATCAATAGTGATTTAGAACATTTTTCTACAACCCTTTGATTTTTTTTCAATGAAAGTTCTCTGTTCACATCCTTTGATCATTTATCAATTGAGGAATGACTCATATACTTACACATTTGACTCGGTTCCCTATATAGTTGAAAAATGAGGCCTTTATCAGAGACTATTAAACTAGTTTTCCCCCAGTCTTCTGCTTATCTTTTAAACTTCACTGCATTAGATTTGTTTGTATGAAAACATTTTAATTTAATGTAATCAAAATTATCTATTTTATTTCTAGTAAACCTCTCTATTACTAGTTTGGTTATTAATTCTTCCCCTATCCAAAAATCTGAGAGGTAAACTACTCCATGCTCAACTAATTTGCTTGTGATATCACCGTTTATGTATAAGTCATATATTTAGTTTTAAGATTATCCGAGTATACAGAAAAAGATGTTTGTCTATACCTACTGTCTGCTTTCCAGTTTTCTTAGGAGTTTTTGTCAAATAGTTATTTCTTGTCTCAAAGTCTTGGATTTTTGGTTTGGGAAACACTAGATCATTATGGCCATTGACTACCAGGTATTGTGTACCCAATCTATTCCATTGATTCATCTTTCTATCTCTTAGCCAGTAACAGAAAGTTTTGATGATTAATGCTTAGTGTGTTCTAATTAGATTCATATAATTTGTAGTTCACATGTTTGTCTTGGCAGTTATAATCCCAAATATTTTATATTGTCTAAAAGAAATTTGTCTATCTATCCCTTGCTGTTGGATTATCCTGAAATTTTGCTAAAGTTATTAATTGTTTCAAGTAGTTTTTTAGTTGATTCTCTAGAATTCTCTAAGTATACCATCATATCACCTGCAAGTTTTGTTTCCTTATTGCCTATTTTAATTCCTTCATTTTTTTCCCCTTTTTAATCGCCATAGCTAGAATTTCTATCTAGCATTACTCAATATTGTGTTATGGTGGTCATCATGGGCATCCTTACTTCACTCCTGATCTTACTAGGAAGTCTTCTAGCTTACTATCCCTATTAGAGATAATATTTACTGATTGTTTTAAGTAAATACCATTTATCATTTTAAGATAAGCTCTATTTATTTCTATGTTTTCTAATATTTCTTAATAGGAAGGGGTATAGTATTATGTGAAAAGCTTTTTCTGCATCTATTGAGATAATTACATTATTTATGTTCACTTTGGCTAATTATGCTGACAGTTTTCTAATATTGAGCCAGCCCTGCATTCTTCTTATAAATTCCACTTGTTAACAATTCATGATCTTTGTGATATATTGCTATAATCTCTTTACTAGTATTTATTAATTTTTTGCATCAGTATTCTTTAGGAGAGTTAGTCTATAGTTTTCTTTCTCTGTTTTCACTCTTTCTGGTTTAGTTAGTATTAATTTTGTGTCATGAAAGAAATTTGGTAGGTTTTCTTTGTCTTTTGTATAGTATTGGATTTAATTGTTCTTTAAAGGTTTGATAGAGTTCACTTCTTCACTTCATCTGGTCTAGACTCTTTTTATGATCATAGTTTTCAAATAGTCCAATAATTCTTAAATTATCTCTGCTTGATCTATTTTTCATTTGAGTTCTTGAGATATTTTATATTTTCTTCTAGATTATTTTTTATTATGCTTGATTAATTCTTGATGTCTCATGGAGTCATTAGTTCCTACTTGGTAAATTACAATTTTGAGGAATTATTTTCTTCAGTGAACTTTTGTGCCTTCTTTTCCATTTGTCCAAATCTACTTTTTAAGGGGTGTTTTCTTCAGTGCTTTTTATACATCATTTTTTTCACCGTATTTTTGTCCCTTATGAAGCTACTGTCTTACTTTCATGATTTTCTTGCATCACTCTCATTAATTTTCTTCTGCCTCACTTATTTAATTTTCAAAATCCTTTTTGAACTCTTCTAGTAAATCTTTATGGGCCTGAGAGCAATTTCCAATATTTTGAGATTTTGCATGTAGCTATTTTGACATTGTTGATCTCTTCCAAGTTTGTGTTTTGATTTTCCCTGTCACCATAGTACCTTTCTACGGTCTGGTTATTTTTTGTTGTTGTTATTATTGCTGCTTGCTCATTTTTCCAATCTACTTATTTATATTCAACTTTATATTAAGGTTGAACTCTGCTTGTAGGGTAGATGGGGCATTATCCCAAATTTCAGAGGTTTTTGTGTTACTATTTTATTTTTATTTGCTTTACAAAGTTTAATAATGCTCATGGTTTTCAAATTTTGTTGTTAGAGAAAACTGTGCTTTTAGGCAACTCCCACTCATTATTGGCAATTTTATAAAAATCTAGTATCCGCATAAAGCAAATGACTTCAGGCAGGCTATCTGGTCAAAACATGAACTGTCTTCATTGAAATACTGTGTAGTCAAAGAGTGAAGGCCAGGCTTCATGGAATTTAAAAGTCACTTTCATCACTGACATCTGACTTAGCCTTTATAGTAGCCAGAACAGTGTTCACTTGGACTTTTTCTTCATCAGACTGAACAACACGGAACTCTCCACTTTCACTGTTCTACTGGGTGGCAGAGTTGGTGCAGACTGAGGATGACGACAGTTTATTTCTAGATACAGAATAGTTGGGAACCTCAAGGCTTATTTCATTCTGACAGGTACTGGAAGCAGGCCCTAGTCCAGGAGAAAGCATGGCTGTCTTCTCTTCCTGAGCTCAGAAAGACATCAAGTGCCTCCTGATCAGACACATCCATTGGGTCCATCTGTTCCAGCAGATCTACATTCACTTCCATGGATGACATGCTGCCTACAGGCTCTCCTCTTTCAGCTATTTACAGATAGCCTGTGGAAAGGTATTGTTCCATGTCCTGCTGGAAGGCTTCTTCAAAGAATTTTGGCATTCCTTTAGTTTCAGCTGTTGGCTGTGTTCCATATCTAGCACATTCTGAGTATGCTCTGCATCTAGCTCAGCTTTCAAGGCTTCAAGTTCCTTCCTTTTATTTTTCTTGAAATTTTCAAATTGGGTCTGTCGATGTTTGTATCTCTCTAATTCATACTGCCCACATAAGACCTCCAAATGCTGTAACTGGTTTTCTACCTGCTCAAAATTAGCCTCTAACTGAATCAAATTTGGAGTCATGGATTCTAAATCTGCTAACAGTCCTGGAATCTGTTGGAGCTTTTCTTGTAATTCTGTTAAACTTGTCCCTTTTTTCTCCCAGTGTACTGAAGGCATTACCACTTCAGTATCCACTGCCCTTTTATGGAAGGCAGCCCATGTATCTTCATATCTGCTAAGTAGCTCCGAGTCCAGAAGAGAACTTTTGCAAATACTGAAAGGTCCTTTTTTTGCTTTTAACTTTTGCTTCTCTTAACTTGTCACTTAAAGACTTCAGCCCAGAGGTGAAATCCAGCTGCATACTCAGCAGCCTCTCTTTCAGGGTCTCCAGCATCTTTGCCGCCGCTACCGCCGGGGTCTTGTTCTCTTCCTTCTCCCTCTAACCCTCCATCTGGGGTGGTCCCCTAGCCCTCACCTGTCACCCGCATACACATCCCCGCGCCCTGGCCCCGCTCCCCTCACACCGCCTCCTGTTCCCAACGCTCTGCCCCCTGTTCAGGAGCAGCAGTAGCAGTCCCCACCTTCCGCGTTCTCTGCCCCCTTGTGTTACTATTTTCAAAGCTAGTTCAACAGCTGTAGGCTTTCAGTTCTTCCAAGTTGGTATGATATAACCAGGGCTATGGTCACTTCTCTCCTGGACTGTGCTATGGTCTATGAGAGACCTCGAGCACTTTTTTTCCAACTTAGAACTGTGACCAGAGTCCCTGATACCCTGAATCTACAAGCTAGTGCACTTCATCCATTTGGGACTGCCAACTGGGCCTGCATTTTGGATCACTATGCAAGTAATGAAACAGAATCCCACACCCAGTGCCAGCAAATAATGCCCTAAAATCTCCTTCTAACCCATTGTCTTAACCCTTTAACTTCTGTGAGCTAAGAGCTCTGGAAATAGTCACTGCTGCCCATTTAATCACACCCAAGGTTGTCTACTGGCTTGTTTGGGAACTGCTGACTTCTTGGGCCCATTTTCCTCCTGGCTTGCCAGGGTGAGACCTGGATTAAACTGCCTTCCTATTCATCACAAAGAGGTAGGACTTTCTCTTCACCTTACAAGTTATCTTGGGCTGGAAAATTATTTTACCCTATTATATTTATTTACTTAGTTTTTGTTGTGTTTTTGTTTCTGCTGCTCCAGAATTCATTTTGAGGCCTTATTTTAAATTTGTTTGGAGGCTGATTTGGAATAGCTCAGAGAAATTCCTTTAAAAATAAATTATTTATATTTTACTCTGGGGAAGGTGATAAATATGTCCCCTCTGAACCAGCAATCTCTCTCTCTCTCTCTCCACACACACAAACACACACACATACACCAAAAAAATGTGTTTTCCTTTACTATACGTGGTTGTAAGAGAGTTCTTTTTTAATTCATTGCCAATGAGGGGTTGACGGAAGAGGGAGAGATGGTACATTTCTAGTAATGAAAAAAAGCAAAGTTTTAAAATGCAATCCAAGTCAAAAAATCTATATCATAAAATAAAATAATGATCAGTATCATGGGGTTGGGGTTATGATAAGGAACTAGATCTATGATTTCATTGGTATAGGATTCATTCATGTGACCAACTTCCTCTACTAAGGCAGGTAAACACCTTCTCTGCAACTTTAAGTCTTAAAGAATTGCCAAAAACACTGAGATTAAATAATTTCCCCAGGGAAAAGCAGCCAGGATGTATCAGAGGTAGACCTTGAACACAGATTTTTCTATATACCATTCTACATACTCTGTGCTACCTGTCAGTCAATTTTATTTTAAAAGAGATTTTCAAATTCAATCCAAGAAATATATATATTAGTGACCTATCCAGTACAAAACACTTGTTTTAGACCCTAGTAGATACAAAGAGAGTCTGATCCTGAAGCATCTTACATTTTATCGGTAGAGTTTGGTACAACATATAAATGGAGAAGTAAGATAAGTTGAGGAGGCCAAGAGCAGGAAAAAAAAATGATAGAAGGTAAAACCAAAATTGACTTTAGAAAAATGCTAAAGATTTTGAGAGGAAGAGGTGAGAAGGCTTATTATAAAAAGTGATTGACTGTTTGAGAGGGAAATGGAAGAGAGGAAGAGAGTTTGCCAGATGTATAGATGCTAAATGTAAAATCATGCAGATGAGATCATGCCAAGCAAATTAGCTTTTATTTCAGGCTTAAATCTACAGAATTTAAAAAAAAAAGTGCTTCATTTCCTAGTCTTAAATTACAGATGACAGAACTTCAAAAGGTTCAAAGTTCAGTCTAGATTTAGAACAGGTTTAAAAGCCTTAACTACTTCTATGTCATTTATTGGAACCTCTGAAGCAGTTAGTAAAATCTGGTGTGAAATCTCTCCAGGACAGCCTCCCACATATGAATTCTGAATGCCACTGGGAGGAAAGTTTAGACAGCTTTTCTCACAGAATCCTGGTTCTATCAGTTTTTGACCCAGCTGGATACTGAAAGTAGAAACATAGTTGAATGAACATTTTGAAATGTCAGCAAGTTTGGTGTGAATCTTTTCTTTCTAATAATACAGTCTCATGAGAAAGACAGGCTTTTTTATTCTAATTATCTATTTTTATTATGGTTATTTGCATTTTTCCTTCCCTTCCCCCTTAAAGTAATATCCTTAAATTTAAGAGATGGATTAAAATGAAGGGGAGAGGGGGTAGAACAAATATTTATAAAAGAGTCTCACAAAAGATAATATGGACAATTAAATTTTTTTTTAATTTATTATTATTATTTACTAATAAACTGAATGCAATTAAAATTAGAAAGTAAACAGTAAACTGGGAGGAAAATCTTTCTGGCAACATTCTCTAATAAAACTCTGGAATCCAAGATGTATAAGGAACTTATTCAAATATAGAAAAATAAAAGTCATTGCTTAATGCATAAAGAATTACAGGATATGAACAGATGATTCTCAAAGAAAAAAAAAACACTAAGTTATCAACAGCCATATAGAAATGCTCCAAATCACTAATAATTAGAGAAGTACAAATGTAATCAACTCTGAAATTCAATCTCATACCTATCAGATTGACAAAGATATTGCTCCTCTCATTAATAAACTCCAGTGATTCCATTTTTCATCTAAAATAAAATATGAAGTCCAATTTTTAGTACATAAAGTTCTTGAAAAGTTGGTTTGATATTGCCTTTCAAGTCTTATTGTACCCTATGATCTTTCAAACACTCTGAAAATAGTTTCCCTTCATGTTCCTCATATAGGACTATACATTTCTTCTCTTTACGCCCTTTCATTGTCCCTTTTCCTGCAATGCACTCCTTCTCAGTTTCCCTCAAGTTTCAGCTCAAGTATGAAATTCGACATGATTTTTTTAAACCTCAGTGACTATAAGCCTTCCACTTCAAAATCACCTTGTAATTATCTTCTATATGTTTTTGTATTTGTATGATGTGACCCTCAATAGAATGTATATTGCTTAAGGGCAGAGTTTTATCTTTCCATTCCAATCATTTGGCACGGTGCTGGGTACACAGTAGGTGTTTAATAAATGCATTTTGATTGTTACAATATTACCGGTAAAAGACTGGTACTAATACTATGGATTTTTTTTTTCTAACTAGTATCTGGAAGAAGTTTTCAGTCATTAAAGGAGCTCTGAAATTTCTTGAAAGCAATCTAAACCCTTATGTTTAAGTCTGGGTCCAAATTATCCATTCATACTGTATGTCATAGATAGATGATAGATAGATAGATAGATAGATAGATAGATAGATAGATAGATAGAT
>NW_027186473.1:30837481-30854981 GCF_028583685.1 Petaurus breviceps papuanus
GATAGATAGATAGATAGATAGATAGATAGATAGATAGATAGATAGATAGATAGACAGATAGATGGAGAGGTGGATGGATGGAGAGGTGGATAGATAGACTGATAGAGAGAGGAAGGGGGAGAGAGAGAGAGAGAGAAAGAGACAGAGAGAGAGATTTAAATGTATTTCTATGTATAGACAAGCTCTTGTGGAACACAAGATCACAAAACAAGTTCTACTTAGGGTAATATGTTCTGATAATAAATACCTAAATATTAAATATATGTTGTGTTATATTATATTTTATGTTATATAACGTTATATCATATCATATTATATCACATCATATATTATACCACATCATATATTATACACACATATGTGTATATATACATATATATAAATATACATGTGATGAGGGATGTCTCCCTCTAGGTTCAGCAGGAATTCTGATCTTATCTAAGTCCAGAAAACCTGCAATAGCGTCTGGAAAGAATTCAAGGTCTGAGGCTTAATTGGAGTGAGAATTGTAAAAGTTTATTGTTACGCTTCTATGAGAAGCAGGCAAGAGTCCTTTAGGGGACCTGAGAGGGGTACATGCTTTTACTTTTAAAGGGTAGGGCTGCCATTGTCAGGGCTGACTGGAGGGAAGGGACCTCAGTGCATAGATAAAGGTTAGAGCTGACCAAGAGGAACTTGTGACTTTAGTGCATAGTTTAGATTAGATTTGGGCCAGATCAGAGGAGACATGAGGCAAGGACAAAGGAGTATTTGGGCCATGCCTGAGGAGACATGAAGAGATTAAGTAAGAACAAAGGAGTCACAAGGTGTTGCCTAGGCCTAGTTCGGATAGGGGGAAGGGGCAGAGTCCAAGGTTGGGAAAGGGATTTCACAGACCACAATTTTACAATGCAAATTGCAGTTACAACTGCACAGACTGGTTTTACAAATTGGTTTCACAAATTGACCTAGACCCCAGGTACCCCATCACATGTGTATTTAAAATTTGCTTGGCATTTCTTATAATTGCCAAAAAAAAAAAAAAAACAAACAAACCTATAAGCAATCTAAATGTCCAACATGAGAGTAGTGGTTAAATATATCTTAGCACATTAAGATAAGAGGATACAATAATGCCATTAGTATTATAATACAGCAAAGACAAACAAGTATGAGAAATACAAAGAAATCTATGAAAATGTTTAAGTAACAGTGAAACCTGCAGTAGAATAATAAAAGCAAACATGAATCAGAATATTAAATATATAGGAAAGTGAATAAGAATTAATGCAGAAATAATCTGAAAGAAGATTCAGACGGAGTGACTGACAACTACATTTTAGATATTTTAAATTCATTTAAAAATAAATTGGAACTAAGTTTAATCTGTTGAAATTATGTTCTTTCACAAGTATTTTTTAATAAATCATTTGAAATAAAGTGGATTGTGTTTTGGTTTGGACTTTTTTTCATTCATAGTTATTTTTCAAAAAAATATTATTGTTACTATATATATTATCTGAATTCTGCTTATTTCATGCTTAATTATTTCATACAAGTCTTTCCATGTTTTTTTTTTCCTTCTCTAAAATCAAACCACTCATCAGTTCTTACTGCACAACAGTATTCCTTCACAATCATATACCACCACTTGTTTAGTCATTACCCAACTAATGGGCATCCACTCATTTCCAGTTCTTTGCTACCAGTTCTTTGCATTACTATAAATGTTTAAGAACATATAAGTTATTTTACTTTTCCCCCTGATAATCTTGGAAACAGACCTAATAGTGGCACTACAGGGTCAAAGCATATATGAAGTTTTATCACTCTTTGGTCATAATTCCAGATTTCTTTCTAAAATGTTTGGATCAATTCACAGTTCTACAACATTCTATTAGGTCTCAAATCTGAAATATATAGAGAACTTTGTAAAATTTGTAAGCTTATGAAGTACCCTCTAATTGGTAAATGTTCAAAGGACATGAACAGGCAGTTTTGGGATTGAGAAATCAAAGATAATGTAGTCAATTTTTTTTTTAATGCTCTAAATGATTATTGATTAGAGAAATGAAAATTAAAACACTTTGAAATATTTCATATTTATCAAGATTTGCTAAAATGATAGAAGGGGCAAATGAGAAATTTTGGAGGGGATATTGAAAAATTGTTTTGGATTTTTAAAATAATTCATATTATAAGCTATTAAATGTTTAATTTGTAGTATAAGTCTCTGGTCAATTTTCTCCCTACTATTTTCCATTTAAATATTAGCAGTTTTAAATCCGCTTTAAGAAAAAATCAAAATGCAACATTCTGATTGTGCTGATATCAAATATTAAAAGGATCTATGATCTCATTGACTTGGATTTCCAGCCATTGATACAAATTGAAGCCCCTCCCTGTCATTCCAACCTGTATAGGTCTTTTCCACATCCTCTCATATGCTGATCACAGAGTATTCATCTAATATGCAGTCCTGCCTTGCTTCTTCATGTTTTCATGAGAATAACAATAGTATCTTCAGTTTATCTATCCCTACAGCTTCCTCAGGACCATTTCACCTTGGTTTTTGAGCTCCTTTTTGCTTACATGTGACAGCTTGATCGCATTTGTAGTATACCTCTTCATTTCTCTCTACATGCTATTCATTTTCAATTCTTTGGAGGTATTCCACAGCTCCCTGCCATACTCTTTTTTCTGTATGACATTGTTGCTGATTAAAGAGATTCCCAGAAGAAATATTTTATTTTATTGGTCTAAATGCTTTATTAAATTCTGATTTACATCATGCATTTCTGCCAGATTTTGAGTTGCAAATTTTCTCCCCGTTTTTCTCCTACCCACCACCCCAAAATAGCAGTCCCACAGGATATCCCCTCCTCCAATCTGCTCTCTCCCATATTTTCTCCCATAAAACTTTCAACTTTTCCAGTGGATTTCTATGCCCCAGTGCCTGTATATCTTATTTCCCAATTACATGTAAAATAGTATTAATAATAGTATATATGTATATTTGAATATTTAATTGTAAATCTTTGAATTCCAGATTCATACACTTCCTCCCTTGTCACAAACCCTTACTGGGAAGATAAGCAGTTCAGTATAGGTTGTACATGTGCGGCTAATGCAAAGCACTAACATAGTAGATATATTGTAAAAGACAGACTATGTTTCCCTCCTTCCTATCCCACTTCCCACTTGTTCTATTCCCTACTTTAATCCCATCCCTTTTCAAAAGTGGGTTTTTTCAAATTCCCCCCCCCCCAGCCTTCCCTCCCTCCCATCATCCCCCCTCTCATACCCTTCCTCTCCTACTTTCCTGTAGGGTGAGAAACCCTATTTAGTGTGAATTTCATTCCCTCCTCAAGCCAAATTCAATGGGAATAAGGTTGACCCATTCCCTTTTGCCTTCCTATTCTTCCCTTCCATTGTAAACATTTTCCCTTGCCTCTTCCATATGAGATAGTTTACCGCATTCTGTGTCTCCCCATCTCCTCTCATTATATTCTTTTCTCACCTCTTAATTTCACCTTTTAAGTATCATCCCTTCTTGTTAAATTGGTCCTGTGCCCTTTATCTATGTATACCTGTAAACATATATACACATTTATATATGTATTCATATGCCCATATACCCTAATATATAGACACACACACACACACACACACACATATATATATATATATATATATATATATATATATATATATATATTTCTATTCCCTTCAACTATTGAGAAAAGTTTCATAAGTTACAATTATTGTTTTTCCATGTAGGAATGTTAATAGTTCAACTTTGAGGAGTTCCTTATGATTTCTTTTCCCTGTTTACCTTCTCATGCTTCTCTTGCTTCTTGTATCTCAATGTCAAATTTTCTATTCAACTCTGGTTTTTGTCAGCAAATATGCTTTAAATTCCTCTATTCCACTGAATGACTGTATTTTCCCCTGAAACATGATACTCAGTTTTGCTGGGTAGGTGACTCTTGGTTTTAATCTTGGCTCCCTTGACCTCTGGAATATCACATTCCAAGCCCTCGATCCCTCAGTGTAGAAGCTGCCAGATCCTGGGTTATCCTGATTGTGTTTCCACAATATTCAAATTATTTCTTCCTGGCTGCTTGTAATATTCTCTCCTTAATCTGGGAATTGTGGAACCTGGCTATAATATTCCCAGGAGTTTTCTTTTTGTGATCTTTTTCAGGAGGTGATTGGTGGATTGTTTCAACCTCTATTTTGCCCTCTAGTTCTAAAACATCAGGGCAGTTTTCTTTGAGAACTTCTTGGAGGATGATTTCTAGGTTCTTACTTTGATCATGGCTTTCAGGTGGTCCAGCAATTTTTAAATTCTCTCCCCTGAATCTATTTTCCAGGTCTGAGGTTTTTCCCATGAGATAGTTCCCATTGCCTTCTATTCTTTCATTTATTTGGATCTGTTTAACAGCATCTTGATATCTCATAAAGTCATTAGTTTCCATTTGCTCCAATGTAATTCTAAAGCAATGATTCTCCTCATTGAGCTTTTGAGACTCTTTTTCCATCTGGCAAATTCAGCTTTTTAAGGCATTCTTCTCCTCATTGCCTTTTTGAGCTTCTTTTTTGCCATTTGAGTTAGTCTATTTTTAAGGTGTTATTTTCCTCAGTCAGGCTGTTGATTCTCATTTTGTAATTTTCTTGCATTGTTCTCATTTCTCTTCCCAATTTTTCCTCCAATTCTCTTATCTGCTTCTTAAGGTTCTCTATGGCCTGTAACCAGCTTGTATTTTCCTTTGAAGCTTTTGGTTCAGTAGTTCTGACTTCACAGTATTCCTCCTGTTCCATGCTTTGCTCCTTTGTGCTCCAAAATAGGAGTCTAATGTTGGAATCTTATATATGCTTTGTTTCCTTTGCCTGGTCATGTCGCCCCTCAGTCACTTGACCTCTGGGCTTTTTGCCATAGTAGGACTCTGCCACCAGACAGGGGAGCTTTCATCCCAAATTCTGGGGTTTTCTCAGCTGCTGGAGGTATTAGATGGATGCCCTCTCTGAGGTCTCCACACGCTCTGGCAAGCTGGACACACAACCCAGGCCTCCACCCTAGACTGCAATCCAGATCCTAGAAGGTTAAAGCAAGAGCGATTACCCCTCAGACTGGTGCTTGGTGCCCCCACACTCTTCAGGCCAGGAGCTAAAGCTGCCAGGTGGTGCTGGCTGGCTGTGCTGTCATCTCAGGGGCTTCTTGCCCTGGGGACAAAAGCCATGCACTCTCACTTACTGTGTCCCAAAGTCCAGACTGCACTGACATCTCACTTTGTCCTTCGCATCTATGTGTTGATAAATCTGGGAACCACCAGGGCTGCTGCTGATCTGGAGTCCCTCTGGCTGGTGGCTGGTCAGGCCCTCCCTGGGGCTAAAGCCTTGGAGTGGGGCTGGGTTTGGCTCCCAGAGTGCTGTGCTGGCTGATTTCTGCTGGCCTGCAGGGCTCTCCTCAGTGGGAGGTTAGCTTCTCTGTGTCATTTTGTGGGTTCTGCAGCTCCAAAGTTTGTTTAGAGTCCCCTTTTTATGTTATCGGGAAAGGTGGAAGCCAGAGCACAGGGAGGTCCTGCTTCTATTCCACCATCTTGACTGTGACCCCCCAGAAGAAATTTTTTTAAAATGCTGCCTGTCCATTTGACAGCATGTACTTGGATCAGCAAAGTACATCTACAATTAAACACTTCTAATTGGATTATTTCTACTATGATGTATAAAAAAATCAAGAGACATAATTTGTGGGTAATTAATAATAAATTTTCTAATTATGGCTAGCAGATAATCAATAAAATGATGCTCATTTGGCTTTTTCTTGTAAACAAGAGATGAATTACAGAAGCTGCCTGGAAAAGAGGGTGTTTCAGACAAGTGGAAATCAACTCTGATTTCTTAACAATGAGGGAATTAATATTATAATGTGCTGTGGGCCTATCCTAATGAGGGGTTAAGTATATGATTCTGATCATCCACAGAAAGAGACTCATTTCAGACCAAACCACTCCCACCTCGGGCAATCTACACAAAAGGCTCTATCTTTCACCCAGTCAATGAATGATAAACAATGGTGGAGCAAGAATTTCAACTAAAGAAGATTATCTGGGTGAGGTGATTTTTCTGGCAGAGTCAGAAGTGCCCTTTTGAGGCTGGAGTTTGACTGACGAAACAGGAAAACACACTGGACCCTCCCTCCCCCCATATTAATTTGTTCATAATATAAGAAGAGAATAATCATTTATCTCACTACTCTGCAAAGAGAGTTAGATTTGAAGTCAAGGGACCAAAATTTAAATCCCAGCTCTGTGATTTACTAACTATATGAACCTAAGAAAGTAATTTAATATTTCTGTGTGTCATTTTCTTCATCTATAAAATAAGGGTGATAGAACAGATTACCTTTAATTTGTATACCTTCAACTCTAAATCTATATTTCATGAAATAGACCAAAAACAGATTTTTCCCCTCTTTAATACATGGATTTTTTTTATTACACAATTACATGTGAGCCACACTGTTGACATTCATCTGTAATCCCTGATAATTGGGAAAGTAGGAATTTTTAGAACACTTGAGTTCATAGACTCAGAGGGTTAAAGTCAGAGGTTCATTCTACTAGATTCAACATTAATATGATGAGTATCTAGGAGAAGAAGGTTAGCAGGCTGCCTAAGGAGGGGCAAATCAGTCCAGGTCAGAACAGAACATGTTAAAACTTCTGTATTGATCAACAGTAGAATCTGGTCCATTCATGGTCACTGTACTTCCAGCCTGGGGGCAGGGGGTGGATAGGGAGGTCCAATCTTGGCAAATAAATAAATAAAAGTTATATATGGATTGTACAGTTTATACTCTACAACTTCTCAACTTGTTAATCATAATGAAAACAGAAAATGAAAAATATTGAGTTCCATGAATCATTATTAAGTGAGGCTTTTTTCTTTCTCTTCTGACAATTTTGTCAAAACTAAAATCAAATTATGCTTTGTGTATGAGACTTGTTTTTCACAAATTGCTGGAAAACAATTTATTCAATCCATCTTTCTTCTTGTAATTGATTACGTGGATATTATTTATTGAACTGCTATGAGTACTTCTTTGCATCAAGCGTATGCATTTTATCATCCTGCCTTACATTGTAATTGCAAATGCTTTATTTGAGGTTCATCTCTGGGAACTATATTTCAAGGTAAAATTGTCTTCGTTAGTTGTTTAGAAGGCTTAAACATTTATAATTACTACTGAATGAATCTGGAAAAAGCCCCACGACATTTTCAGTAGCTATCAATCTTTTTCTCCCACAAATGTGGTTTCCAATCTGTAGACAATGAAATATATTTTCCCTTTAAAGATGAAATGCAAATTGCAAAATGACTTCTATACTTTTCACCTTTTTTCTGTGTAGTATCATTTTTATGTTAAATTTTCCCTATTGAATGAGGTCAGAGTTAACAGAATATCATTTGTCTTTCTTAATATGCTTTGAAATTTTATATTTCTACAGGCTATTTCTCTTATAGAATTAAAAAAACAGTTTATTTCACTTTTATGATAAGGAATTAAATGCAACTAGATAATGAACAAAGCCTGAGTTCAGATAAAAGGAGAAGACAAATTATTTGTGAATCATTGTTAAGTATTAGACATTTCTTACCATTGCTTGATTTTTTGTGGTAGACCCTTAGAAAGTTATAATTATAGCCATTAAACTGTAATTTTAAGGAATAAAGTTCTAAAACACCACCCTGATTAGTAAACCATAAATACTATTTATTATTTTTTAAACCACAAATTAAAATCCATAATGAAAATATATTGTCTCCTAAGCAATATAAATGATTGCTGATATAAATTCTTTAAAAAAATACAATTACAAATAAGTTATGTTTTATTAAAATACTAAATAACAACATAGTAAACTAAAAAAGACCTCAACCATTATACATATTATACATGTATGTAGAGTGTGTTATACCAGGAAAGGTAATGAATTTGGAGTCAGAAGACGTAAGTTTGAGTACAAAATTTGTATTTATTTGCTACGTGACTTTGGGCAAATAGCACCTCATGTTTTGAAACAAGGAATTTGGTGAGGTTATATGACATCTCTTCTACCTTTAACTTTCAGGGACTCAAATAGGAAAACATCTTTTTTTTAAATTTTTACAAAACAAGAAAATATCATAATGGAAGATGCCATGATCTTCATTTGGATACTTTTCTCCCCACCTCATCAAGCCTGAAGGACTAAGCCTTATTAAAAGCTCATATTTCCATTTATGTGGCTCTTTCCCCCCAAATTCATTGTGAAATCAGTATTGCAAGTAATATTATCCCCATTCCATAGGTGACAAAACTAAGGTAAGTATGGGGCAGATAGTTAAATTGATTGCCCAAGTTGCACTCAGGCATCTCTCTCTAAGTGTTGAACTCTTTCTAATGTATCCTTTTTCGATGCATTTTTCTACATCAAGGTTCAACCTGAATATAGTCCCCAGTACAGGACAAATACTCTCTCATAAGAAACACTTAGCTAAGTGAGTGCAAACTATTGAAACTCTTGCTTCAGACATATTTTGCACTATTTCCAATATTCTGTACTTGGTAAATTTTTATGAACTAGAAATAAAATAAGAACACAAAGTCTCTCCTTTATATCTACATCATGTAAACTATTTTTCTGAAGTGATATATTAAGAAAGAATAGATGTCAATCCCATGGCAAGACTGAGGGGTAGCTTATATGCTCTGATGGTGTTCTCACAAGAAGATCAAGGACAGGGTTGAACAGAATGGACAGGCATGGAAGAGTTGAGATTTGCATGTTTAGAGGAAATACTGACATCAATGAAATTGTACTGAATTACTCTGGTATGCTTAATTACATTGCCTTCATCCTAAATCATGGATGCACCTGGATGTTATCTGTTTACTGGGGGTAACTCAAGTTCATTTTTAAACTGAAAACTACTAAAGAGAAGGGCATGTCTTAGTTTAACTTGCACAAGTAGACTCTATGTTCAAGCACCAAAGAAATCTGTTTTGATGTCTACTGTAAAGAGAAAACTGTTCATCGAAACTCAGTCCTCTTCTTTGGCAGCAATGGTAATAATTCCAGGCTGTGGACAATAAGAAATGACAACTAATTTACAACTATAATGTCATTCAAAAAATTCAAAAGGTGATATGGACTTTAGAGGTCATCTTGGTCTACCTTCATTTTTCAGCTGAGGCCCAGAGAAAAAGTGAAGAGTCTATTCATTGTAAATAAAACAGGGACTGCTTTCAGAATAGAAACCAAGACAAATGGGATTCCATTTTTTCTACTATATTGTTCTGCCTCTCTTAGTCAATCATCTGACTGACATTGGTCACTTCCCCTCTCTGGCATTATTTTCTTACCAATATAACGAGAGGATTGAGTGACCGGACTAAATAAACTTAAGGTCTGTGACAAAATATGACTCTAGTATGTTTTGTATCTCTTCTCTTCATTTCCAGTGCCTATGATTTTTTTTTCCATTCACTACTTACCACATTACCTGTGAATTTCCCAAGATGATAGTTCTGCTGCTAGAAAGGATTTTAGAAATCTTCTGGTTGAATTCTCTTTTCACAGATGAGAAAACTGAGTACCTGGGAGGTAACATGTACTAAGCAAGTGAGTAATAAACAGCAGAGCTGCAATCTGAACAAAGAGGGTGTGGTACTAAATATTGTGTACTTTCCAAGAGACCATCTGTTTCCTCTTTGCATATCCTATATCATCATCCCATTTTAGGCCCTCATTATCTCACTATTGTAATAGATCATTATTTAATTTGCACACCTCCAACCTTTTCCTTCACCGTTTCACATTCAGATGAATCTTTTAATAAATAGTCCTGGGGTGGCCAGGTGGCACAGTGAAAAGAGCACCAGCCCTGGAGTCAGGAGGATCCAAATCCAGCCTCAGACACTTAACACTTACTAGCCATGTGCCCTGGGCAAGTCACTTAATGCCAATTGCCCTGCCCTTCCCCCCCACTCCAAAAAGAAAAAAACAAACAAATAAATAGTACTGACCCTGTTGCTCATATGACTCATCACTACTTATCAATGGCCTTAGTCCTGCACTCAAGGCCCTTATTGATCTAATATGCTTTGCTTAGATCACTTACTGGAATACTTCTAGGCTGAATGGTCCTTTTATATGCCTCCATGATTTTCTGCCTAACTGACTCTGTTTATGTTTATGTTTATGTTTATGTTTACCTGGGATACCTTGTCCCTATACTGATGGAAACTTACACACCTTTTAAAATTCCATTCAGGGGGAAATTAATTATTACCTATATTCATTAAATTTCATTAAAACAAGGATCTATAAAATCTGTGATTTATGATTCAGTTCTGGAGTTCACTTCAATTCAACAAACATCACTGAGGACTTGGCACTTGAGGATGCAAGGACAAAATTGAAGCAATTCCTAAGGTCAGTAAGTTTACTTTGTGTGTGTGTGAAACCTATATAATATATGTAATACACACATGATATACACATATTTATATACACAGATATGTATACATGCTTATGTATACATATAGATAGATCATCTTAGACACCACATATGGACAATAAACTCAGGTTATAACTCACCCAGTGTCACATGACCAGTGTGTATCAGTAAGAAGACTTGAACCAGGATCTTTCTGATTGAAGTTATCCAAAATATGAGCTCAAGAAGCAGCATTGAGTCTATTGGAATGATGTATGACAAGGAAATGGACCAGTCATGTAGTGAGATCTGGGGTATGTTTCATTGGTATAAACACACACACACACACACACACAGGGAAAAAGTTAGAGGAAGGCCCCCAGCATGTTAGATGGATGATCTATAGATAATTTATGGGAGGACTTCATAAGAGTTACACAGACAGGGTAGACATGGATGCATATTGTTTCAATGAATACCCACATCAATGATATCACAAATTCCTTAACATATTTCATCACTAGTGCTTTAGAGAGAAGATGGAAGTTGAGATGGGAGGAGGTCATCCCTATATCAGAAATGCCTAAAATCATCTATGTATAAGAACTTCTTTAGTAGAATTTGGTCCTCTGGTTAAAAAAAAAAAATCATTTTTCACTCTTAGTTGCCCTTTAGCATTTAATTTGAACACATCTTCATTTATCACTAGAGAGCTTTTAAAATCTAACAAAACTGACAAAATATTTAAAAGAGCACCTTTTCTTGGAGAAAATAACCATGAAGTTTATAGGCAAGACAATTTTTAAAAATTATTTATTTTGGTGTTTCTTAGTTGGCAGACAGAAAAAATGAACATTTCCATGTGCAAATAAAATAACAGTGAAAGATGATTGCATATGAAACCCTACATTTCCATTATATACTAGTTGTGCTTCTTTTCAAAATTATATGATAAATTCAGCATTTTTGTTTCAAAGCTGCCCACTTATCTATATCCCACTAACTTTCTTCAATTTTCTCTGTTCATTTCTTTAAAATAATACAATGACTTTCTCCAGTTTATTTTTTTTTGTAATCACTGTCATTGCCATTCCCTTTCTTCCTCATAGCATTGCCTGCCAATAAAGTAAGAAAAAAAACCTTTTTAACAAAAAGCATAGTTAAGCTAATCAAATTCATACATGGGCTTATTGGCTTGGGTGTAATCTTAATGAATAAGTCAATTAATTTATCTAATTTGTTGATTAAAATCAGATTGTGATTCACTGGATCATGAGATTTCAGACTGAAAGGGAATATTGAGGTTATCTAATCTTTGTTTTATAGGTGATGAAACTAAGTGCCAGAGAGAGGAAATAATTTACCTGAGGTCATATAAGTAGAAAGTAGTACATAGAAACACTTTCAAAGATCCATTCATTACAATTTCAATACCCAGAGAACAATTTACTGCCGTTATCATTAGAATGAAAATTGAAAACTCAAGTGCTATCATTTCCCACATCACTTCCCTCCATTTCAATGATTTACTCACTATTTATACATGTTGCTTTTTCTTGTCATCAATAACATATCATATATCTGTTTTAATGAATGATGGTTGGAGTTTTAATTGATACTTTCAAATAGAGTAGATTTATTTCCACAATGAATAAAACTACTTTCAAAAGATAGCCTGTATAAATTATTTTTAGCACTTATATGGGTTTTCCTTCTGCAGTCCAATGTGGTGCTAATTTTAAAAGGGAATCAGTCAAACAACATATAATATATCACTTTACAGCTATACCTATATAAAGCACAATTAAAAGATTTTTCCTATAATATTTTTTAAAAAGTGCTAAATGATCTTGCCAGAAGCTTTGTTGAAGCAAAAAGCTCTTGACTTCTCTCATATATATATAAGCTCCTGTTTCATTTTATTCTAGTATGATTGCCTTTGTTCAACATCTCACATGTAAGCACTAGACATCTATAGTTTAGGAATTCACCATGTGCATTTTCTTCAGTAATGTTTTCTTATCAAAATAATAAATGAAGCTTGCCTCACAAGTTGTATAATGGAGAATTAAAATTCCAGTTGACCAAAAATCAAATACTGATTTCTGAGATGCATAACCTTACTTGGACAGATGAAGAGGGACAGGTCAAATCTCTTGAAGTCTAGTGAATTACTCAAGAGCTGCCTCTGGTATAGAATAAAAAATATCATAGTTCAGAGCTTAAGTTATCATCTTCTATAATATTCCCTTAGCCTAATATGAAAAATTTGGAGTCTTTTCCATGAGCTACATCCTTCAAATAATGAAACCATGTACATTTCTCTAGAAAACAGCTGTATTGACTCATTTCCAAATATATTTGAAGTGCTGTGGAGCATCCAAGCAGAAGGTACATTGACAAAATGAAATTAATTGGAATTTCTCACAATCTCTTAACTGAAATATCATTATATGGTGGTGACCATAGTCATTTCTTGTTTGCAAGGTAAAATGATGTGACTCCACAATTTTCCTATCCTTTCGCAATGTTCCTTTTTTTTTTCCAAAATGGAAAGGCACAAAGTAATAGGAATCAGGTTTCTGAGTTTTATGTCTATATTAAATATATTTTATCTCAGCAAAAGCAAAAGCCAAATTTCAAGAAAAAGCACAGGCATACAACTGTGACCCTTTTCCTTTTAGAGCCATTAATTTCAGACATTTTAATAAAATTTAGTTCTCCATTAAATTCTATTTCTTGAGAAAGAACACTAAAGAGTCATGAAAGTGTAGATAAGAAAACCACTCACACTGCAGGGGATGGGGTTGTACAAAGAATGTGTAGGAAAGGTAGATAGAAATGAAATTATGCAGGAAGTTACAAGGGGACTTAAAACATTTTTTGCTCTTTCATTAAATGAAAACCTTCCAAATGAGGACAACTAGATAATAAAACATTCCATGAACTTTGAAAGCAAATATGTCAACTTGCTCTAGAAAGCATTGTATGTCTTTCTCCTAATATCATGGAGGTTTGAAACAAGTCCCTGCTCCTCCACTGAGGAGATGTGTACCATGAGAATTAGTGTTCAGACTCCCACAGAGAACACAGACTAGAGAACAGACCAAGCATAGTGAAATGTATACCTAAATAAGAATTCCCCAGGGAAGAACAGTCAAAGATTCTAACAGCAGCAATGCAAACAATTTGGGGATTTGTGCAAAGAGCTATTATTTCTCAATCCCTGATATTTAACAACAACAACAATAACAAAAAGTACTGTATGTGTCTTTAGGGAAAAGCGGAAGGAATTTTAATTACTGTATTATAAAATATCTAGCCTGGCCAATAATGTAAATAGGGCATTTGGAAATGGCCTACAAATGTTGAGAAGAAAGGTATGTGTTCACTGACAATCATACAAATTCACAGTATTTGAGGGATAGAAGGTAATTAAAAGTTAATGTCTAGTCCAATTCTTACTTTAAAAGAACAGCTTCTATAACATACTCAATATGCAGTCATCAGATCTATTACTGAAGACTTCCAAGGAGGAAGTTCCCTATTTCTCAAGTCATCACATTCCATTGTGGGACATTTCTAATTGTTAAGCAATGTTCTTTTTGTGACACCCCATTAAACAAACCAAAGGGAAACAAACAAACAAGCAAATTAAATAATAATAATAATAATAATAATTCATGTTAAACCAAGGAGCACTAAAGCACTGTAATGACTACTATTGTCCATTTGGTTCTTTTCTTTCCATCTGTAGGGAATTTATTTCAAATGAGAAGTTGTGAGGCTCCCTTCCCCCATGAGGAAGGGGATAGGTGATATTGCTTTAAATATCAGACTTCTACTTTCCAGGAAGATGAAAAAGAAAATTGCATCAAGTCTTTACCTTAGTCTCTTGCCTCAGGAGAAGAACAACATCATTATTTCACTTCCCAACACTTGTTCTATCACCTGAACTGCCTAAACCCTGAGATGACTCCACCTTAAGGTGGATGAAAGCCTGTCCAAATTCATTCCTCAATGATTAACATGCTCCTTTCCCAATCTGATCATACCCTCCCCAGTTTTCTAGGTATCATCATTCAAACCTCCTGCTCCCTGATACCTTATTTCCATTCCCCTCAACCCAGCCTTTCCCTGCCAAATGCCCATCTCCAAAGCTGCCCAAGCCTTTCCATTGTGCTGTCTCTTTTATTGTCTTCTTCATAATTGAAGGACTTGTTCTCCTCTTAAACCTTTTCCAGATGCATTCCTTACATCTTCTGATTCTCCCTTCCGCCTCGTTTCTCCCTGATGGCACAGACTCCCTATCCTCCCATTCCAGCACTGGCTATATTTTCACTCATTCCCTCTGATTCACTGATTGAGGTGGGGGAGTTGGAAAACTACTTGTGCACATTGCCAATTGTAAGTTTTCCCTCTATGATCCTCACTCAATGACCTCTCCTCCTTTGAGGTTTACTCATTCCATACTAACTCTTCTGCCCAAATTCTGATAGCTGTTGGAGAACAACCTCCAGAACATTGCCCTTAATTACTCACTAAGTTTGGGCCTGGCGAATGACTTATTTCTTCTCTTCAATTCCTGCTGTCATACTAGGTGACTTTAGCATGTAATGATACTTTCTCAACCACCCTACCTCATAGTCCCCAATTTTACCCAATTTTCTTGACCTACTCCTCCATTTCAACTCATCCACACAAAAAGGTGGTTACAAACTTGTTGACTAAAAAAATGTATAATTTCTATATTAATAAACTCTGAAATGTGTCTATCTGATCACTGTATTGTCATAACACCTCTCCCTCTGCCTTGCAACCCAAAATATTATTCTTGTCCACACTATGGCCTTAAATCCCTGAGCCCATTAATTCTTTCCAAGATAATCACTTCTTCATTACCTGTACTCTCCTCCCTTTCCCATCTTAATATCTTGATGGATCACTTGAATTCTACTTTGTCCTTTTCTCTTAAAAACAAGCAAACAACAAAAAGGGACAAACTTTTCCTAGCAAACTTCCTTCTTGGATCATTGCCAATATCTGCTGATCTCGCTTTTACACAGATACTGCTAAATGAAGGAAGAAAAAGAAAAATCATGAAACTGTACTGACTGGGTCCACTACAAATCAGGACTTGAATTATTATTTTAATAATTGTCTAAGCTTAAAGGATGGTGATGATGTTAGCAAAAACAGATTAAAATTAAAATGGTATTATATGTATATATGCATATATACACAGAGACACAATACACATATGTGTGTATATATTTATACATATGTATGTGTGTGTGTGTTTTCCCTAATGATCTTGTTTTTAAACATTTCCCAACACACTTCAGCTTTAACCTATCCTCATATGACATGAACTCAATTTGCTTCATTATCTGGCTCCCTATCTAGAAACCATCAAGTGTATCAAAGCAGTGCTTAGAACTGACCTAGTTCTCTAGAGGCAACCTGATGAGGGTAGTGTACAATGTCTTTTTTTTCCCTAAATTTTTAATACCTAACATTATTTACATGGTATCTTAAGATTTTTCAGCATTAGGTTTTATTGATCCTTTCAAAAATTTGAGGGAGGTTATATTTTATCTTCACTTTACACATGCAGAAATTGAGACTGAGAGGCTAAGAGTTTTGCTGGAGGTCAGAAACCTGGGTGAATCAGAGGGAGGTTTAAACTTAGTTTCTTAAGATTCCAGGTAAATGCAATGTCTTTATGGCTCCAAACACAGCATTCTTTCCACCACCTTGTGATGCCTTAAAGAAATTTTTATGCTTCAAAACAACTTTACTAGCCATTTTTGACATGTATATTTAATGTAAAAATGAAAGTTTACTAGTTTTAAGTACATATCAAAAGGTTGACAGTTACTTTGCACATTGAAAAAAAATTAAAATTAGAAAACAATACTAAAAAGACCAACATTTCAAATAAATTCAATTTAGGCAGACCAAAAAGCATTTATACTTTAAAGTATATATTTTTTATCTCTATACATGAGATTTTAACTTGGATTTGTTTTTTAAAAAAGTAAAAATCATTCCATTGTAGCATAGCTTTTTTTCTTTAAGCTGGTCTCTTCTTTTTGTCACAAAATATGTAGTTTTATACTTTATAATTTCTAGCTCTGTCTGCCACAAAACTCCAACTCTTAATAATCTGTAATTCCTGTTGATATTATTTATGCTTGTAATGGCAAGCACAGAAGTAGTTCACACCTTGTTTTACTTCAAGTTGCTTTAGCCTTGTATTAAGTCTGTTAAGAAACAAAATGTGTGAACCCCACAACTTGTGAAGCCTAGAACTCATGAACTCCTGCAACAGGAAGGGGAGGAGGTATACTATATATGAAGAAGAACACAAGATAGACAGACAGAATTTCTTGGGGTGAGCATCATGGAGGCAGGGAAGATGCTGCTGGACTGAAGACTGAATGGATATTTGAGAAGAACTGAAAGGAGAACTCTTGTGGTGGCAGAAATCAAGAAGGAGAAAACTTGTAGTATCCTGGCATTCTGTCTGCTCTGTGTTGATGTTTGTTTGTGATACTCTGTACAGAAGCCTTGGGACCTTACTGGAAGCCCTGAAAGAGGATTTTCTTGTTGTATGTTTACAGAAGTCCTGGAGGAGGGTTTTGGAGGTCCTAGGACTTTACTGATGATTGGTGCTGACCTCTTGGACCTTGTTTGAGGGTCTGTGTTGATTTCTATGTTGAAGATTTGTGTTGAGTTCTCAAATCTTGTTGATGGGTCTGAGTTGATTTCATAGGCAGATAGATGGTGCTAGCAATGTTTATCTATATTATTGTGGCTCTGTTAAGCTTTGCCTTCCCAGAAACAGGAACTGTTAAGGACTTGAGGTGGACTGGACATTGTGGACTTCCATATGTAATGGGAATTTGACTAAGAGCTGGAGAAGGTGGTGGATAAGGAGCTGGGAGCTGACTGCCTTTGAGCCCAGGTGAAAGTTGGAGATGGGACCATGGAGGAGGAACCATGGAAGCTGGGAGCCAGCCTGGAATCA
>NW_027186473.1:30857481-30863215 GCF_028583685.1 Petaurus breviceps papuanus
ACTAAGAGTAACGTGAAGAAATGTGAAAACATGATATTAAAACTACTGAAGAAAAAGTAGGAAAGAGAATCAATAGCTTAGAACAGAAGGTGGAAAATTTAACCAAGTAGTGAGCCCACTTAGAAACAGAATAAAAAAAAAAAACTCAGTTATTTGCTAAGATGTAAGATATATTAGAACATTTTTTTAAACCTGAAAAATTAAAATGGTGTATTAGAGTACCAGATATGAAGTTAACAAAATTTAGGTTCAAATACTTACTCTGATCTTTATTTGCTTCAGTTAAAAATGTAATGTAATATAATGTAAAAGGGGTTGATTATAGTTTTTGGCTTCCTGAATTAATATAAGGAACTAATGATATCACAGATGTGAAGGATTTTGTTAACCATAAAGGGATATGTGAGCTCTTTTTTTTTTTATATTAGTGAAAGTTCTCTCTTGAAATCTAAGTTCTTTTTTAGTATTGAGAACTGAATGTTAGCTTGTACAGGATATTTGGACTGTCTGTCCCATGGATGTAGTAAGGGTCTGAGCCCTCACTGGACATTATGTAATTTTCAGTCTTGGAGAGAGTATTCCTTTCAACTTTGAAAGGGAGGGACAGGTTCTGTTGCAAAGATTGATCATAGAAGATTTTGAATTATTCTGCAGAGCAGATGGATGGATAGAAGAGACAGTGTGTGTCACAAAAGTAAAAAAAAAAAAAAGTGATCCCTTTAAAAGGTCAAGAAGAAGATAGCCCTGGAAACAGCACAATGGTGAATATTTTGAACAGGATCTAATAGTGGGTATTGTTACTATTGGAGCTTCCCCAGATTTCATCAGTTTTTTATTCTATGAATTGTACAATGACATTTGCTTTAAAATAATAAGGTTTGACATGAATAGCTCAATCATGATAATCCTTTAGTTCACTTTTTTTTTTGCTTTTTTTTGGAGGGCAATTGGGGTTAAGTGACTTGCCCAGGGTCACACAGCTAGTTTTTATGTTAAGTGTCTGAGGCCGGGTTTGAACTCAGATCTTCCTGACTCTAGGGCCGGTGCTCTATTCACTGTGCCACCTAGCTGCCCCTAGTTCACTTTTTTAAAACTATGTTCGATATCTCCATTTGTGTAAGATTATAATGTCCATGCTAGATAAGTATGATGACATAGTTTGTCTAAATATATAGATGTGGCTTAGGGATGGCATAGATAGATACCTCTGGAATCTGGACTACTTTTTCCTAGGGAAACTGAGAATCCTTCGTTTAGGGGAACAGACAAAAGGCTATGTCTAGAAGCTTACTCCTTCAATGATTATCCCCCAAAGAGGTATGAGACTAGAACTATTTCTGTCTTCCTTCTCAAATATTGGTAGCCTGTGGGCATAAATAGTATTCATGAGGAAAATTGCTCCCCTAATTCCTCTTAATGATGAGAATATTCCTTAGTTTGCATTTGTCTGTTCAGATCCTTCACACCAAACACCAATTAGGTAAAAGACTATCACAAATAGCAAGCTAACCAAATTAATCACACAGAGAGTAAACAGAAACCAGAGAAATTATAAGAATTAGAATATACCAATGAATATGTAACTGAGTGACTTTTTTAGCTGTCAGCTAAAGCTATTTCAGCTCAAATCAAGACATAGAACTCAGTCTTACCCAAGGAGGCCCATTCTTGCATACTTTAAAGAGATGTTTGCAATCAGAGACATTTTAAAGAACTTGCCTCTCCCATGTTTGCTGCTTCTATCAAAATGTCTCTCACAAAAAGTGTCTACTGAATCATGTGTTTCTCTGTATCTGTCTCTCTCAGTGTCTCTGTCTTTTCCTTTGTCTCTCTGTCTCTCAAAACTCTATCACCAACTTTATGCAGCTATGCAAAATTGAATCACCTTCAACATTTTCTCCACCAATCTAGAGTGTCTCCTTCTGGGTATGCAGGTATATACAAACTGCCCCAGGCTTGGTTAGTCTTCTAAACAAACAGATGGTATTGAGAACAATTACAGGAATTCTAATTGAGGAATTTTTTTGTATATCCAAATGATCAAAATCTTATCAACCGGGGTACAGAGTAATTACCTCTGGGAAGTGTCACCGTTTTCTTGACAAGCCAGCAAGAGTTAGTTATGCTGATGAAGCTGCTACTGGACAGAAAATCCTGATCTTAGCATAAAAGGTTAAGTTGCAGAATTAGAGAAACCACTTTGAAAACAAGATGTAATTTACTATTTGTTGGTTAATTAAAATCAAATTGTAAAAGTCTAAAAGGAAAACTAATATATTACACTGCATTCCAAATACCCTACTTTGCTTTTTTTAACTTGATTTCAGAACTGATAAAACTGCACATCAACAGATAAAAGTCATAGCCTTTGTCAAAATAGTTTATAAGCTTGGAAAATATAAAGTTTGAAAAAAAAAAAGAATGTGGATGTAAGCCTTTACATTGTTTTTGTTTCAGTTTTAGTTTTTTTTCTTGGTTTCATAAAGTCAGTTCTCTTCTGCACATTAAATCCAAATTTTGCCATTTTGGAAACATTTAATTAGTTTAGATTTAAAAGGGAAAAAAAAGACTTTCTGAAGGAAGTGAGTTTTGTAGGTATTATTTAAGTAGTTGGGTTGATAGAAAATAAGAAGTCCCAGAGCACTTTCATCACCACAAGAATTTGAGGTAGATAATATAAGTATTATTTCTATTATTTTATAGATAAGGAAACTTGGGCCAAATGAGTTTAATGATTTCAATCAGTCAGTCACACAATAAACATTTATTAAGTGCTACTCTGCACTGATTTGCCCTAGATGACAGTTAGCTATGAGTAGAACCAGGATTTCAACTGAAGTCAATTATTCTATTCACTGAATCACTCTGATATATGGAGTAAGTATTGTGTGTCTGAATTGCACAAAAATATTATGTTTCACTGTATAAATATGAAATTTAATTTAACTCCAAAATTTGCTTTGACAATATCCTAAAAATGATTGTCTTTTACATGATTCATATGATTTCATTTTAACATAAAAATCTTTATAACATATGAAGAATTTTTACCCTAGAGGTAAGAATTTATATAATATTGATAACATAAATTTTATAACAAGTTAAGTGCCAGATTTTTTTCTTGGGTCAAGAATACCTTTTTTTGGGGAAGTGTGATTTAAAATTATTCAATTCAGTCCAATACAATTTTAGAGTGCCTACTATGTGCAATGAGGCATATGTCAGATAGCATATATTGATTTAGGCACAAGTCTGGGTCCAGAGCCTCCCTTAGACATAATGACTTTGCTACCTTGGGCAAATCTCTTAGCCTGTCAGCGTTCTAGGCAACCCCATAAGACTATAAGCTGCAAAGAAGGTATTGATTTATATTGGTACAGTGAGTTTCCTTATTCATAAGTTCCCAATATCAGTGATATCACAGGTCCAGCCTTTATTCACTACCCTATGTGAAGGAAGTCACCTCAGCACTTGAAACAAATACTAAAAATGAAAAAATCCCTATTCTCAAGGCACTTACATTCCACAGATGGAATATAACTTTATGTTGATTATATAGCACATACAAAGTGGTAAAAAGTTGATTCAGGAGATAGAGATCCCTAACAAATGAGGAACTTCAAAAATATATACCCATAGAATATCTATCTGACCCATGAGGTATACTTTGAAGGAAGTAAAGGTTTCTGGGTACATCCAAGTTGTAAGGGGCAATATTTAAATATATAAGATAAATAAATGTATAAACTTGTATGTTCAAGAAAATAGTAACAGACCTTGGGAATTTACCATTTAAACTATTTTTAATATAGTTAATTAAACTATTTTCATTTAATTGACTGATTCCTAAAATTGACCTAACCAACTAATTTTCCTGGTTTGGTAAGGACTTCAGTAAATCAAGGAATTTTTTTGTTTTGTCATTGTGGGAATGTTCTCTGTTAAGGCCAATCACAAATTGTAAGTGGTTCATAGTCTTAGAGAGTCATCTGAGGCTCATAGAACTAAAATGGTCTTCCTATGATTAATATAGTATAAGAGGTAGAGTTTTTTGGTTTTTTTTTAGCAATCGGGGTTAAGTAACTTGCTCAAGGTTACACGGCCAGTTATTCCTGTATGTGGTGCTTAGTGTCGGAGCCCAGATTCGATCCCCAGGTCATCCCAACACTGGAGCCAGTGCTCTTACTCGCTGTGCTACCTGGCCGCCCCAAGAGGTAGAGTTTTAAATGACTTCTTTGTGAGTTAAAGTACTCTTCTTAGATGGAGAACAGGCTACAAGAATAGCAAATCTGTCCATTTTGACACACTGCCTCTCTTTGAGCTGACTCAGCTTTGTAAAAGTTTAGAAAAATAAATTTCCAAACAACTTGCTGATAAGATTATGTATCATGTAGAATAGAATTACAAATTTAGTATGAGATCCATTTATTCAGAAATAAAATGTCTCAATAATGGCCTTTTTAATTAGTGGATGAAATAAAAATAACATTTGTTTTCTGTATAGTTAATAAAATGTTTCATTTAGAAAAAGTAAAAACAACAATTAAGGTTCCAACTTTTTTTTTTTTTAAATGGAAGCAGAGTGTGAATTAAGGCATAAAGCAGTTTGATGTAACACTAACCTTTCATTCCAATGGTGTTGTATACTAGGGTTGGGCATTTGATTTTCTCTAAACTCAGTTCTTCCATCTGTACAATTTTGATTAAAAAACACTAACTAATCCCTTCAGAGAATTCATTTTAGTTGAAAAAAAAACCCACTAATACAAATGAATGAAAGGCATAGATATGAAGACTATGGACTTTTAAAATTAAATGGATTGAATATACTGCATAAGTAAATTATCAGCTGTCCCTGGAAGTTAATAGTAAGAATTTTAACTCACAGTGAATACTTGTGAGTTCACTAGATTGATGTTAATTGTAATTGACATTTTTTTTTTTAAGCAATCGGGGTTAAGTAACTTGCTCAAGGTTACACGGCCAGTTATTACTGTATGTGGTGCTTAGTGTCTGAGCCCAGGATTCGATCTCCAGGTTGTCCCAACACTGGAGCCGGTACTCTTACTCGCTGAGCCACCTGGCCGCCCCTTATAATTGACATTCTTATATCATAGCAAAGTGAATATTTATGTTTTGTCCAGTTTTCACAAAAAATATATTTATAAGTACTTAATGTTTTGGTTTCCTAGTCAACCAGGAAAGTTTCTTTCAATTGAGTTATGATATTTTACAATATGGCCATATCTCAAATTACTATCACATATATATCTGTTTACTAAAAAAATAGATAAATAAAAATCTAAAAAAGGAAGACCAAACCAAATAAGCACCTTGTAACAAATTTCCATAGGCAAATCTCCTCATTGACCAAGTTCAAAAAATGATATCACATTTTGCACCCTGAGTCCATTACTTACCTATTAGAAGGTAAAGAATAGGCCTCATCATCAGTTTTCTGGAACTGAAGTCATCTTTATAGTATTGCTTTTAATATATAAATTGTTCTCATTTTTTTTTTACTTTGCTTGGCATCTGTTCATAAAAGTCTTTCTATGTTTCTTTGAAACCACTAACTTCATCATTTCTTACATCACAATAATATTCCATTACATTCAGATATAATATTCCTGCTTATTCCCTAATGTATGAGTCATCTACAATTTCCAGGTATTTACCATCACAAAAAATAAAGATTTTAGCAAGTATTTTGTTTCTGTATATATGGGCTCTT
>NW_027186473.1:30863315-30961782 GCF_028583685.1 Petaurus breviceps papuanus
TTTTTTTTTTTTGGACCATAGACTTTCTTGTGATATGTTAGATATGTAAGTTTAGTAATCCTGTGCACATAGTTCCAAACTTCTTTCTAGAATGCCATTTCAAAGCTCCAGCAATAGTATATACATTTACCTGTTTTGTCACAACCCTCTAACAGTAATATTCCTTTTTTATCAACTTTGCCAATCTGTTGGGTATGAGGTAGAACTACATTTTGACTTTAATCTAAATTTCAGTAGTCATTAGTAACAATTTCCCCCCATATGGCTGCATATTCCTCTGAAAACTGCCTCTTCATATCCTTTGACTATTCATCAATCGGGGAAAGCTTCTAGTTCTTATAAATTCAAATGAGTTTCATAAATATCTTAGAAATAAGAGAAACTCTTTGCAAAGATTTTTCTAGTTGCGTGTTGTTGTTCAGTCATTTTGAGTCACATCTGATTCTTTGTGACCCCATTTAGGGTTTTCTTGGCAAAGATACTAGAATGGTTTACTACTTTCTTCCCTAGTTCTTTTTACAGATGAAGAAACTGAGAACAACAGGCTTAAGTGACTTGCCCAGGGTTAGACAGCTAGTAAATGTCTGAGAATAGATTTTACGTCAGGAACATGAGCCTTCCTGATTCCAAGACCAGCACTCTATTTACTATGCCATTTAGCTAGCATCCTAGTTGCCTGCTTACCTTCTAATTTTAGTTACATTGCTTATTTTTTGTGCAAAATCTTTATAATTTTATAGAGAAAAATGCATATTTTATCTTCTGTGTTCTCTAGCCTTTTGGTTTCCCTCATCTGTAGAGTTCAAAGTCATTTTATTCCTTACTCTTCTAATTAGTCCATGAAATCACTCTTTAAATCCTAGTAATGTATGTATATGGGGTTTTCTATGAGAGTTTACTATGTGAAGTTTACTATGTAGTGTCTGGCAGTCTACTTTCCAATTTTTCTCAGTAGTTTTGTCAAATATTATCTCAAATAAAAATGAATTCTTACCTCAGTAGTTGGGTTCATAAGTTTTATCAAACACTAGGGCACTGTGTCTGTTTGCTATACTGAATGTTATTTGAGTTATCTGTTCTATTGAATGAGATATACATTTCTTTTTTGTCAGTATCAAATCATTTTGATAATTATTGTTATGGTATTCTTTGAGATTTGATAACACTAGGTTCTCTTCTTTCTTGCTTTGTCTTTCGGTATTTCCTTTGAGATCTTTGACCTTTTATTTATCCATATAAATTCCAGTTTTTTTCTACCTTTACAAATAACCTTTCTGAAGGTTGATGGTTATGGCATTGGTTAAGTAAATTAGTGCAGATAGAATTGTTATTTTTATCATTTTTTATTTGGTCGACCCAGGGAGCAATTGATATTGCTTTCTAATTATTTATATAAATATTATTTTGTAGTTGTCTTTGAATAACTTTTGGTGAATCTAAGAAGGTGAGGTCGTAAGTGATTTATAAATTCTATACAGACACTTTTTGCTTAAAGTAAATGGATTATTGTGTAGACATTCTACACCCCTCAAGGCAATCCACATGTTTCCAACTCCTGCCTGGCTCTGAGACCGAGAGCAGCTTCAGTACCTGGAGCAGAGGATCCCTGGCTGGGGGCTGTATAAGTGGTATCCACTCTTGCTGCTTGCTGCAAGTGGGAGCTGGAGCTGGAGTTGGAGTAGGGTTGGTTTAGGGTCCTTCTGCCCTCCTGCAGGGGAGTCCAATTTCAATAAAATAAGAACTGTCTATAGTTGTTTTAATAGGATTTATTCTCTTTCTGCTGCCATTTATCCACTGTACATAGAAATATTGATTACTTAACATCCTGAAACTTTGATGAAGCTATTATTTTTTTAAATTTAAATTTCAGTCAAATTTGTTAGGCTCTCTAAATAAATACTATTCCTAAGAAGCAGTAATTGTGTTTCATCTTTGTCTCAATTTATTTTTCTTGTCTTGTCATAATTCACAGATGTAGGAGATCACTAACTTCCTATTTTGGTAAGTTCCATACTGTGCTCCACCCTCTCTTTATCCCTGAACTTTGCACTTTCTCCCATGACACACACAACCCCATATACTGTTGCTTCTCAGATCAAATTACTCTTCTTCAAACATCTCTCCTCTATGCTATAGATACTTAGACAATAAAGTTCTTGAGGGCAAGGGATCTTTTAGTCCCTTAGGTCAGCACTGTGCCACAATCATAGTAAGTGTTTAATATATATATATATGTATATATATATATATATATATATATATCAGTAATTCATTCATTCAAAAACATCTGATTTATTGTCTTTTAGGGTTTCCTTTAACTTGATTTTTCATTCTATTAATTTTAATAAGTTAATTAATTTTCTCTTTTCCTTTCCTATTAGTATAAAAACATAGATCATTCTATAATACTCCTTTTATTGTGCCCCACAATTTTTAATGTTCTGTTGCATTTATATTATCATTGTCATTAATATAACATTATTAATTTGCTGTTTAATTAAATAATTATTCAATAGATTCACCCAATTCAGTCATTTAATTTTCAAAATCTACTATGAAGAGATACTTTTGTATTTCATTAATATTGCATGGGTCTTTTGTGAGGGTATTTTCCAGATTTCTGCTCATTCATGTTATAGCTCCAAAAATATATGTTAAGACTGGTGTTTCATAGATGTTAAGTGATTCAGAAGAGTTCTTTTCATTTAACTTTCATTTTAGAATATTCATAAGCAATCTCAACATATTTAGCACTGATTCCTCCATGGTTGCCATATGCTTCATATATCCTGAGTGGAGGAAACCAAAGTAATTGTAAGTGAGACCTTTATTTATCGGTTTAATGTAATCTCTGAATTCAAACTCTTTAATATCTACCATTCATTGACATATCTTCATAATTTTACATTTAACAAATATAACTACAATTTTTATAAGAGTAGAGAAACATTTCACTTGATAAAGGATCTGTCTAATGTATTTATTGGTGGGTTGCTTTAAATAGGTGTTATCCATGTATATTATGTAATTTTAAAATATTTTGGTTCAATTTCAGCTTTAACTTACAAGTCGAACAGTTCTATTTAGGAGAGATAACAGCAGATTTCAGAATAGAGAGAGCCGGAAAAGGCATAAATTATCCATGAATAATTCTCTATTATTTCAACTTTATGGGTCTTATTACTTTGATGTCATATTTTAGAGAACAGATTTGTACTAGACATCAAATATTCTAGATTTTTCATTAAGTTTCATGTACTTTATTTGGTCATAGTGCATAATTATAATTCGATTTCTTTTGGCTCTGGAAAAGAGATGATGGTATATAGCTGTCTCCTTTCACTGAAGAGAGTATGAACTGTGGGTGTGAAATGAAGTATATGTTATGGCATAGGGTCAATATACTCATTATTTTTACTTAATTCTTTATTTTTCCTTTGTTATTAGTGAAATAAATATATTCAGAAATGATTATAATGTTAAAAAAGGTATCAATAAAACTTGAAAGAAACATTGCTGCAGGAAACTTGTAAAAAAGTTCATATATGTATTTGCAATTATTCAATAAAATCATTAGGATCGGGCAGCCAGGTGGCGCAGTGATTAGGAGCACTGGCCCCAGAGTTGGGAGACCTAGGATCGAATCTGGGCTCAGATACTTAACACCCACACAAAATAACTGGCCCTGTAACCTTGAGCAAGTTACTTAACCCCAATTGCTTAGGGGCGGCCAGGTGGCGCAGTGAGTAAGAGTGCCAGCCCCAGCCTCAGGAGACCTGGGATCGGTTTAGGCCTCAGATGCTTGGCACCCACACAGAAATAACTGCCTGTGTAACCTTGAGCAAGATACTTAACCTTGATTGCTTTAAAAAAAATAAAGTCATTAGGCATTCATTGTTAGGAAAAACATCCTTTATTTTAATAATTTAAATTTCTATATTTTTATTTCTCAAATAACATATTAATGATGACATTCATTTATCAATTCATTCAAAAGAAATTCTGGTAGTGACTACTATATTCATATCTCTCTTCTTGTAGCTGAGCCTAATTCTTCCATGCTTCATATTGAAAAAAAAGTGAGGGAAGAAATTGCTTCATTTGACTACCATACAATATCAAATGTAAATAAGCAGCAACCTCAGTGACATCAACACAATGTTGAAACTCTTTTAGAGAATTATTTAAAATAAAAATAACAAATATTTTATTAAGATTATTCAGATACTAACCACACTTGCCACTTCTTCCATGAAGCCCTTCTATCCATCTTCTATCTCTCTTCCTTCCAGCTGAAAGTTCTTAGATTTTCTTAGAGCACTTATAACACAAACCTTTTCTTTTTGCTTCTATTGTATTCTAACATATATGTTAGAATAACATATTTATATTCACTATATGTATATACACATTTAATACATACATATATACTCATATGCACACACTCGTGTATATACATATGTTTATATATAACTATATTTATATCTATCTATCTATCTATCTATCTATCTATCTATCTATCTATCATCTAATCTATAATATGCATCCCCCAGGAGACTTTTGACTTCTTAAAGGCTGACTATTCTATTTTTCATTTTTGTGGTCTTTGAGCCTAGCTCAGTGAATATAATAAGGGCTGTATAAACATTTGTTAAATTGAATAAAACTCAAGAGGACAGAATTGGAAGGACAATTCCAACAATACCAAAAGGATTTAAATTATTAGGAATACTATTTTCATCATCTTAATTTTCCTTACTAGAGGTTTATGTATCAATTAAACCGTCCCTGTTTCTACCTGGTCTTTGTAAAAATGTACTTTATACCAGAGTCTCAGACTATATTTAATTCCCATGACTGGAAGCAAATTTGAGTAAGCAGGAGAAAATGAGAAGTCTTGAAGAAAATGTGGGTTTCTCTTTTTGTGTTATCTCCCTTTGCAATTTTCATGAAAGACTCCCAGATCACAAATGAAAAAGCTGAGAAAGGCAGCACTCTCCAATTACCTACAAATGGTTATCAAACTGATTAGGAGTAATTGGAAAGATCTTTCAAAGGTCTTAGAAGCATGGCTGATTGCAGTCTGTGTGATCACAAAGCATGAAAGAGCTAGAGTACCAAAAGAGTCTTCACTAAGTAAAAGGAAGAGATATCTTACTGAATATAATACCTTAAATATTGATGAGCTACAACATGCCAAGAGAGATTCTCAGGGAATGAAAATCAATGCTTTATGTTTGAATCTCAAAATCAATATATGACTGATTATAATATAACAATGATCTACATTTCGATAAGGGATTTAATACATGTCAGCTACATTATTTACGGTATTTGTACAAGGGGGAATTGTCTTCTCTGTTGCATGAGAAATGTATCCTGACTATTGATTTACTATCTATATATTTTCACAAATTGTTTATTTTATCACTGAACCCTGGGACAGATATACATTATTTTTGAAATTTAGAAAATTATAGCTGTGAATAAAAATATCTAAATGGGAAAATATTACAACATGAAGTCATGTTTGATTAAATGTATGAATTCATTTCAATAAATGTTCATTTTTTAATAAACTAGGTGACTAAACTGCTTGACCACTCAAGTAAGTAGAATAGTCAAAGAAGTTTAGATTTGCATTGGACCTTCCACCCCCAAAAATTTTATTCTCAATATGAATTTAAAAACTTCTTATGTGTTTAGGGCAGTGACATTTAGGCTAATCCTAGTATGGATTACAGCACTAACAAGCACAGGAGCTTCGGCCTTCTATGTCTTCAAGCTGGTTTATCCCTTACAAGATACCACAGTGTCCCCCCAGCCCCAATACCAAGAATTTACCACATTGAATGATGTCAGATTTAGTCCAGGTACACAATTGGTCTAGGCTTCTGTAGCTCAGTACTTGAGCTTGGTTCAAGAGATCTATCACAATGCCAAATTCTACTATTCATATGCAATACATTAAGATATGGTACCTTCTCTTAAAGTGACAATACTCCAACTAGGGGCTTATATAAGACATATTCAGGGGACACAGTACAGAGTAAACATGTTATATGAATTAAGAAAGGGAGATGAGTAGTAGGTAAGTTAGAGAAAACTTCATGGTGAAGGTGAGACTTGAACAGAGCTTTGAAATATGTGGAAAACTTGGCTAAACAGAAAAGGAAAAGGTGAAAAAAAATATCTAATGCATATGGATGGGAAGTTTGAATAAGTAAGGTTCTAAGGCCAGATTTGAGATTTTGTTTAAAGCTTAATCATATGAGAACAGTTGGTATAAAAAGATAATGGGATTAACTAAGTATTTAGGGAAGATCACTGTAGAAGAAACACAGTGTGAATCATCAGGAAGTAAGACTAGAAGGAGAAGAACCAGCTAGGCATTTAATTCAAGTGTAAATACCTAAATTAAGGTTCTATCTAAAGGATTGGAGACAAAGAGTCAAATTGACATTACATTGAGGGACTAAAAATTAACATATGGGAGTAGAAGGGAGAAAAAAGTGTCAGAAGAAGATTTCACAGTTGATAGCATGGGAAACAGGAAGCAACCTGTAGCTGACATTAGCTGATTTTATATCGCACTTTACATGTTACAGAATATTTTGTGTTCATTTTTTGTTCAGTCATTTCAATTATGTCTAATTCTTTGTGACCCCATTTAGTATTTTCTTGGCAAAGATATGAGAGTGGTTTGCCATTTCCTTCTCTTGCTCATTTTACAGTTGAGGAAACTGAGGGAAAGAGGGTTAAGTGACTTGCCCAGGATCACACAAATATTAAGTGTCTGAGACCATTCAATCTTCCTGTTTCCAGACCTTGCACTCTATCCACTAAGCCACCTTACTTCCCTATTTGTATACATTATCTAGTTTATGTGAGGTCTTAAAAAACATGAGGTCAATAAAGCAAGTGTTATTATTTCCAGTTTAACCAAGAAGGTAACTGAGTTTCAGGAAGAAAAAAAAAAGATTGAATGATCTCTCTAATGTCATATAGAAATGACAAAGATAACTTGACTCTAGGTCACATGAGTATAGATTTAAAATTAGAAGGAATCTTTGAGGTTATCTGGTTCACTAACTCATTTTACAGGTGAGGAAATGGAGCACAGAAGTTGTGAATTGACCAAGACCAAACTAGTAGCAAAAATATTAGATCCAAAATCCTCTGACTCTAAAGCCAGAATTCTTTCCACTCTTTCACACTTCCTCCTGGGACTTCTGACTTGGTAATCTTTCAAAAACACCACACTCTTACCTAGAGAAAAGTTTGGATATATTTCACTGATGAAGATAATTCCAGAAAATCCAAGTAGAGATAGCTCATAAGTGAATGGAAAATGGGATGAGAATTGGGGACTGGTGATAATGATTGAAGATATTACTATTTTTGAGTTTTCAAAGAGAATATATATGATACATGTTTCCCAAGACCAGTGAGTTCTCTCTAGAAAGTCTTCTTGCCTCTATTACCAGGATGCTTAAATGAAGGAATTTTTTTTTGACAGATTATACTGATTACTCCTAGTTAGAAATATGTGGAAAATATTACTTTGCAAAATTTACCATTAATTTTAGGAATCAAAACTGTATTCAAATAGGTGTCTATGCAAAAGGAAGAGAGGTCATTTCTTTATACATTAAAAAAAAACAAAACAAATGATGCATTACAAAATGAAATAGTTAAAATCAAATAGGTTTCCTTTGACCACTTATATTTTTCAAGATTTAACACTAGAATACACATAAAGTAAATATATCGTCATGATAAATATTTTAAGGATCTGGAAGAGTACTAAGTAATGTACCCTGGTAAATAGCTATCTTGTCAGGAAGACTGGACAGGATCTGTCACAAGACTGATAAGTGAAATGTTTACTATTGTTACTTTTTAATAGTGATTTAATATACCTTATTAAAACATTTAAAATGAAGACTTTATTGAGTGATCCACAGATAGAGTATTATTTGAATGTCAAACCTTAAAATAACAACATGTATACTATAGCATTTCATAAGGTAACAGATTATTTAATAACAAGATACAAAGGGAAGGAAGTTTGAGGATTTATCAATCAGACACTCATATATTAAGTGCCTATGTTCCAGGCATGATGCTAAGCACTGGGAATCCAAATAAGAAAAAAAAAACAACCAGTTTTAAGGGAAGACCACACATAAAAGGAAGCTGAAAAGGCAAGGAAATAGGGGTGAGAAAGGTGATTCAGTTATCCCAATAATGAGCTTCCTGGGGTGCAGTGAAAAAGTCAGAAAAGTCCCAAAGTTGTACAATCAGGTGAGAAATGAGAAGATGATCTGAGCCAAGATCCCTCTTCAAATGAAGGTTATGGTTTTCATGGTTCTTTCCTCCAATGAGGGGAACAGAGGGTGGGGATGAGGTAGAGGACCAAGGCTAATTAGATCTTGTAGGTTGAAGAGGTTTCTCTAAAAATGTGTCAAAAGAAATAAGAATATCAAAGAAAAATGGAATTTTATACATTTTAAAAGTTATGGATCTATAATTAGTTATACAAAAAGGCCTGATAACAGCAAGGTAATGGAATATAGTGGGGAAAAACAAAAACAAAATAAAACACTGGACTTGATGTCATAGGATTTGATTTCAATTGGTAGATCTGAATATTTGCTAACTGCATGAATTTGGGTTAAAAACTCTAAGCCAACAGTTATTAAATTGGGGTGGTAAATTTATTTTATTTTATTTTTATATTTTCATATTTGCATGTCAGTATAATTAGTTTTCTTTGTAAACTTCTATATTTTATTTAGCACATTTACAAACATTTTTCTGAGAAATCATCCATAAGTTTCAACAGATAGCCAATGGGCTCCATGGCTTCCCTACTTTACACCTTAGCTTTCTTGTATACAAAACAGGACTAATATTTACACTACCTCCCTCATGAAGTTGTTGTGATGAACATGTTTTATAAACTACCAAGCACAGTACAAATATGACTAATTTTATCATAAGTCCTTTAAATGTACATATATTTCACAGAATCAAAGGATATCAGAACTGAAAAAGTACCTCAGAGACCATATGGTCCAACTCCTGCATGATTAACAATACCCTACACCACAAATATGAAATAGTTCTCCAGCCCTTGCTGGAAGACTTCAAATGAGAGGTACATCAATATTTCCTAAATTAGCTTGTTCAACTTTTGGATAGCTCAAATTGGCAATAATCCTCCCTTTCTATGACTTCTACTTATTATTCCTAGTTTTACCCACTGGTGCTAAATAAATATAAATCCTCTTCTATACTATGTGTCTTCCAAGCCTGGGTGACAGTTACCCTACTTCTGTTCATTCTTCCCCAGGCTATCTATCTGTAGTTCTTACAATTAATCCTTATGTGAATGCATGAGAATCCCTTCACCATCCTCACTCTCCTCTGGACATCCTGAAATTTGTAATTGTTATTCCAAAATGTCATACCTAAAACTGAATGTATGACTCCATATGTGTCCTGATTGGAGAAGACTACAAGTGTAAAGCCAAACCCTCATTCTGATCATAGTGCTTCTATTAAAATAGTTTAAAATCCCATTAATTATTTGGACTGTTCCATTACATTGCTGTACCATTCATAGTTTAGAGTTTTCAAAAGACAAACAGCTGCAAGCTATGCTTCCTCCAGGGGTATTCGCTCCCAAATATTTTCTATGAAAGTTTCTTAAAACAAGTCAAAATCACTGTAAAGTTGTTATTTTTTTAATTATAAGGGAAACACAAGTGTAAGATTGTATATTGATCCCCATTAAATGCTATCTCATTAGATTTATACTGACACTTTAGCCAATCATGATTTTTTTGAGCCCTGATCTGTTATTTGTCATAATCGTTATCCTCCTAGGTTTATGATACTTGAAAACTGATTGTCTTTCTCTGTTTCTGTCTCTATTTCTCCATTTTTCTCAATTTGCTAAATCAGTGATAAAAATATTAAATAGCACAAGACCAAATAGATACCTGGAACCTTCCATTAGAGACCTTCTTCCAAGTTGAATATTGGATTATTAAAGTATGCTTTGAGTCCGACCATTTCTCAGTTTTTAATACACCTAATTTTACCATTGTCTGGTCCTCATCTTTCCATTTTTTCTATGAGATCAACATAAAAGATTTCATAAAATGCTTTTAAAAAATCTAAGTCAACAACATTTATAGCATTTCCTTGATCTACCAGTTGTATAATTTCATCAGGCCAGACTAACTTCATTTTCTTGTTTGATAGCTATACAACTGGTTGGGTATGCCTAAAGGAGGTTTAAGAAGGATGTTTTAGCCAAGAGGCCTAAAGGTCATAATCCTAGCAGAAATTTCTAACACAATAGGGATGGCTTAAACTTGATGAGATAATACCCATGACTATGATATGTCTTTAAAATGGTATACATTATTTTTATTATTTTTTGTTTAGAAGAAAAATAAGATTGTATATGAAATTTCAAATCCTCTTTCTGTCCAACTTGTTGGAGGAGTATAGCTCATTTGAAGGAAACAGGATTGGGAAGGGCAAAGGGGAAGAATTAGAATAGTATTACATATTAAATTATAACCATAAAGAAATCCAGGAACCAGAAGGGGAAAGCATAGTAACAGTATTTGAGTGAAGATTTATGCAGGTACATATTTTTAAAAATAATATTGTCATTAGATTATGACAGAGATAAACTAAGTTGCAAAAATGGAATGGATGAGAAGTTTCAAAAACAGGTCACAAGTCTAACATGAAGGCATGATACAGTAATAATGAAGAATTTTAATTATATGAACATTTATGGGAGTACACCATAGCAAAACAGATAAAAATATTTTGTTTGTTTTGGTGGAATATTTAAAATATGGAGGAACTAATAAAGAAAATGACTATTTTGTGTCTGAATTTGACCAATAAGGGGAAAAAAATCCTATTTTCTGAGAATAAAGCTGGTCAGATACATATGGGGGAACTGACCATTCATCTTACTCTTTAAAATAAAGTGAGGAAAACCAGGAATAGTCTGACATGCTACCTACATTCTGGAAAATCAAATTTTAAAGGATTCAGAAAAAGGATAGGTAGGATCAGGATCCCATGGACTAAGGTTCTCAGATCAGGAAGGGATGAGCTTCTGAAGATAAAAAGAGGAACAGTTTTGATTAAGATGAAAAGGGAAGTTATCTACAGATACCAATGTGGATGCATAGGGCCACTTACTGAACAACATACATTTGAAAAAGAAAAAAGAAATATGTACAGAAGATGAAAGGAAGGGAAGAAAATAGGAAATGAAAACAAAATTGTGGTATAGTCTTGCAGAATAGTGTCATGAAACTAAAGTTCAGAAAGACATATGCCTGGTTAGGATGGCCAAAACTAAAAAGCATTTTTCTATGTTGCTTGTCATTTTTCCTTGTATTGAGGAAAAGACTGGAATCAAAGAAAGGATCATAACATTGCTCACTTTTTATAGGACAATGAAATATATTAATGGAAAGAAGGAAGCATTGCTCAGATTTACTTTGTTTTTGTTTTGCCTCAAAGGACACAATAAAATAGAGAAGAAAAATAACTATTAGAAAGTTCATACCAAAAATAAGTAGTGAAGTAGAGAGTTTTTAATTGCTATCAATAAAAGCAATTAACCATATCTAACTAAATATCATAGATTATTGAAAGAACTGGTTGATGAGACTGCTAAACCAATGTCAGAGACCTTTCAGTAACTGGACAATGGGAGAGAAGCTGTCGGACTAGAGTAGGATGGCTATCATGATTAAACAAACCAAAAAAGAAGGAAGAAAATGGAGTCTACAGACTACAAGCCAGGGAGTTTGACTTCCAATTCCAGGCAATTCTAGAATATGGGTTAAGTGGGATAGCTAGAAAAGAAATCAGTGATCACAGACACCAACTTGGCTTCATCATTCTATTCTAATCTCTTTCTATTTTTAAGTAGTTACTAGATTGTTAGATCAAAAATATTCTATAGACTCACAATGTCATATATTTTAGCAAAGCATATGACATTTTCATATCTTGCTAGAAATTATAGAAAAAATGTGGACGACAACAAGACATATGAGTTTATAACTGACTGAGACTGGGTCCAAAGAATAATCTGTAGTAATACAATGTCAACTTGTTAGGATATCTCTGACAGAATGCCCTAGCAATACCTGATTCATCCCATCCTTTTCTATATTTTCTCAAAATTATTTATGGTATTTGTATTAAATTGGATGATCACTGAAAGCTCAAAAAGATAACTAAGATTGTAGACTACAAGCTCTGGATCCAAAAAGGTATCTTGATAGGCTAGAGAACTGGACCACATTTAATAGAATCTTATTTCATGGGGATAAATATTAGGTCAAACACAAGTAGAAGAGGGGATAGACACATATTGAAAGGAATTCATCAATCATAGATGCAGAGCTTAAAGGCATCTTAGAATATCTTCATTTTATGGAGGAAGAATTGGGGGTGTTCAGAGAGGCTGAATGACTTGATCAGTGTCACACAACTAATAACTCTCTGAGGTGGGAAATGAAGCTAAGTTTTCCTAACTAAATCCAGTGTCATATTTATTGCACCAGCTTGAGGAAGGATTGAGAGCTTTTACTAGACTGCAGGTCAATAGAGCGATATGCCAAATAAAATTGCTAGTGGCATCAGAGTATTCAAGAAGAGCAAGGTCAAAATATCATTGTATTCTTCCCTTATAAAACAACATCTATAGATTTATGATTAATCTGAACATTAGGCAGGACATGACAATCTAGAAATCATCCACAAGATGTGCAACGGTAAGCTAATAATACAAGACTTCTGGGTAGTATTGTACAAAATCAAGCTGAAAAATTCAGAAAAATTTACCTAGAAAAGTATGGGAGTGTATGATAGCTGTCTTCACATATTTTAGGCATTGTCATAAAGAAGAGTGATTGGATTTTTTCAGCTTGGTGCCAGAGAGTAAAACTGGAAGTCATAGACAGAAGTTGCAAAGAGGTAGATTTAGAAATAATGCATGAAATTAAAATGATAACAAAAATAATAATGATAATTAGAGCTATTCAAAGGTGGAATGGGCTGTCTCAAGTATAGTGAGTTCTCTTTCACTAGCAATTTTAAACCAAATCAGAATGAACATGGTTATCATGGGTTGCAGACAAGATTCATATTCAGGTATGGCTTACCCTAGTTGACCTCTGAGTTCCCTTCCATTTCTGACATTATTTGATTCTGACTTGAAGTCCAGTGCTGTACAGACTGCTTCAGTATTTGACCTTAGACTTCTGTATCACCTGCTCTTTTCAGGAGAAGCACGGAGGTGTCATAAACCTTTGAACCCTTTAAGAAATGACAAAGACTCAATTCAAATGGCTCCCTAAGAAGGTCACTATCAAAGTGATCTCAAACTGAATGCTCATTCCACTTTTTTGTGTGTGAACATTGCTTCTGTTCTTTTGTCTTTACACTCTTTTTCCTTTTGAATAAGAGCAGGTGTCTGATCCTTTCAGGGTAGAGTTAAAGGTTTGCCTCCTGATTTCCATTGTAATGATAAGGGCTGCTTTCACTACTGATGAAACCTAGACCCATAATTTATTTTCAAAGGAAAGCTCTCAAATTCTTGAGAAACCTCTTCTATAATTCCCGTTAATCCATAATTATATGCTAGTTTGCCATGTCCCTTTGACATCAGGCCTCCTCAAAATTGTATTGTTTTTATGCCCAAAGAGTTTCTTAGATATAAATATTCTAAATGGGTATAAATAAATAATAGCCCATTCTTAGGAATAATTGATTATAATGGGTCTTGTAAAGAAATGGTCTAGACAATTTCATGCATACAGAAGCAGCTTGGCCTTGTTGAATTAGAACCCTATCAAAGTCTACAATTCCATTTCTAAGGTTATATCTCCTATTCAGAAAGAATCAGTGGCATTTCAAATCTATGTATTCCTTTCACCTGAACTCGATACCCACTTACAAATTATCCTTCCCTTTTGCTATCATTCATCCTAAGAAGTTCCAATCAATTTGTCTGAGTTTAGTTTGTGTGTTCCTAGTACCAACTACTTCTGAAGTACTAAGTATAAAGCATCCACATCAGAAAATCAATTGCCAGTTTGCATTTAACTCTCCACATTAATCCCTGGCCTGACAAAATGACCGAGTATAAAAAGCTCTAGAGGGAGTACTTCAAGGAAACATTTACTTTTCCTTTGGACTTTGGATTTCTATTAAACTTCTACAAAAACGACATATGAGATATCAACAACAGTGAAAGTATGCAAAAAGTGGTCAAGATCATACAAGAAGAACTTTTAGAAAAGTTTAAGAGCATATCATTTTTATGAAGACAGTTTTATATTTAGGATTCACCAAAGAAGAAAATACCTTGAATTTATACAAGATGCTTTATTGTTTACAAAGAACCTTATGGTGATGCTGTGAGATAAGTAACACAATTACCATTATCTCTATTTTGTACATAATGACTCTGATTAACAATTTGATTAAATTCCATATGCATTTACTAATAATGCAGGTAGGTAGCACAATGGAGAGAGTGCTAGACCTATAGTCCAGAATGCCAGAGTTAAAATACAACTTTAGATATTTATTTATTTTATTTTATTATTATTTTTTTAAAGCAATCAGGGTTAAGTAACTTGCTCAAAGTTACACAGCCGGTTATTTCTGGGTGTGGTGCTGATGATCTGAGCCCAGATTTGATCCCCAGGTCATCCCAACACTGGAGCTGGTGCTCTTACTCACTGTGCTACCTGGCTGCCCCTAAGCAATTGGATTTAAGTAACTTGCTCAAGGTTACACGGCCAGGTGTTTCTGGGTGGGTGCTAAGTGTCTGAGCCTGGGATTTGATCCCCAGGTCATCCCAACACTGGAGCCAGTGCTATTACTCGCTGTGCTACCTGGCCGCCCCAACTTTAGGTATTTATTGAGTGACCCTGGGGAAATCACTTAAGCTCTGTCTACCTCAGTTACCTCATCTGTAAAATGGGGAAAATAATAGGACCTATGCAACATTTGTTGTGAGGTTAAAATAAGATAATAATGCAAAGTTTATAAAATGAATAATTTATTTATTATAAAAATATACATTTATTATTAAATCTCTACTATATTGGCTTTGGCCATACAAGGAGAAAAACAAAACAAAACTAAACAATCTTTCCTGCCCTCAAAGAGACTCAGGTAGGAGAAAGAGCATGCAAATAGGGATAAGTAAATGCTACATAAATACAAATTAAATGCAATATAAGCCTACTCAAATCTTGGGATAAAATCAATTGGCTCAATCTGTTGTAAGGAGGTTAAGTGACTTGCCCAGTGTGTCATATCTGGTACTTGTCAGGACCAAACTTCAAACCCAGATATTCTGAGTTCCACCCCAATGTTTATTCTACTTCAGTAAGCTGTCTCCAAAATAGTCTTTCTTCTTCCTACTTAACCATTATTCATTTCCTCCTACTAGATAATAGAGACTGAGGGAGCTAAGAGGATACTGGCTATATAAGTACTACTCCACTTATGAGCCTTTAACATTACCAATTGGGGAAAACAGCCTCATAGGCCATATCATTAGGAGCAAAGAAGCAAAGAGTATTGCCTCAATGCTTTTGGTCTCAACAACATTATGTGCTTTCATGTTATTCCAGGAAAACAAATTCTGTTCTCCAATTTCCTACTTCTGAGTAAAAGCATTTGGCAAATTAAATTTGATGGCTTATGTCATGTACTGGTACTTCAAAACACTGAAACCTGTAAACCTTGTCATAAAGATGTACAAAAATCATAAAAGTGATGCTGTATACTAAGAATGCTGTCTGACCAAAATTTGTACTATCACTTGGGGACAGGGGACTATGTGAAACTAAAAAATAGGTCATTTGTCTTCAGTCACCTGTCTTCCTTCTGTCCCCTTCACCTCCCTCTTATTAAAGGTCTTTACCAACTTATCCTTTCTTTAAACAAAATTGGTCAAGTGAATGAATTAAGTTAAAATAAGTTAGTAGAGATAAAAGAATGCTGCTTCCAGTAATGTTTGCATTTTAAAAATAAGATATTGTAGAGAGGGAGAAGGCTAACATGAAGTTAAGACCAGTGGAAGGATTTTAGCACCAAATGAAGACAAGATTTTGTACAGCTTTTCTGATATCCCCTGAGTGACAAAAAAGAGATGGGCTCTTTCTCTTCTTATGCAGAAGACCGTATTTATCAACATCAAAAATTATTGATATGACTTTTTTGTTCTATACTAATTTTAATGTTGCTTTGGAGGAGTGATCAAATTATAACCTGTGTGCTAAATCTGACCTTTCCTCCATTTTTATTTGGTGCAAGCACTATTATTTTAACTTTTTAAAATAAAGTTTTATTGTATTTTTAAAAAATCTTAATTTGAGATACATACAAAAACAGATGTAGGACTAAATTTGGCCCTCAGGTGGGATCATAGGTTGCTAATCTTTCTGTTTTGGAATGATACCTTCTCACTACCATATATTTCTTGTTTCCTTGGATCCAATATTCAATGCTTTTAAATGTATTGTTGATTATAAATGCCACATTTCAAGTTTTTTTTCCATCAAATCTCTTAATGAGCATTTTATAATTACCTATAATGTACAGATATAAATTAAATATGTCCAAGTATAGTAATTAAATATATAGACTTAAGCAATGAACTTTGAATTTACATCTCTTTGTATTAATCATCTGTTTTATATGACTTAACATTCACTTCCCAAAATTGTTTATACATATTCTTTAACTTTTCATTGTGCAATCATATTTGAATCACTATGGATATTAAGTGTACTTTGAACAAACAATTCATTGTTCCAAATCTGTCCTTAATTATGTCCCAGAAGTTTTCAGTAGGATTTGGATTAGGCTAGTTCCAAAGTCACTGAAACATGTTTATCTCTGTCTCTTTGATAAATTTCTTAACCTTTAATGATATTTACTTTTTGTATGGTAGTGTTGTAGTATTCCATTTCGATTTAGGAATTTTTGTAATTCCAGAATAATTATTTTTCTCACTGCATTGATACATTTTGTCTGAGTTCTTGATTCTTTCAGTGGGAAAACAAAGATTTCCAAAACTCACCAGAAGCAAAAATAATAAATAAAATCTCAAAACATTTTTATGGATGTTTGATAGTCTGATAAAGATAGGATCTTTGATGAAATTTAGTCAATCAAGTTTTATTTCTATCTAAAGGAAGTTATGTAGTATTATTATGTTCTCTGACAACTTTGTCTATCTGGAACAGAGAAGAGAATGCAATTCAACAAACATTTAATAGGTCTCTTCTATGGACAAGGCCAGAGAATCTTAAAGATCAGAAAATATATCTATTCTATGATATTAGGGTCACTTGTTTTACCAGCAGATTATTCTCCTGGGCTAGAATTTGGAATATATTTATTTAACTCTCATTTTATATGCAGTTAAAATGGGCTTTCTTATGTAGTTTCCTAGCTTATAGCAGAATAAAAACAGCTATTCACAGGAGGCACAAGGACAGCAGCAATATGTGACAGCTGACAGTTTATGAGCAAGGAAGGAAACAGAGAATTTATGCAAAGAACACATAGAACACAACAGTCTAGGATCATTAAATATATTTGTGCTCATTTCCAAGCAGTATTTTAAGATACAAATGACCTCTGTGCTTTGTAAATGCTATCTTGTATTATTATGAGCAAATAGTCTTGTGCTTGAATTGGTCCTGAACTATCAGAGTATTACAATGTATTACACAATAGATGGTTCTCATAATATTTTACTAAGTCAGGTGAGTTTTAAAATCAGTTTTATGAAACCTCAATGAATGGACCCACATATAGTCTTTTTTCTTCTCACCCCTTTACCTCTGTCTCACGTGACATAACCCTTCTCTTGGCCAAAGCAAACCCCTCTAATCGTTCCAAATTTTCTTCAGAATATTTTCCCCTCTATATCTCCACTATCTTATTTTTGGTCTTACTTTGTGTACTAGCTACTTCCTTGCCACCTACCAACATTCCTATATCTTTACCAACATAAGAACAAATAAACAAACAAAAACGTAAACCTCCCACTTCATAATTCAATCCCAATGAGCATTCATACTATTTTTCTCATCTCTTTTATGACTAAACTCCTTGAAATGGTCATAGGTCCCTCTACTTCCTTTCTTCTCACTCTCTTATTAACTCTCTTTAGTCTGGTTTCTTACCTCATCATTCAACTGACACAACTCTCTCTGAAGTTACAAATGATTTCATAATTGCCAAATCTAATAGCCTTTTCTCTGTTTTTGTCTTCTAATCCTTTCTGTAGCCTTTGACACTGGCAATCATCATCTTCTTCTTAATACTCTCTTGGTTTTTATGACACTCCTCTCTCCATTCTCCTACTTATCTCAATACTCTTCAATTTCTTTTGATGGATCTTCATCTATATAATACCCAATAACCATAGGTGTTCCTCAGGGTGATGTACAGGGTCTTTTTTTTTCCTTCAATGATAAAATTTTACTTGGTGATCTTATCAACTTCCATGGATTCCATTACTATCTATGCTTTTGATTCTCAAATCTAATTTCTAGATTTAACCTCCCTGCTGACCTCCAGTCTCAAATATTCAGCTGTTCTTTGGATATTTTGAAGTGGATGTTCCATAGATATTTTGGTCTTAACATGTTCAAAACCAAATTCAGTATCTTTATCTATAAACCCTCCACTCTTCCTAATTTCCCTGTTACTGTCAAGAGTCATCATTCTCCCAATCATCAAGTTTTGCAAACTATGCCATTCTTAACTGTTCCCTCTCACCTTTCCCCATATACAATCTGTTGCCAAGGCCTATAGGCAATTCACTTAATATATCTGAGCCTCAGCATTTTCACCAATAAAATCAACAAGCTGGATTAGATGTCCTCTAAGGTTCCTTCCATGAATTATCTAGGTGGAGAGGTGAATAGATTGCTGGGCCTAGAGTCAGGAAGACTCATCTTCCTGAATTCAAATCTTGCATCAGACACTTACTAGGTGTGTGACTGTGGGCAAATCACTTAATCTTGTTTTCCTCAGTTTCCTCATTGGTAAAATGAGTTGAAGAAGAAAATGGCAAATAACTTTAGTATCTTTGCCAGAAAACCCTAAATTATTTCTTGGAGAGACAACCATGACTGAAACACTTGAACAACAATCATAATAACAAGGTCCTTCCAAAACTATATTCATAATCCTATGATATTTAATATTAATAATGATATAGCTAATATTTATATATAATGCCTTAAGGTTTATAAAGCGCTCTAGCTCTCTCTTTCTTTCTCTGTATATGTGTGTATATATAAATATACACAAATGCACAGAATACATACATATATGTATTCTGTGCATGTGTGTATGTTTATATATGTATGTATGTGAGGATATTTGGGTTGAAGAAAGTTGTAATTTATAAGTTTTTAGGCATGATCCCAGGGGATGGAGAGAAGAAGAAGAAGGAGAAGAAGGAGAAGAAGAAGAAGGAGAAGGAGGAGAAGAAGAAGAAGAAGGAGAAGAAGAAGGAGAAGAAGAAGAAGAAGAAGAAGAAGGAGAAGGAGGAGGAGAAGGAGGAGGAGGAGGAGGAGAAGGAGAAGAAGAAATAATACACCTTACCCTCAAAGGGTACAATGAAATCTTGCAAGAGAATTCCAAGCTCCGGATCGATGTTCACTGAAGGATTTAGAGGAGCATCCAATGAAGAACTATACAAAATAAGAAAGCATGGATAGGATATGATCTGTGTTTTTGAAAGGAATGCCCATATTTATAAGATCACAACTCTGTTGACTTATAGAAGAAGAAAAGCAGGAACCTTTTCTGAATCATCTTTGTAGCTTCCTTGGAAATTCACAGAAATGCATGTTTATAAAATTCATCTGATATTTTGCTTTTCTCTGAAGGTGAAACAAACAGTACTACTAGCAGTTTTTTTTCTAAAAAAGTTTCTTGACTAATAGACAAATGGTAAAATTAAAAATAATAAGGGCTCATCTCAAGGTCTTAGATAAAAATGGAAGAACTTTTCAGCATTTATTCCTCACTTCTATGCTTATCTTCATATTTCCTAATATCTGATTCTTTCTTTACTTCTCTCATGTGGGTGCATAGGAATGCCTCATCTCAGTGATTCTCCAAACTTTTACAACAACAACAACAATAGTGACCTACACCAAAGCAGGCTGATTGTCCTTCTTAGGATAAGCTAAAGCAGAAGCATAATATGTACAATGACTATGCAGTGAAAATGAAAAGATAACTCTATTCACACTTTCTTTAAAGTAAGCTGAATTCAGATTACTTGAAAAATAATGATTATAGAAAATATGTAGTGGGATAATTCCTATTTTTAGCAGAAAGACTGAGGAATAAGAAGGCAGTAAATTTCATAACTTTTCAAACTCAGTCACAGCATCAATTATTGTTTACCTCACTTTTTTTGTTGCAAAGATAGGATAAATGCCAGGGTAGGAGTTTGGGTTGGAAGAAATAGAAGTGCAAAGGTCATATCTAGAAATGACTAAACTAAAAAAGACCTCAGTCCAATTTCTTTATTTTTAAGTATGTATATTGTTTTTACATCATCTGATTTGAAGTCCAAGGATAGGTTCATATCTTGTCTTTTCCACTTTCTATCTGCATTAATTTGAGCAAGTCACTTTACCTCATCTCTAAAATGGTGGCTAGAGGATAGCTAAGCTTCTTTCTAAACTCTAAGATACTATGATAAACAAAAATAGCTTGGTAAAACCAATTTATGTAGTGAGTGCACTTCACTAACTGTGTATGCAATATAGTACACCTGTAATCTTTCCTGTCTGCCATCTGTCGATTGGAAATAATGAAATATAATTCTTCTTTCTTAGTTGAATTTTAGAAAATTATGTAGTTGGGGTGGCTAGGTTGTACAGTGAGTAAAGCACCGGCCCCAGAGTCAGGAGGACCCGAGTTCGGTTCCGGCCTCAGAAATTTAACACACACACACACACACACACACACACACACACACACACACACGCACACACACACGCACACACACACACACATTAGCCATGTAACCTTGGGGAAGTTACTTAACCCCAATTGCCCTACAATAGGCAAAAAAAAGGAGTTAAAAAAAGCAATTTATTTGAATTTTTCATTTAATCTCTGTATCAACCTTTTCTTTTTCCTCTCACAGATAGATACCTAAATATGTCAATCACAAGCCACTGAAATATAATTAGTATACATGGAGAAATTTATATACTTAACAGATTTCTCTTATATCTTTTTACCAACACCTTAAATTTCAACAATCCTTCCATATATTACCAAAAGAAGGCATATATTCACTTTTCCAAAGTTTAATACATGTCACCAGCTTTCTGCAAGCGTTGTATAAAGAAGGAGTCAGAAGTGCAGACATTACACAGATAAATAGAGGGAAATACAGACAGCTTGATATTTATAAAGCAGGCTGGGACTGCAAAGCTCACAGTTAGAAAAATATTGTTTTGACTTGTAAACTGAGAAAAAATAACTAGGGATGACAGTAACAGAGAATAAATATAGAATATCAAGATGTCACATTTTTACATTGTCATTTCTCGGACTATAATCACACTTGAAAATGGAACTTGAAGATAAAGAATTTTTGAAGAGCATGTAAACTAATATAATACAAAACATAACCAGAGAAGAGGATTTTTATGTGGCATTGCTAAGCTTTGATCAGCATTAATGAACTCTACATGAAAGCATTGGATGGAAAGAAAGGAAATGATGAAAAATATATTTCTGGAGAAATAACTATGTCAGACTGACATAGACATAGACTGCTGGCTAGAAGGAAATGAAATCAAATAAATAGAATGTCAAAAATGTTTTTATTCCTTAAATTTCTTAAAATCATTTCTATTGCTGAAAAGGAAAAAAAAGTATCAATACAGTCCATTTCCCTTCCTTTTCACTATCTTTATGATTTCATAAAGTTTTAAATGCAGAAAGAGATGAGTACTTTCCCCAGCATTCTTATTGTGTTGCAATGAGAACTCTCCATCTCATCATATATCTCAGTTATTAATTCCTAGAAAGAAATGAGAAGATCCTTTTAGCATCCTTTAAACTATTCCACCCTGTCCTTTTTCTTCTACAACAGCCTTCTCTTCAGAAAGTCCTGCCTTTTGTTCGGTTTAAATTCTCTCTACATCATTTTAACACCTCATGTTGTACTTATCTCAGAGGAAGAATAGAGAAGTGTGACCTTCCATATTCGAATCTTTTTACACATCTTCAGACACTTGTGACTTTATTCCTTTAAATTTCTTTCCCAAGACAAACAACCCAATTGCAAAGCATGGACTGGATAAGACAATTGCTGCATCAGAAACTCAGTGAGCTCATGTCATCAGTATTTGTAAAGCAACTTACAGTTACAACGAATCTTCACAGAAAGACATTTCTGGTATGATGGAAAGTGCTGTGAATTCAGAGCCAGAAAACCTGGGTTCACCTCTTGCCTACATTTATATTCATGTGGCATTCATTTAACTTCTCTGTTCTCCATTTGTGTAATGGGGATAACAATGCTTGTACTACCTATGACAAAGGGATTTTGTCAGCCATAAAGAGTGCAGTGTTTTCGTGAATCATCCAAATGTGGTATTTTATAATTAATCAAGAAAAATCACTAAATGTTATATTTAGGTAATTGGGGAAAGTGGGAATAAAAGTGGCCTAAACTATACCATTTCCATAGAGGCAGAACCCTCAAATAAATGTTTCTCTATCCCACTCCAGGATAGAGTGAGGATGTACATTTTCTCCACAGTACAGAGCAGCAATCCTAAATGATATACTCAGTACCTTCCTTCCTTATTTTCATTTCTATTTAGCTGTAGTAAAAGTTGTTATTAATGATAACCACACACATTGCTGACTATAGGTCAGTGATCTTTCTAAATATGAGAGCACCATGTGACCCAGAGCTTTCAAGAAAGGTCTTATTTAGTCACTGGTTCAGTCCTGGCTATACTGACTCAAAAAAAAGAAAGATCACTGGAAGTGGGCTGAGCCAGGGGAGATTACCCCCGCCCCCCACCTCCATGGAAGCATGGTGGAAAAGTCAGAGAAATCCCAAAGTAGTATGTATTGCATAAGGAATGAGAAGATGTTCTGAGCAGAGTTCCATTTTTCTATGAAGGTTCTGGAGTTCGTGGCTTCACCCTCGAATCAGAGTGCCAAAGTTTGGTGACCAGGTGGAGTCCCAAAGGTTATAAGATCTTCCAAGGTGATGAGATTTTCTGAACAATGAGCTTCCTAGGACATGGTAGAGAAGTCAGAGAAGTCACAAAATAGTGTGGCCATGTGGAAAATGATTGAAAATACTTACAGCCTTGTTAAACCTATCTTGGATCTCTCCATTTTCTTTTGTCCATTGCTATCAGGGATTTTTATTCTTCGTAAATGTTTGGTATTTCATGATTTACAGCATCACTGGGAAAATATTCATATTGAAAAAATTTGTGCAAGGAGCAGTTCAGATAAACTGAAAGCACTGAACAATTTTTCAAATGGGTCCTGTTCTTTTCCTGCCTTCACTTTCGGGTTCCATTTCATTCGAGATGAACTGAGTTAAGGGATTTTCTTTAAATTTTCTTTTATAACTTGGGACTTTGGGCCATTCCTTCCATAAATTTAGGCTAATATTAACCTCACTTGACCTGTCCCATGGGATGTGAAAATTGACTTCAAGACTTACACAATCCTTGGATAGGAAGCCAGAGGAAAAATTTTAACTGTTTGGTGACATGTAAATTTTCCTTCTCAATCAGCCTATTTGGATTTTTCTACATGTAGTTTTTACCTTGTAATCTGACTTAATTCACCAATAGAGTTTCTTTGATGTAGTTTGTTTCTTTAGGGGATAGATGAAATTATAACTGTATAAATTTGTTCAATTTTTATGAAATTGAAGGAGGCATGGGATTATGGATCTCTCTTCTCTACCTGTTAGGGCCTAAGAGGAATGTTCACGATTGCAATAAGTAAAATAATCATTTCTTTATTATTTGATATAATTTAACCTCTAAAAGACTTCATAAGAATCCTCATCATTGTTCAGGCTTTCTTTGAAGCCTGACTCTATGTTTGAGCATAATAGTAAAATCTAGGGTTTTTGTTTTTGTGTTGTTTTCCTCTACAATTTCTGCATTATAGCAAATATATATTTGGCAACAATTACTCACCACATGAATTCAGAGGAGATATTTCTCCTATAATAAATGTCTTTACAAGACAACACAGGAATCTCTAACTTGGAGGAGCACCTAGGAGGCTGTAAAAGCAAGATAAGCCCCTCTGTGAGGAATAAGATTATACAAACTAAGGCCCCAACTAAATATGACCTTTCTATTACCCTGAGCTGTTTAGGAACAGGGATCCTGAGAACTTGAGGGCTATATATAGATAGATATAGAGATATATAGAGATAGATATATATCTCCAGTATTAGTCATAGTTACTCTTATTCTGCTATCTTTAAGACTCTTACTCTATTATCGCTGGTTTCTTTCTCACTTGCCTATATATACAGATATTCTGAATAAATATTGTAAAGAAATTGCCTTGGGTCTTTCTTGGAGTGCTGAGCATTCCATTTACATGAATTCTGAACCTCCTTAATCAGACAGCGGCACAGTGAATAGAGTACTATCCTTGAGTCAAGAGGAGCTGAGTTCAAATTTGGCCTCAGACACTTAACACTTACTAGTTGTGTGACATTGGGCAAATCACTTAATCCCAATTGCCCTGCCCTCCCCCTCCAAAAAAAAAAAAAGACCAAAAAAAGATATCTCTAACTTAAACCTGAAAGATTTCTTAGCAGTCATCTAGTCTAACTACTTCATTTTACAGATGAGGAAAATAGAGCTCAAATGAAATGATTGACAATATTTACAGCCTTGTTAAACCTTTCCTGGGTCTCTCCATTTTCAAGGTCATACACATACTAAAACAGCCAGAATTCACACCTAGTTCCTCTAACTCCATATCTAGCACTTTATACCACCCAAAACTGGTATTATAAACATTGATGAATTAGCTCACTGTGCTATACATTCAACGTATGATCAGTGTAACAGGGAGTCTTTATCCACTTGATTTTTACTAGGTGAATTGTTGGCACAGTTTCTTTTGATTAGCCTTGGGACAAAAGACCCTCTTCTTATCTGACAAATTAAAAATCATTTATTTTTATTATGAAATAGCAAAATGAATTCCTTCTGGTGTTTACAATTTTCACAAATGCATCTCTTAGCAAAAAGGTAACAGCACCAGAATGTCAAATTCAGTGAACCACTATTTACCATAAAATTCGGGGTATTTCACAAGAATGCCAGCTTTAATTGCTAAATTCAGGACACTCAAACATTGTCAGTAGTGAGAAAAATTATTCAACACAATTCCTCCCAAGTTGTGCTCTAGAAGTCTTACATATTTCTTAAGCTTCTGATTCTCTTCTTTCCCAAGTTAATTAAAAAGATTAACTTCCTTGTTATATAAACCATTATTTTGGGCAATGTTTGGCTACCATTTGTCTGGGTGACTTCACTCAATACAAAAAGAGTAAAGAATGATAAGTTCTTTTCTATTTTGGCACTGTTATTAACTGTATTGCATCATTTAGCCTCCAAATAGAAAATCTCACTTTCTTCAGAGAACTATGCTCAATTGATCATCACAGAACCCTCTCTGATCCTTGATATGCTAATGCTTCTTCTAATTAGATAGTAAATTCCCAATTTAGGTGGAACTAATTAGAATGGTATAGTTTCTTTTTAAAAACAATTTAATTTATCATAATTGACAAGTTATAATTACAAATTCAATACTATTATAAAAGTTATTTTCATAAAAATTTATGTATTGAAATGAAAATCGCTTGATGACTCTCAAGAATTCTATGAGGCACCTTGTATGAACAATTTTAATCATCTCATCACTTTTGATTATGAGTTATCATGGCTTTTTAGAAACAGGTTCCCTAGTCTATTTCATGTGGTAGATTATATCGGGCCAGACATGCTATACCTGAGCACCAGCCCTTGTGGCAGTTTTCTAAATCTGCACCCTCTGTTGAATTTAGCTACCATCTTATCCTTTGCTTCCAGGATGTTAAACACACACACACACACACACACACACACACACACACATGCACAAACACACACAACACTGCCTCCTACCTTACTGACAGAACTGAATTAAAATGGCACATATTTAGAATTTGAAGGGGCTTCAGAGGTCTTCTAGTCTAACACTCATATTTTACAGATGAAGAAATGAAGTCCTAAGGTTTAATGACTTATCCATGGACACAGAGACTGGAAGTGGCAAAGCTGGTCTTTGAACCCAGATCTTCTGACTTGAAATCCACACTCCTTTCTTCTGCACTACAAAAATTCACACACTTATGAACCAATAAGCATTTAATGACTTTCAGTGACCAAGATGCACATTTTAATATTTTAATTTTTTCAGTTAGTGGGTATTTAGTTAAGTCTTCTTACCAGATACTCCAAAATCCATACAAACACTAGGAGAAAATAGTCTGCATGTAGCATTTTATTTTTCTGTCCTCTTTCTCCTCCCCTCCTCCCCCCAAAATGGATGGTAGCTTGATGGTACTGCAGCATTTAAAAGTTCAGATCCCAACACTGAATATTCCCAAATTAATTTCAAACAAGATTGGCCACCACACGTTACTTCTAACACTTATCATTGTAAGGGGACACTAGGTAGAACAGTGGATAGAGTACAAGGCCTGGAATCAGAAAGACCTGGGTTCAGATCTGGTCTCAGAAATTTATTAGATGTGCATCATTGGGCAATTAACTTCTGTTTGCTCAGTTTCCTCAGCTGCAAAATGGGAAGAATAACTGCACTTACATCCTAGGTTTGTCATGAAGCTCAAAGGAGATAATATTTGTAAAGCACTTAGAATAATACCTGGCATATGTTTTTGTCGTTGTTATTATATGTCAAGTAGCTTAGAGGGTTAGTCAAGGGGAATCCAATATCTAAATAAGATAAGAAAAGAAAACTCAGCTATACTTAATATAGAATTAGTAAAAGGAATGAAAACTTTTCTACTGAAAGTATGATTTTGTGTGTGTACAAGAATATCTATAGATATATACACATACATATGCATATGTGCATTTTACTACATATATAAATAGTTGAAATAATTTATCATTGAATATTTTGTCATATTGAAATTGCATGTCATACCAATAAAAGATTCAGCAAAACACCATGATGATGAAAAGAACACAAGAATTGCACTTTGAATATTTTTCTTCTAGGCTCACTTCTTGCACAAGATAGCATTAGGGAAGTAACTTCTTTGTATCTCAGTTTAGTTGTGTATAATGTCTTCTAATATCTCTCCCAGCTCTAAAAAAAGTATGACTATGAAAAAGAAAACTCAAATATATCCTTCACAAAATCTGATCTCAACATAAGAAATTAGATGCAGAGGTAGAAAAGACTTTAGAGGAAATCAAGTCCAACTTCCACCTTTTACAGATGAGGAAACAAGGTCCACTAAGTTTAAATGACTTGTTCATGGTCACATGGTTAATAAGCAACTGAGTCAGAACACAAACTTACAGATTCTGAATTCAAAAACAACATATTCTTCACTGTACCATGTTGTTTAACTACATATGTCTCTGTGTCTAATATGTGGTAGGTGCTTAACAAATGATTACTGATAGATTTATTGATTGATAACTGCTTTGATTGAATTGGTCAGAAAATTAAATCAGTCTAAGAGATTTAATTGATTCTTGTTGCTACTATTACTGGTTACATGGGTTTTATATATATATATATATATACAGAGAGAGAGAGAGAGAGAGAGAGAGAGAGCTTTAAACTCCTACTTTATATATCAATTTTGACATATTTGGGATTTTTTGAAATAGCAAGAAATGTTTCTATGTAAAGAAATTTAATAACATAACAGAAAAAAAAATCATGCCTTCTTTGATGACATAGGGAAAAGAGGAAACATTTGTAATTCCATTATCCCAGAGAACTTTCTACTAATTCAGATATTAATCTGTCAGTATTAAGTCTAGGAAGCTTCCTAAGGCATAGAGAGATTAAATGACTTGCACACCCTCACACAACTAACTAGTGAAGGGCCAGAGTTAAGACTGAACTCAAATCTCCTTGACTTCTAACCCAGTATTTTGTGACTATGCCAAGCTGCCTCTATGCCTTGAAGTTTGCCTCTATGCCTTGGTGTTTACTAGAATTATTTTCATTTTGAGAACCTGACATTGTCAATGTAGTAACGTACACATGTGTACAAACACATAATACACAGGTACATAGATGTAATACACACATGCACGTTCATGTGAGCCTAAAATGATAATATGCTTTTGAATGTAAAAGCAAACCTTCATTCCTGCTGATTCTATTTATATTAAATAATGAACAATTGGCTTTTCTCATTTGGTCTTTATATGTAAAGTTTCTTTTGTTGATTTTTCTAAGCTACCATAAAATGGAAATGTGTCAGAATGTGTAGCAATCAGATTTGCTTGGAATTAATATGGGAGTCCACCATACAGATATCATATGTTCTTTGATTTGGCTTGTAGAATAAGTATCGTGGCAGATGGTCAGAACTTGATGGTCAATTAGACTGAGTGGGAACAAGTGGATGTCTTAGACTTTATAGCTGACATTGTTTTCTTCTTCAGTCACTCTCATGAAGTCAATTAATGGATTGACTGAACACGGAAGAGGGAAATTTTCATGGCCTTAATGGAAATCAGAAGAATGAATATTTCCACATATTCAGTGGTCTTTACATATGGTAAAATGACTCAAGAATTCAAGATTCTGTTAAGTTTAGGCAAATACTAACTATGCTTCTAATAGCTGTAACTGTCCCCAAGCTATGTTCTTGCCCACCCCTCCCCCATTCTTTTGCTTTTACATGACAATGAGCAAGGCTGTGAGGAACCATATGAAATTAAGCTTCTTAAGCACCCCAATCTTTGACAATGAAAAAGCTAACAACTAATGCCTTCTTGTACTTTCAAAGGGAACAAAAGCAGACAATAATCTACCCCTCATGGCTAAAGAGAAAAAAGAAAGCACATTCATTCATTGATGGTGACATTGATAATTTATTGAATTTTTTTGGAGACCAATCTGGTAGCACACAGCAACAGAAAAGATAATCATATTATTTGATCCAATAATTATTTATTGTAAATATACCCACAAAGTGTTACAAAAAAATCCCAAAGGGTTAATTTTTCCAAGATTCTCCACAGCTTATAGCATAGAGTTGCAAAAATAATAGCAAAGACACAAAAAAGTCCAGAACAAAATTTAAATATCCATTAGAGGAGTGGTTAAAAGTATGGATTACTAATGTAATTGAATACAAGATTGACAAACATCAAGAAATCAAGCACATCTAGGAAGATCTTAATAAAACAGAGCTAATACAAAAAAAAAAAAAAAGGAGTGGAAGAAAGAATTACTGGCAAACTTCAATCATATGAGTAAAAGTAAATGAGAATGAACAAAGAATCCAAATGGGAACTTACATTGAATTCTGATGTGGAAGAAGGAAATAGAATAATACTTCATATACTTATGATATGTCACAAGTTTATTATATTTTATATAGTAATAAAATACAATGAATAAATAGCTTACATATATATATATAGATAATGATTTAAATTTTTATAATACTTTATACATTTAAGTTGATTTCCTCCTGTTGTTCCTGGTTCTTGAACTTCTTAAATAATGCTATTTTATCCTAGACTTTCTCTAAGTGTCTGACACCTCTTTGCCATGGAACATGCAGTCCACTTTGCAACCTTCTTAACCTGGGACATGCCTTTATAACGTCTGTCCCCTTCTTCCTTTGAAGTGTTTCTCCTTACCTCATTGTTGTATGTCTATGAAACCTGGACAGTATACCAGTGTCATACCAGGAAACTGAATCACTTCCATTTAAATTGCCTTAGGAAGATTGTGAAGATCACCCTGCAGGATAAGATATCAGACACTGAGGTCTTTTCTTGAACTAAACTGTCAAGCATTAAGACTCTACTTTAGAAAATACAATTCTGATGGAATGATCATGTTGTTCAAATGCAAAGCGCAAACTTGCCAAAAAGTCTATTTTATGGAGAACTCACAAAGAGCAAATGTTCACATAGTGGTCAGAAGAAGCAACATAAGGACATGCAAAATCTCTCTTAAGAACTTTGGAATTGATTGGGTGACATGGGAAATCCTGGCACAGTTCCATTCAGCATGGCCTGCCCACATCAGAGAAGGTGTTTTGCTTTATGAGCAAAATAGAATCAAAAGAAATGCAAGATGCCCAAATTCAGAGAATTTGACTCAAACGTTCACATGGACTAGAACATTCCAAGCTCTTATTGGTCTGATCATCCACAGTCAAACACACTGAATATTGCCTCTAGTATAGTGATGTCATTTTGGTCCTCTTACATAATGAAGGCCAACAGCTAATGACCTAAAGACTGCATTCCCCTTCTGACCTTATTTCTGAATTCTGTACTTCAATACCATGCCCTCCTGCTACATAATATCATTCAACATTCTAACCTTCACCTTATCTGTTCCTGTTAGAATTTAAGCTCCTCGATGGCAATGACTCTCTTTTTCTTGTCTTAGTTTTCCTGGCACTTAGAACAGTGTCTGACACATAGTAATTGCTTTAAAAATACTTATTTTTTCATAAATAAATATAAATGCAATTTAATCATTAAGTATTTTAATTGTTTGAATTTATAATTAAACTTTAAATTCTCATTAATTTTTTTTTTTTTAAGAAACTACTACTCCTTTACTAGAGCAGTGGAGATTATCAGTTTGCCTGTAAGACATTGTATCAATCCATAATTTATCTACTTCTTATCCAATTATGTTGAGATCTTTCTACATAATTTTAAGCTACTGGCCTTCTAAGCATCCTATGTAAAAATATTAACAAAAGCTCTATGTGGATGGTAGATATAATGCCTTTAATCTCCATGCCCACCACCAATCTGATAAAACTTAGTTAATTTCCTACCCAGTAGGACACTTCAAGGGGAAGGCATGATAGGGTAAATTTATAGGTAATGACAGGATCAGAGGACATTAATAATGGAAAATATCTTAGAGATTACTAGTTTATCTTATCCATTTTATAGATAATGGAGTAAAAAGGGTTTCCTTTACAAAGTAAAGGCAAAGTAAAAGCAAGGACTTTCTGGAGATCTCCCCTGGATTCCTCCAAATCCCTGTAAAAAAAGAGTCTAAACAAATTCTAGAGATGAGGAACCCACAAAATGACAGAATGAAACAAATCTCTGGCCTAGGGCAACCTGGAAGGTTGACAGGAAGGGCCTGTTGGACTGGGTTTGGAGCAGAGTGCAGTCCAATATGGGCTGTGCTGGCACAAACAGGGCCAGAGCAGGCCTCAGGGGATTGAATCACTTGCAGCTTTGGTGTTTTCCAGACTTCTCAACCCACAAATGCCAAAGACAGCATAGAAGGTAAGCAGGAAAACTGTGAGATCTGGGTGAGAGTGGAGCAGGTCTGGCCCCAGCCCTGAGGCAGCAGAAGTGACAGCATCAGTGGCTGATTCAGGATTTCCATACCCACAGATGGTGTGGGGATTGAGTAGTTGTTTAGAGGGCAATTATAGGTATCTCTTTGCTGGAGATGAGGCAAGATTCTCTTGCTTTGCCCTGCTGGGATCTGGGTTATGGTCCTGGGCAGCAGTCTTGGGGAGGAGGAGCACTGGTGTGACAGAGATTGTGGCAGCTGTGGAGAGGAAATCCTCCTCACAGTTTCAAGGCAGAAAAGAGTACTTCTGGTCACTCACATATCAGAGCACAAGCCAGGAGAGAAGTAAAGATGTCTTCTTTGATCATATGACTTTGGAAGAGATGAAAATTTACAGAAAATCCCTGAAGCTTGGGATGGTACATCAGCCCCCACCAGAAGAGGAGTCCTACCATAACAAAAAGTTAGAAAGTGAAGTATCTGGCTGGCAAAATGGGCAAACAGTATGAAAAACCTCAGACTATAAAATCTTGCTTTGGTGGCAAAGAAGATAAAAATATTCATCCGGAAGAAGACAATGAAGTTAATGCTCCTACATCAAAAGCCTCCAAGTAATATATAAAATGATCACAGGCCACGGAAGAGCTCAAAAAGGATTTTGAAAATCAAGTAAGCAAAGTAGAGGAAAAGTTGGGAAGAGAAATGAGACTGATGTAAGAAAATCATAAAAAATGAGTCAACAACTGTAATGATCCTTGGTTTTCTAGCAGAGTCTTACCTTTCCCAGGTCTTCAGTGCGCAATCTGGCTATGTCCTCCTTGTTCACATAAAGGAAAAGTGAAATAGTTGAAATGGAAAGAGGCACAGCTTTATTGGCAGGACAAGCATGTTGTTACATATCTCCCTCCATGCTTTCTAGCGCCCTCATGCTTCAACCCTTAAATCCCCAAAGTACACTTGCAGAGTTCATGGACAGCTCAAGAGGGAAGGTAGGGGGAGCAAATCAGACAACAGGCAGGCTGTGTCCATAACAGCTTTCATATTCCTGTACACTTACCCTTAGTCCCCAAGATAAAATCTCAGGGTAACAGGGTGCATTGCGTGACAGCACACAATCTGGACACCTCGGCACTTCCTAGAGTTTGGGGTGCCTTAACTACAGATGAGATCAGTACATATTGCTCATTGCTCTGTATCCTGTTACATCAGACCTCAACTCAGAGAGGCTGCCTGAGAACCAAAGAGGGGCTACAGGCCCCAACAAACAGATTACTAGTAGAGACCCCAAAAAAGAGACTGAAGAAAATAATACTTTAAAAAAAATAGACCAACCCAAATGGCAAAAGAAGTCCAAAAAGTCAATGAGGAGAAAAATGTCTTAAAAAGCAAAGTTAGCCAAAAGGAAAAGGAGGTCTAAAAGCTCATTGAAGAAAATAATTCTTTTTTTCAGACACATATATATATTTGAATATTTGATTTTAAAACTTTCAATTCCAGATTCATTCCCTTCTCCCCCTGCCACCCAGCCCCACTGGGAAGACAAGCAGGTCAGTATAGGTTGTACATGTGCAGCTAATGCAAAACAATAACGTAGTAGATATATTGTAAAAGACTGATTATATTTCCCTCCCTCCTATCCCACCTCCCACTTGTTCTACTCTCTACTTTGATCCTCTCCCTTTTCAAAAGTGAGTGCTTCCAACTTCCCTCCCCCCCCAGCCTGCCCTCCCTTTCATCATCCCCCCTCTCATCCCCTTCCCCCCCTATTCTCCTGGAGGGTGAGATCCCCTATTTAGTGCGTATTTCACTCCCTCCTCAAGCCAGATTCAATGGGAATAAGGTTGACCCATTCCCTTTTGCCTTCCTATTCTTCCCCTCCATTGTAACCATTTTCCCTTGCCTCTTCTGTATGAGATAGTTTTCCCCAAACTGTCTCTCCCCATCTCCTCTCATTATATTCCTCTCACCTCTTAATTTCACCTTTTAAGTATCATCCCTTCCTGTTAAATTGGTCCTGTGCCCTCTATCTATGTATACCTGTAAATATATATACACACATTCACATATGTATTCATATGCCCATAAACCCTCACACACACACATATATATATATATATATATATAATCCCTTCAACTACTGAGAAAAGTTTCATAAAATACAATTATTTTTTTTTCCATGTAGGAATATTAATAGTTCAACTTTGATAAGTTCCTTATGATTTATTTTCCCTGTTTACCTTCTCATGCTTCTCTTGCTTCTTGTATCTGAATGTCAAATTTTCTATTCAACTCTGGTTTTTTCAGCAAGAATGCTTGAAAGTCCTCTATTCCACTGAATGACCAAATTTTCCCCTGAAACATGATACTCAGTTTTGCTGGGTAGATGACTCTTGGTTTTAGTCCCAGCTCCCTTGACCTCCGGAATATCACATTCCAAGCCCTTCAATCCCTCAATGTAGAAGCTGCCAGATCCTGGGTTATTTTGGTTGTGTTTCCACAATATTCAAATTGTTTCTTCCTGGCTGCTTGTAATATTCTCTCCTTAATCGGGGAATTCCGGAACCTGGCTATAATATTCCTAGGAGTTTTCTTTTTGGGATCTTTTTCAGGAGGTGATTTGTGGATTCTTTCAACCTCTATTTTGCCCTCTGGTACTAAAACATCAGGGCAGTTCTTTGAGAACTTCCTGGAGGATGCTTTCAAGGTTCTTACTTTGGTCATGGCTTTCAGGTAGTCCAATAATTTTTAAGTTATCTCTCCTGGATCTATTTTCCAGGTCAGTGGTTTTTCCCATGAGATATTTCACATTGCCTTCTATTCTTTCATTTGTTTGGATCTGTTTAACAGCATCTTGATTTCTCATAAGGTCATTAGCTTCCATTTGCTCCAATCTAATTCTGAAGTAATGATTCTCCTCATTGAGCTTTTGGGATTCTTTTTCCATCTGGCAAATTCAACTTTTTAAGGCGTTCTTCTCCTCATTGCTTTTTTGAGCCTCCTTTGCCATTTCAGTGAGTCTGTTTTGTAAGGTATTATTTTCTTCAGTCAGGCTGTTGACTCTCATTTCATAATTTTCTTGCATCATTCTCATTTCTCTTCCCAATTTTTCCTCCACTTCTCTTATCTGCTTCTTAAGGTCCTCTATGGCCTGTAACCAGCTTGTATTTTCCTTTGAAGCTTTTGGTGCAGGAGTTCTGACTTCACTGTTTTCCTCCTGTTCCATGCCTTGCTCCTTTTGTCCCCAAAATAGGACTGTAACTTTGGAATCTTCTGTCTGCTTTACTTCCTTTGCCTGCTCATTTTGCCACTCAATTATTTGACTTTTGGGCTTTTTGCCACAGTAGGACTCTGCCACCATACAGGGGAGTTTTCGTCCCAAACGCTGGGGTTTTCTCAGTTGCCAGAGGTATTAGATGGGTGCCCTCTCTGATGTCTCCACACGCTCTGGCAAGCTGGACACACACCCCAGGACCTCCACCCTAGACTGCAATGCAGATCCAAGCAAGTTAAAGCAAGAGCAATTACCCCTCACACTGGTGCTTGGTTTCCCTACACTCTGCAGGCCAGGAGCTGAAGCCGCCACTTGGCGCTGGTTGGCTGTGCCTGCGTCTCAGCAGTTTCTTGCCCCGAGGGTAGAAGCTGCGCACTCCCACTTACTGGGTCCCAAAGTCCAAACTGCACTGGCCTCTCACCTTGTCCTTTGAATCTATGTATTGATAAATCTGGAAAGGGCCACAGCTGCTGCTGATCTGGAGTCCCTCTGGCTGGCGGCTGGTTAGGCCCACCCTGGGGCTAAAGCCTGGGTGTGGGGCTGGGCTCGGCTCCCAGAGCACTGTGCTGGCCGATTCCTGCCGGCCTGCTGGGCTGTCCTCCACTGGAGGTTAGCTTCTCTGTGTCATTTTGTGGGTTCTGTCCCTCCAAAGTTTGTTTAGAATCCCCTTTTTACATGGATTGGGGAAGGTAAAAGCCGGAGCCATGGGAAGGTCATGCTTCTACTCCAAGAAAATAATTCTTTAAAAAATTAGAATGGAACAAATGGAAGCTAATGACATTGTGAGAAATTACGAAATTATAAAACAGAACCAAAAGAATGGAAAAAAAAATGAAGACTATGTGAAATATCTCATTGGAAAAAAAAAAAAAAACACTTACCTGGAAAGAGATACAGGGCAGATAATTTAAAAATTCTTGGACTACCTAGAAGCCATGATCTAAAAAAGAACCTAGACATTATCTTTTAAGAAATTATCAAGAAAAACTGCACTGATATTCTAGAACCAGAGGGTAAAATAGAAATTGAAAGAATTCATTGATTGCCTCTTGCAAAGGAAAAAAATTCCTAGGAATATTATATCCAAATTCCAGATTTCCTAGGTCAAGGAGAAAATGCTTCAAGCAGTCAGAAATAAATAATTTTAATATTATTGAAATACAATCAGAATAATACCAGTTCTATTAGCTTCTACCTTAAGGGATCAGAGGGCTTAGAATATGATATTCTGGAGGCCAAAGAAACTAGAATTAAAACCAAAAATCATCTCCTTAGGAAAACTGAGTATAATACTTCAGGGGAAAAAATAGAAATTCAATGATATAGAGGACTTTCGAACATTCTTGGTGAAAAACCAGGGCTAAATAGAAAATTTGATATTCAAATACAATAATCAAAAGAGATATGAAAAGGTAAATAGGAAAGTGAAATCATAAGGAACTTATTAGAGTTGTACTGTTTACATTCCTACATAGAAAGATGATATTTGTATCTCATGAGAACTTTCTTGTTATTAGAGTAATTGGAGAGAACATTTTATATATATGTGTGTGCGTATGTATATATACACACACACACACACATATATATGTATATATATATAAACATACATACACACATACATACATACAGAGAGAGAGACAGAAGGAACAATATGAGTTTAATATAAAGGGATGATATCTAAAAATAAAATTAAGGGGTGAGAGAAGAATATATTGGGAGGAGAAAAGGAGAGATAGAATGAACTAAATTATCTCACATAAAAGAGGCAAGAAAAAGCTTTTAAAATGGAGGTGAAGAAGGGGAAGTTGAGAGGGAAAGAGTAAATCTTACTCTCATTGAATTTGGCTTAAGGAGGGAATAACATACTCACTCAATTGGGTATCTTACCCTACAGGAAAGTAGAGGCAAAGGGGATAAGGGGGATGATATAAGAGAGGGCAGATTGGGAGAGCAGATCGTCAGAAGCAAAAATTTTTTAAAAAGGCCAGGGTTAAAGGAGAAAATAGAAAAAATGGGGGGGGGGGAAGAACAGAATGGAGGGACATAAAGTTAATCTTTCACAACATGACTATTATGGAAGTGTTTTGTGTAACTACACATATGTAACCTATACTGAATTGCTTGCCTTTTCAATGAGGGTGGGTAGGAAGGAAGAAGGGAGAAGATTTGGAACTCAAAAGTTTAAAAATAAATGGTAAAAGCTGCTTTTACATGCATGCAAAATAAGATATACAGGCAATGGGGTGTAGAAACATTTCTTGTGCTACAAGAAAGTAAGGGGGAATGGGATAAGGGTTGGAGGAGGGTAGGTGATAGAAAGGAGGTCAGACTCGGGGAAGGTGTTCTCAGAAGGGATGCCATCTCAGGGCAGGGGGAATGGGAGAGATGAGGAGAAAATTTGGAACTCAAATTCTTGTGAAAATGAATGTTGAAACCAAAAAATTAATTAATTAATTAAAAAAATAAGGGATTCCCTTACTCCCTTTAAAGGAAAGAGGAAATGGTATTCTTTGTCCACATATTGTTCAAATGGGGTATAGAGAAAATTATGGGCAAGAACATAATTGGTAGCTAGATTCAGTTTTTAAGATTTCTATTTCTAGTGAGTCAGCTGTGTCCTTTGTGAAGTTTTTCCTTTAGACTTCAAAAGATTATAAACTAAAGACATGGCAGTATAGAATAAGGATGGGTTGAGTATGTCTGAAATAAGTATAACTGAACTGAAACATGAATAGGCATTCTTCAACTCTAAAAATGTTCTTAATTAATAAATGTTTTTCTTTATATTGTCTTAAAATCTGTTAGTGGAGTGCTCAATGTTTTAATAGTTTTGTAGCTCTGCTTCCTATCAATATGTGAAAATGAAAGATACAAGGAAAACAAAGTCATCAGAACAACTTTACTGAACCCATTTAGTAATTAGGGTTATTACCATGCTGTACAGCTAGACTTCAGAATGCTGTTTTATTCCTGTTCTTAACATTGGTAAAGGAGACCTCAGAATTAAATATTTAGTGTTTTTGGCGATATTAACAAGTACAATGTTATAATTTCTTTTTAAAATATTCTAATACAAAAGTACTAATCTTAAAATTTAAATACTTTGTTCATAAAAACACACATTTAATTTTATTGAATGAATGAATGAGAAAGCATTTATTAAGCAATTACTATATGAAAAACACTGTGGTAAATATTAATTATACTAGTTGAAAAGCAACACAATCCCTGTTCTTGAAGAGCTCACATTCTAATAGGAGGCAAAACACACACACACCACACACACACACACACACACACACACACAATTTGACCATGACAAGGAATTAGTGGTGATAACTTTATTTTATAAATCTTTAATAATTTGATCTACGAAGAAAGACAGGAGCCATATCATTTGCAAAAGAAGTTGCCTAGGGGGGCGGAGCCAAGATGGCAGAGTAGAAGCAAGACCTTCCCGCAGCTCCGGCTTCCACCCTCCCCAATCCATGTAAAAAGGGGACTCTAAACAAACTTTGGAGCTGCAGAACCCACAAAATGACACAGAGAAGCTAACCTCCCATTGAGGACAGCCCGGCAGGCCGGCAGGAATCGGCCAGCACAGCACTCTGGGAGCTGAGCCCAGCACCACGCAAAGGCTTTAGCCCCAGGGCGGGCCTGACCAGCCACCTGCCAGAGGGACTCCAGATCAGCAGCAGCTGTGGCCATTTCCAGATTTGTCAATACATACATGCGAAGGACAAGGTGAGAGGCCAGTGCAGTCTGGACTTTGGGACCAGTAAGTGGGAGTGCGTGGCTTTTACCCCCGGGGCGAGAAACCGCTGAGATGCCAGCACAGCCTGCCAGCACCACGTGGCAGCTTCAGCTCCTGGCCTGCAGAGTGTAGGGGGACCAAGCACCAGTCTGAGGGGTAATCGCTCTTGCTTTAACCTGCTTGGATCTGGATTGCAGTCTATGGTGGAGGTCCTGGGGTGTGGGTCCAGCTTGCCAGAGTGTGTGGAGACCTCAGAGAGGGCACCCATCTAATACCTCCGGCAGCTGAGAAAACCCCAGCGTTTGGGACGAAAACTCCCCCATCTGGTGGCAGAGTCCTACTGTGGCAAAAAGCCCAAAAGTCAAATCATTGAGTGGCAAAATGAGCAGGCAGAGGAAACAAAGAAGACAGAAGATTCCAACATTACATTCCTATTTTGGGGATAAGAAGGAGCAAGGCATGGAACAGGAGGAAAACAGTGAAGTCAGAACTCCTGCACCAAAAGCTTCAAAGGAAAATACAAGCTGGTTACAGGCCATAGAGGACCTTAAGAAGCAGATAAGAGAAGTGGAGGAAAAATTGGGAAGAGAAATGAGAACAATGCAAGAAAATTATGAAATGAGAGTCAACAGCCTGACTGAAGAAAATAATACCTTAAAAAACAGACTGACTGAAATGGCAAAGGAGGCTCAAAAAGGCAATGAGGAGAATAACGCCTTAAAAAGTCAAATTTGCCAGATGGAAAAAGAATCTCAAAAGCTCACTGAAGAGAATCATTGCTTCAGAATTAGATTGGAGCAAGTGGAAGCTAATGACTTTATGAGAAATCAAGATGCTGTCAAACAGATCCAAACAAATGAAAGAATAGAAGGCAATGTGAAATATCTCATGGGAAAAACCACTGACCTGGAAAATAGATCCAGGAGAGATAATTTAAAAATTATTGGACTACCTGAAAGCCATGACCAAAGTAAGAACCTAGAAAGCATCCTCCAGGAAGTTCTGAAAGAAAACTGCCCTGACGTTTTAGAACTAGAGGGCAAAATAGAGGTTGAAAGAATCCACCGATCACCTCCTGAAAAAGATCCTAAAAAGAAAACTCCTAGGAATATTATAGCCAGTTTCCGGAATTCCCCGATTAAGGAGAGAATATTACAAGCAGCCAGGAAGAAACAATTTGAATATTGTGGAAACACAATCAGGATAATCCAGGATCTGGCAGCTTCTACACTGAGGGATCCAAGGGCCTGGAATGTGATATTCCAGAATGCACAGGAGCTGGGATTAAAACCAAGAGTCACCTACCCAGCCAAACTGAGTATCATGTTTCAGGGGAAAATATGGTCATTCAGTGGAATAGAGGACTTTCAAGCATTCTTGCTGAAAAAACCAGAGTTGAATAGAAAATTTGACATTTAGATACAAGAAGCAAGAGAAGCATGAGAAGGTAAACAGGGAAAAGAAATCATAAGGAACCTATCAAAGTTGAACTATTTTTTTTTTGAAGCACTCGGGGTTGGGTGATTTGCTCAGGGTTGTATGGCCAGTTGTTGTTTCTGGGTGTGGTACTGGGTGTCTGGGCCTGGATTTGATCTGGGTCGTCCTGGCACTGCAGCCAGTGCTCTTGCTCGCTGAGCCACCTGGCCAAAAGTTGAACTATTAACATTCCTACATGGAAAAACAATAATTGTAACTTATGAAACTTTTCTCAGTAGTTGAAGGGATTAGAAATATATATATATATATATGAGGGTATGCGGGCACATGAATACATATGTGAATGTGTGTATATACTTTTACAGATATACATAGATAGAGGGCACGGGACCAATTTAACAGGAAGGGATGATACTTAAAAGGTGAAATTAAGAGTTGAGAGGAATATTATGAGAGGAGATGGGGAGAGATAGAGTGGGACAAACTATCTCATACAGAAGAGGCAAGGGGAAATGGTTACACTGGAGGGGAAGAATAGGAAGGCAAAAGGGAATGGGTCAACCTTATTCCCATGGAATTTGGCTTGAGGAGGGAATGAAATACACACTAAATAGGGTATCTCACCCTCCAGAAGAGTAGAGGGGGAAGGGCTGAGAGGGGGGATGATGGAAGGGAGGGCAGGCTGGGGGCTAGGGAAGTTGGAAGCACCCACTTTTGAAAAGGGACAAGATCAAAGTAGAGAATAGAAGAAGTGGAAGGTGGGATAGGAGGGAGGGAAATATAGTCAGTCTTTTATAGTACATCTACTACATTATTGTTTTGCATTAGCCGCACATGTACAACCTATACTGAACTGTTTGTCTCCCCAGTGGGGATGGGTGGCAGGGGGGGAAGGGAATGAATCTGGAATTGAAAGTTTTAAAATCAAATATTCAAATATATATATATATATATATATATACATATATGTGTGTGTATAAAAAATATTAAATGGAGTGTTGTACCTGGAAAAAAAAATAAAAAATAAAAAATGTTTGCTTTAAAAAAAAAAAAAGTTGCCTAGCTGCATTCCTAAAAGTGTTGCTTCTCTGGATGATGTCTGTAAAGGCCATTTAGAGAGCAAGACTAATGGTCTTTTTTTAGTTTGAAAATCAAATAAAAAGAGATCCCTACATACTACATATTGACTTAGAAATCCACAGATTAATATTATGGATGTCATATTTCATTTTTATTAATTTTTGTTAAACATTTCTCCATTACATTTTATTCTGGCTTAGGTACATATTAAGCATTTAATAAATGCTTTATTCATCTATTATATATCTCCACACATCAGCAGCCAGGTCCTATGTGTTGCCCTGGCTGCAAATACTCCTCACCTGCTTGTCAAAGCTCTGCTGACATAGCCTTTAAGAATCCAGGATTGTGTCTACACCACCAGTTAATTAGACAAGGTATAAGCATTTATGAAGTGTCCAATATATTCCAGTCACTGTTATGTCCTAGGAATACAAAGAAAGGCACAAGACAGTCCCATTCACACCATGATAAGGATTCATACTAGTATTTAATAGAATAACATAGTCATTTTATAGCTGTGAAGTAGAAATGGCAAAAAGTCATGAAGAAGAAAATGAATATTCTTGTGTACTATGATTTTTTCATCCATTAATTGCATATTGAAACAGGTTTTCAATAGGGCCAATAATCAAAGTGAATATTCCATTGCTTATAAATCAGGCCCTGCTACCTGTCCTTCTTCCTAGACCATTCCTTCACGAAGTAATAATAAAAAAAAAAAATATGGCGCCTTATATGATGTTTATCAAGTGTAACCTGAGTTACAAAACCCATTGGTATGGGACTCGGCACTAATGGAAATCAATGCCATGCATACCTGGTTGAGATCTGGGGATACGTTATAAAAAAGAGATCTTTAGAATCTGCAGTTACCTTGGATACTTCTGGCTTCCTGTTCTAAGAGAGGAAATGGAGGATGCCAACCCCAGTTGAGATTCCTGAAAGGGTAATAGACTCTGGAAAATCTGGAAAGAAGTCAACATGACAGGAGTCAGTTTGCTACAGTATTGAGCCAAGGAATTTTCCTATCTGGGTATATTGGGATTCTTTTTCTTGCTTAAGCTATCTCCCAAATGAGAGACCTCCTTTCTGTATTATATAGTATACATTTTCATATGTATATTCACTCTGATTTCTGTTTTGATTGAGTAAATTAGTTCTTTCCTATTTACTGCATTATAGAACTAATGTCTGGTAGGGAAAGCCTTGGATATAAATTTTGGGGATTTCTTTTTAACTATTAATGAATATATACTTAACTTGAACCTGAAAAACCCATCTTCTAGACTAATATGTGTCTCAGATAGATATAATTATACCCCGGGACAACTCTCTTTATGGACAGCATAGTGGTTAGCCTCTGTATCCTCTAACTCTCATTTTGCATCCTGGCTAAATGTCTCCCTTGGAGAAGAGTGAGGGGAAAAAGAAACTAGAAATAACTATTTTGGCTTTCTTTGAGCCACTCATCAATTTTATATTACATCCCATATATAATAATGCAGTGGGAGTGCATATTTACCTCCCCCACTTTATGCCATTTCTCTCTGGGAGAATAGAATAATTAGATGTATAGCATAGTCCAATTCCTATAGAACACAGTTTTGTTTCCAAGTACACATTACACATTGGGATTAAATTCCAGGAATTCTGGCTTATTGGGGCTTCCTTGATGGGCTAGTTGACTTCCCTATCCTTCTTGGAATTGTGGTTTCAAGGTCACCATGTCTTAAACTCTCAGGTCCTTTGGGGATCACCTCCAGCACCTGAAACTAAGGAGGAAAAATAATTCAGAAAAGAAACAAATACTTCAGGGCATTTTTCAGAATGATTGTAAAAGAGGTAAAACAGAGGAAGGAAGTCATTTCTTTCTCACCAGTTCAGATCATGGTTCCTGCACTTTAGGTAAATTGTGATATTTATACTCTGAGATATCAGATAACAGAAAAAAAGAAAGCAGAAAAAAGTGGAGGAAATATAGTAAAAAATTCTTGTCAGTTGTCAAAGGAGCCTACCCTAATCCACAAGGTAGGGAATACAGAGTCCTCTCTTTACATGTCCATACAAACCCAGAGTGTACTAATTTTTGAAATTTTGTAATGAAGATTTGTTATAGATTGGACAAAATATGAAGCATATTCTGAAATCTCTTTCTTTGGAGGGGAAGGCTATACTCAGAGACACTCTTAATATGTGTGACCTTTGATTTCACTTCTCAGTGGGTCTCAGTTTCTTCATTTATAAACTAAGGGGAATGAACTAGATAATTTATAAGGTGCTTTCCTATCATAGCAGGAGTCCTAAATTTGGAATCAGATGACTTGAGTTTGAATGCTTTTTCTGCTACATACTAAAAGTAAATTATCTGGTAAGTGGGCTCATAAGATTATAGCCATAAGAAGGGAAAGGACATCTCTTCTTAGAATTATTTTTGTTTCCCCTCTAAATCTATGATCTCAAGAGGTTAGTCTCCTATTTAAAACCCTCAAAGAACTGTCACCACTTACCTTTATATTCTTATATCGAGCTTGAGCTTATATCATCCCATCATATATGCTCCAACTGAGAAATATCAATCACTGATACTCAGACATATCTTCCTTCTCTAAATCTAGAATGTTCTTCCTTCCGGTCCTTCTTTTTATTATATCAGCAAATTTAAATTGTACCTATATGCAAAGAAGAATTCAAAGATTCCTCCAGGTCACTTCACTGACATTACTAGAAATCATTGTTTTTCTTCCACAGATCTTGCAGAATATTTTGTTTGTTCCACTTTTATGTGTTTATCTTTTTATATTTCCACAGGAAAATGACAAAATACTATTTCATTTGAAAATAGTATATGTGTATTTCAACTATTTATTATTTCTAAGAAAGGAAATAATCAAATTTTTATTTTCCCCCAGTAACCACTCTTATATGAGATGTACTGTAAAATATGCAAGTAGAAACAAGGCATGATTTAAATGGGCCAATTGTGTGAACTTAGTCCTCGAAGTAATGATGGTTTATCTTGTCATTAAGTTTAAAGTTTACCTTAAATGATCCCCAAGCAGATTATGTATATAGGCCATCTAAATAAAGTGTAAAAAAAGGTAATTTGTAGAAACCTTTAATCAATAAATAAGTATTTATTAGAACATATCAGAGATAGAAATTGAACTAAGATCTTATCCCACATCTTTAGGAAATGCTTATTTCCCCCCAAATGTTCAGGCATTCATGTGTTCACAGGCTACTCACTGTCTCATAGTATAGCCATTTCACACCCTATTTTTTTAGAAGAAAACAAGACTTATTTATAGATCAAAGACATCAGCTACAGCTACTATAAGAGTTCTTGAAAAATAATGACACCAGCCAATGAGTAATCATTATCTAGTGATTTCAGTCAATCACTTATAGTCACATACTAGACAAATATAACAGGATTTTCCTCTCATAGCTCCTTACTTTAATGCCAACAGTATTCTATTTCTCCCAGGAGATAGCACCCATCTTTTTTCTCCTACAGTTCTGCTCATAACTTCCAGTGCAACATCACCCTCTCACCACAGAAAAGGTCTTTATTCCTTTTTTTTTTTAAAGCAATTGGGGTTAAGTAACTTGCTCAAGGTTACACAGCCAGTTATTTCTGGGTGTGGTGCTAAGTATCTGAGCCCGGATTCAATCCCTAGGCCATCCTGACACTGGGGCTGGTGCTCTTACTCGCTGACACACCTGGCCGCCCCTAAGCAATTGGGGTTAAGTAATTTGCTCAAGGTTACACAGCCAGGTGTTTCTGGGTAGGTGCTAAGGGTCTGAGCCCAGGATTCGATCCCCAGGTCATCCCGACACTGGGACCAGTGCTCTTACTCACTATGCTATCTGGCCGTCTCCGGTCTTGATTCTTAATACCTAGCTGATTCACATTGAAAAAATAAACTGATGTCACTTTTCTTTTTATCAGCTCCAAGCAGCATATTCCCTGGATATTTTCCATTGATCTATAAGCTTGATAAAATACCTGATTTCCCCATAGTTGTCCCTTTTGTTCTACTCAAAACACAGTTAAACCAATCACTCACAGTAACCAAATACCAACAAACCAACTTTCAATCCAATCCTTCCTCCTCTTCTGATAACACCATCCAAAATGAATTTGCAAAGCTTGGGCAGTAGTTTGTTAGTGTATGAGATATCTCAGTTCTCTCTTTATAGAATTTTCAAGCCAGGAATATCAAAGTTTAACAACTGGCGCAGATCTCAATGTATACACACTTCTTATTGCTATGCAATTCTTGTCCATGTTCTTCTAGAAATTCTGCATGGAGTTGCTACCAAGCAAGAGCCTCTTCTCTAGGTCTTTTCAACATTATTAATATATAACTTCTATTAGGGTTTACTTAATCTTTTTTGCAGCTATTCTCTTTATTTTATGGAAGAACAAGGGAATGAACTATTACATTCTGATTACTTTTGTCATGGAAGCTTTGAGAATGCATTGAAATTGCTATATCTTTTCTCAGACTAGGGTTTTAACATGTGTAACAAAGTACAAAGTATTATAAAGATAACATATATATGTATATGTATATGGATTAAAGGCACAATCTAATTGCCCTTTGGACATAGTTCCAAATTGTTCCCCGGAAGGGTTACATCAATTCACTACTCCATCAATATAACATTAGTATTCCAATTTTCACACTTCTTCCACATTTATTATTATAATTTTCTATTATAATAGCCAAAAATTTCAAATGCCCTCAGTTAAAAACATATGTAAACATTCTGAAAAGGAAATACATTTAAAACAAACAGAACTGATTTTAGTAAGCAACTAGAAAAAGCTATGTACCTATATTCAATTAGGTTTTTATTAGAATAAAATTTGTACTCAGTTTGATAACTATATATCTTTAAGTATTTTTATAACAAAATATGTTGAGTTTCCACCATTATAAGAAATTGAGGATACAACAATAAGTTGGTATTTATATTTTTCTACTATTGTCAGTATTAAATTAACAAGTTTTATTTTAAACTTACTATCTGATTTATTCCCTCCCTCTCTAATTTAAGGGGGAAATCCCTTTCAAATGTTTCCTTTAGGTAAACAGTTATAATTATTTTAACCACAAGAAGGAATTATGAAAATTCAATATAGCTGTGAAAGAGGAATGAAAATTGAAGAAAGGATGCATGGATTGACTCTTGCATGGATATTATCTTACCTGGAATCATTTCATTATGAACACTATATAAATGGCTCTTATCTTGGCAGTAAATGAACATAATTCTAATTTCAGCTCCTAATCCAGGTTCGCAGCTATAATTAATCTCTGTGTGGTAAAAGTAGGGAGTTTGTTTTTTTCTTTTTTTACTTAATAGTATTTTTTCCAATTACATGTGAAGATAGTTTTCAGTAGTCATTTTTACAAGATTTTGAGTTCCATTTTTTCCCTCCCTTCCTCACAATCCCCCTTCCACAAGACCGAGAGCTATCTCACACAGTTTATACATGTACAATCATGTTAAGCATATTTCTATATTAGCCAGGTTGTGAAAGAATTAGAACAAAAAGAAAAATAATAAAAAAACAAAAAAAATTGAAAATTGCATGATCCAATCTGCATTCACACTCTAGTTCTTTCTCTGAATGTGGATAACATTTTCATCATGAGTCTTTTGGAACTGTCTAGAATCACTGCATTGCTGAAAAGAGATAAGTGTGTCATAGTTGATCATCACACAATGCTGCTGTTACCGTGTACAAATTTCTCCTGTTCTACTCACTTCACTCAGTTTATACACTTTCTAATCATTTCTTATAGCATAATAGTATTCCATTACATTCATACACCAGAACTTGTTCAGCCATTCCCCAATTGATGATCATCCCCTCAAATTTTAATTCTTTGTCACCACAAAAAGAGCTACTATAAATATTTGTATACATGTAGGTTTTTATCCCTTTTTTATGATCTCTTTGGGATACAGACCTTGTAGTGATATTGCTGGATTAAAGGCACAATATAATTGCCCTTTGGATATAGTTCCAAGTTGTTCCCCAGAAGGGTTACATCAATTCACTACTCCATCAATATAACATTAGTATTCCAATTTTCACACTTCTTCCACATTTATTATTTTCATTTTGTATTATAATAGCCAATATGAAAGTTGTGATGTGGTACCTCAGAGTTGTTTTAATTTGCATTTCTGAAATCAATAGTGATTAAGAATATTTTATGTGACTATAAATAGCTTTTAATTTCTTCATATGAAAACTTCCTGCTCATATCCACTAACCATATATCAATTGGGAAATGACTTTTATTCTTATAAATTTGACTCAGTTCTCTATTTATTTGAGAAATGAGGCTTTTTATCAGAAACACTGACTGAAAAAAAATTCTAAGCTTTATGATTTCTTTCAAATTTTAGTTGCTGTTTATGTATGTGTGTGTTTATGTGTGAAAACCTTTAATTTAATGTAATCAGAATTATTCACTTTTCATTTCCAGCTGTTCTCTATCTCCTGTGATAAATTCTTCCCTTCTCCATAGATCAGATAGGTAAACTATCTCTTGCTCTCCTAATTTGCTTATGATATCACCCTTTATGTCTAGATCACATACCCATTTTGAGCTTATCTTGTTATATGATGTGAGATGTTGGTCTATGCCTATTTTCTGCTGTACTATTTTCCAATGTTCTCAGGAGTTGTTTTGTTTTGTTTTAATCAGATACTAAGGTTTTATCCCAGAAGTTGGAGTCTTTGGGGTTATTAAATAGTAGATTACTATAGACATTTACTACCATGTCTTGTGTTGGGAATGTATTCCGCTGATCCAGCACTCTATTTCTTAGCCAGTAATAAATAGTTTCAATGATTGTCACTTATAATATAGTTTTGTATAGCTAGGCCAACTTTCTTAGCCTTTTTTTTCACTAATTCCCTTGATATTCTTGATCCTTTTCTTCTTCAAGATGAATTGTGTTATTTTTTTCTAGCTCTATAGAATAATTTTGGTAGTTTGATTGGTATGGCATTGCATAATTAATTTCAGTGAATTATCATTTTTTTTTATATTAACTCAGTCAATCCATGGGTAATTGATATATTTCCATTTGTTCAGATCTGAGTTTTCTAATTTGTGTTCATATAGATTCAGCGTTTATGTTAGCAGGTAGACTCCCAGATACTTTATATTGTTTATAGCTATTTCAAAGGCAATTCATTATTCTGTCTCTTACTGCTGGGCCTTGTTGGTAATATATAGAAATGCTGATGATTTATGTGGGTTTATTTTGTATCTAGCAACTTTGCTAACATTGATAATTATTTCAGGTATATTTTTGTTGATTATTTAAGTATACCATCATATAATCTGCAAAGAATGTTAGTTTTGTTTCCTCATTGTCTATTCTAATTCCTTCATTTTCTTTTATTTTCTCTTATTGCTGAAGATTATATTTTTTGTGCTCTATTGAATAATAGTGGTGATAGTTGGCATACATGTTCCACCCCTGATTTGATTGGGAATGCTTGCTGATGATTTTAGATGAATACTGCTTATCATTGTAAGGAAAGCTCATTAAGTTCTATCTTCTCTAGTGGTGTTTTAATAGAAATGGGTGCTGTATATTTTCAAAAGTTTTCTTCTGCATTTATTGAGATCATATGATTTTGGTTAGTATTGTTATTGATATTGTCAATTATGCTGAGAGTTTTCCTAATATTAACAGCTCTGCTGCTCTGCATCCCTACAATAAATCCTATCTGGTCATAGTGTTTATCCATGACATAAGTAACTGCAATCTCTTTGCTAATATTTTATTCAATTTTTTTGCATCTATATTCATTATGGAAATTGGTCTACTTCACTATGGCATAAGATAGATTTCTCTATCCAATTAATTGCATATGTTATTCTCCTTTTGAGCCAAAACTGATGAGAGTAAGGTTTAAACAAAGCCTAACCTCTAACTTCTTTTCCTCTACTATAAATAGTTCTTTCATGCCTCTTCATGTGATATAATTTACAACATTCTGCCTTCCCTTTTCCTCTTCTCCCAGGACAATCCCTTTTTCACACTTTTTTTTATCATCTCATCTATGTTAACTTATACCCACATTCCATTTCTAATCTTTCTAACTCCACTAATAGAAATGTACTTCTTAAGAATTACAAGTGTGCTACATCCCATGTAGGGATGTAAACTGTTTGCTTTTATTTAATACCAAGTTTACTTGTTTGTTTGTTTTTCTTTCCTGTTTCCATTTTTATGCTTCTCTTGAGTCTTATATATGAAGATCAAATTCTCTATTCAGCTCTGGTCTTTTCATCAGAAAAATTTGAAAGTTCATTTTTTTCCCTTGGTGAAAAATATATGTTGAATTTTGTTGGGTAGTTGATTCTTAGTTTTAATCCAAGTGACTTTGACTTAAGGAATATCATACTACAGCTCCTTTGCTCTTTTAAGATAGAAGCTACAAGACCCTGTGTAATCCTAAATGTGGTTCAATGATATTTAAATTGTTTCTTTCTGGCTGGTTGCAGTATTTTCTCTTTTACCTGATAATTTTGGAATTTGGCTATTATATTCCTTGGCATTTTCAATTTGAGGTCTTTTCCTGAGGTGATCAGTGGATTCTTTCAACAACTATTTTATTCTCTGATTCTAGAAACTCAGGGCAGTTTTACTTGATGGTTTTTTGAAAGATGCTGTTGAGGCTCTTTTATTGTTTTGATAATGGCTTTCAGGTAGACCAATAATTTTAAAATTATCTCTACTGACTTATTTTTTTAGGTTAGTTTTTTTTCCAATGCAATATTCTATATTTTCTCATATTTTTTTTACCTTCTTTTGATTTTGTTTGACTGATTTATGATGTCTTATATGGTCATTAGCTTCTACTTGCCCAATTTTAATATTTAAGGAATTATTTTCTTCAGTTAGTTTTTCACCTCCTTTTCCATTTGGTCAATTTTACTTTTTAAGGAGTTGTTTTTAAAATCCTTTTCACGTTCTTCCAAGAGGACTTTTTGGACTTGAGATCAATTCATATTCCCCACTGAGGCTTTGCATGTAGGCATTTTGACATTGCAGTACTCTTCTGAGTTTGTATTTTGATCTTCCTTGTCACAAGTAGCTTTCTATGTTCAGGGTTCTTTTTCCCCATTTTTTAAAAAGTTGAGCTCCGATCCTTGGGTACAAGAAACAATGTCCCAAGTTTCTTGTACTGGGGACTAAGGGCCTGATCATTGGTTTTCTGCTCTTTGGCCTCAGGTTGGCATCTTACCCATTTTTCTATGGTGACCTTGCACAGTCATTTCTGTTGTAGCTGGTGTTCTGGGGCTAGCAGTTTGCCTGCTATAATGGGAATGTAAATTTAAAGATCTTCCTTGCCCCTAGGCTAAAGTGCACCTGGAGCCTGGGATGGGAGGCTTGTTTTTCAGTAGATACTTCTTGATTGGGCAGTGAGTCAATAAGTCAATAAGGTTGTTACACATTCTCTGAGCCAGGAGAAGGGTATATAAACCCTGATTTGAGGCTTTGTTTTGGGGCTCACTTTGAGAAGTGTTCTGTGATTTGATCTGATGAAATTATGGGAAACTGTTGTCCAGAGCCCCCTGGCTTTGAAACCCAGATGTTGTTTGGTATGGATGTAATGGTTGGACAGTTTGGAAATCTGTCTACTTGCTCTGTTTCTGTCTTGATAATTCTGTCTGTATATTCTGAAGTTTGGGGTGCTGACCTTTTCCCCCAGAACTAGGTAAATGATACATATTTGATTAAAGTAAGCTTGTTAACCCATTTTGAGTTGCTTTCCTTTATCAAAGCAGATCCAAGAACCTGTGTTGGCAGACATCCTAGGGACGCTGGGGTGCTTGCTGCTATACCTGCTTTACTAAGGCTGGTGGCCTCACAGACTGCCTGCTTATCCAGAACCATGAGACCTCAGTTGCAGCTCTGTGCTGTGGCTAAAAGCCTCCTGTTGGCTTGCCATGATACCACTTGCACTGGACTGCACTTCCCTTTTGCCCATATGAGACAGATTTTCCTGAAGTCCTAGTTATTCATGGGCTGAAAAATTGTTTCACTTCATGTTTTTGTTGATTATGTTAGTAGTGAACTCTTTTAAAACCTTGATTTAAAGTTGTTTCTGGGGGAAACTGGGGAGAACACAGGCAATTTACTGGCTTCTTTCTCCCATCTGTCTCCCTCTGTCATTGCTGAATTCTTATTTAAGGGAGTTTTAAGTGTTTTTTTTTTTTTATTTATTACCTATTCTAGGTACGGAAAATGTGTGTTAAACCAAATTATTTATAAGTTTTATGGTAGACCAAATTAAATTCACAATATACCCTTTGAGAATCACTAATCTAGGCCTTTGATTTTAATATCCTATAATGCATTGATACTAGGATTTTGTCTACATGGGAAAAAAAAGAAAGAAACACACACACACACACACACACACACACACACACACACACAAGTCAGGAAGACAAAAAAGCTGAGTCCAAGTCTGACCTCTTCTATTTACTGACTCTGTTACCTTAGAAAAGTCTTGACCTTTATGACCTTCATGTTATCTTTGAAATTTAATTATTTATTAACTATTATATCTAATCTATTTTCAAATAATACTATTTTTCCCTTTACAACATCTCTAATATCTGACTTTACTTATACAACTATATATATTTTTAAGCCTCTGTTTACCTCTCACCTAGATGATTTCAATGACCTAATTGCTCTCCCTCCCTTAAGTGTTATCCCAAATTGGTCCATCATACACAATATTACTGAAGTAATTTTCCATAAGCATAAGGTATCGCCATGCTACTTCTTCATTCAATAAATTCCAGTTACTTGATATTGCCTCTAGAATCAAATAAAAACTCCTTTCTTCAGGTTTTTGAGCACTACAAAATATGACTCCAGTTCTGTGAGCCAAGATGGCAGAATAAGTAGTAAGTCACTCTCACTTTCCCTTACTGACCTTGAAAAAGCCCATAGATTATTGCCACAGAAAAAATGCAGAAATGGTGGAGCTGGCAGAAAGATGAAGTGCAGCATTCTTTTAGTTTGAGAGGTTAGGGTTTCAAGGGAAAGGTCCCTCTTGTTGTGGCTAAAGGAGACCAGTACAGGATGCAATGTATTCCAGCAAATCAGTAGGAAGCCCACCTAAGCAAACAAGCTGAAGATCATGAGCCCCAGGTTCCAGGCAAGTGGCAACACAAGACACACATCAGCTACCACTGCCACCAGCTCCAGTTCAGCACCAGGTAAGCTATCAGTCACCAACTTCCATCACCTGAACCCCAGCATACATAACTAAGTCCCAAATCCTCAGCACAAGAAACCTGGAACACTGAATCCTATGACCAAGAAGCAGAAATAAACTTTAAAAGACAGCAAAAGTCAAGCAACATGAGCAAAAATTGAAAAAGAAAAAAAACAGTCACCATAGAGAAGTATCTTGGTGACAGGAAAGATCAAAACACAAATTCAGGAAAGAACAACATTGTCAACATATCCACAACTGAAAGCTCAAAATGGAATATGAACTGGTCTCAAGACCACAAAGTCTTCTTGAAGAGCTCAAAAATGATTTTAAAAGTCAAATAAGATAGGTAGAACAAAAACTGAACAATTCCTTTAAAAGTACAACTGACAACATGGAAAAAGAGTTCACTGAAGAAAACTCCTTCAAAAGTAGAATTGGTCAAATGGAAAAGGAATTACCAAAACTAACTGAAGAAAACAAATTGTTAAAAAATAGAACAGGGCAAATGCAAGCTAATGACTCTAGGAGGCATCAACAATCAGCGAAACCAAAGCAAAAACATGAAAAAAAAATAGAAGAAAACGCAAAATACCTCACTGGAAAAACAACTGACTGGGAAAATGGATCCAGGAGAGATGTTAAAAATTATTAGGTCTACCTGAAAAACATGTTTAAAAAAAGTCTGGACTGCATGTTTCATGAAATAAAGGAAACTGCCCCAAGGTCCTAGAACCAGAGGGTAAAATATGAATTGATTCAATGTGCCAGTCACCTCTTTAAAGTTATCTCAAATTTAAAATGGCAATGAATATTGTAGACAAATTCCAGAATTATCACAAAAAAGAAAAAAAAATACTGCAAGTAACCAGACAGAAAAACTTCAGATTTTGTGGAACCAGGGTCAGAATTGCACAGAACTTTTCAGCTTCTACCTTAAAGGACTGGAGGGCTTGGAATATGATATTCTGTGAGACAAAGAAATTTGAATTATAATCAAGGATCAACTACCAAGTGAAATTGAGCATAATCTTTGAGGGGAGGAGACTGACATTCAATTAAATATTGGACTTCGAGATTTTACTGATGAAAAGACCAGAGATCCACAGAAAATTTGATCTTCAAACACAAAACTGAAGAGAGACATAAAAAGGTAGACAGGAAAAAAAATGTTCAATAAGAGCAAATTGTTTCCATTTCTTCATGGGAAGATGATACATGTACCTCTTGAGAACTGTTTCTTTATTACAACATTTTAAGGGATATACATAGACAAAGGGGTAGATTTAAGGTGTTTTTGACTTGATGATAAAAAACCTAATTAAGTAGTGAAAAGGGATTGTAATGGGAGAAGAGGAGAGGAGGAGGCAGGCAACAGTAAATTACATTACATGAAGAGGCATGGGGACATATTAAAGTATAGGGAAAGAAGGGAGGGAGATGAGCATTGTTTGAATATTACTCTCATTAGATTTGGCTGAAGGGGAGAATACCATACTCAGGTGGTATATAAATCTAACTTTCCCTACAGGCAGTAGTAAGGGAAAGGGGAAAGAAAAGGTAAGGAAGATAGAAGGGAAGGCAGGTTGAGGGATGGGGTGACCAAAAGCAAAACTCTAGTGACAAGGGAAATGGAGGAGAAAGAAAATCATAAATGGGGAAAGGGGTAAGGATAAGGAGAAAGATACAGATAGTAATCATAACTGTGAATGTGAATAAGATGAACAGTCCCATAAAACAGAAGTGGGTAGTACAGTGGATTAAAAACAAAAATCCTACAATATGTTGCTTACAAGAAACACATTTGAAACAGAGGGATACACACAGAGTAAAGGTAAAACATTGGAGTATAATATATTGTGATTCAACTGAAGGAATAAAATAACAGGGGTAGCAATCCTAATCTCAGACAAAGCAAAAGCTAAAATAGATCTAAATAAAAGGGATAAAGAAGGAAATTAGATCCTGCTAAAAGGTACCATAGACAAAGAAGTAATATCATTACTAAACATATATGTATCAAGTGATATAGCATCTAAATGAGATAAATGACACCTACACAAACACTGACCATTTACTAGATGCATCTGTAATGGTAATGTAATTTTGAATTTGAAGATCCCTTTGTGTTGGCAAAAAGTAGCAGGTACTTAATACTTAGAAACTGATCAAGCCTCTGATTGGGGGAACAGAAGGGATAAACTTCTGCCCCTTGTTACTGACTTAACAGGAAGTTGGCTGAAGGAAGTGAAGTAGGTAATACTGTGTATATAAGAAAGGCCCCAGAGAGGCACAGTCAGAATTTCCTTTAGACTGAGATCTGGTGGCAGAACAACTACAGAAAAATGGAGAACTGAGTCCCAAAAACTTGTGGTGGTGGAGCTTCTTCTGAACAGGAGCCCAGGAGCCCAGACGCCAGAGCCAGGGAGCCAGGATCCCAGGAAACAGGAGCCTAGGAGCCAGGAGACAGGAGCCCAGGTGACTGAAGCATGACCAGGATGCTGAGACTTTGTTTGTGGCTTGGTTGAGACTTGAATTCCTTGGAGCAGAAATGGTGAAGGAGCTGACATGGATCAGACCCTGTGAATGCAGACTTTGAGAGTACTGATAAGTGACTAATCAAGAGTTTGCCCCAAGAGTGGAAGACTTTGACTGTGTACTTTGATACTACTGACAAGTGATTGATTGAATTAACTTAAGAGTGACAATTTTGTGACTGATTGAATTAACTTGAGTGACTATTTTACTTTGAGACTATGTTGTGAATATTATATCGTGATTTTTCTGTAAGTTGTAATATAGTGAATGCTATACCTTGATTTTCCATGGATATTTTGCTTTTGTTATAGAATAAATAGAGTGATCACTATACTGGGTAATCAGAACCTTAAAAAAGTTGTTCACAGTAGCAGTTCTTCTGGAAAGCTTCTGTTCATGGCATTACAACATCCTTCTCAGATCGTGATGCAATAGATGTGTATGTGTGTGTGTGTGTGTGTGTGTGTTTGTGTGTAAAGGAACATGGAAAGATAAGAATAAAAATTAATTGGAAAATAAATAATCTAATTCTAAACAATGAGTGGTCCAAATAATAAATAATGGAAACAATCAATAACTTCATCCAAGAAAATGACAATAATGAGAAAACATACCAAAATTTATGGGATGTAGTAAAAGTGATTATAAGGAGAAATTTTATTTCTTTAAAAGGTTATATGAAAAAAAAAAGGGAGGGGATGAGGAAATCAATGAATTGACCATGCAGCTAAAAAGGCTCAAAAAAAGAGAACAAATTAAACTCCCCCAATTAAATACCAAAGTATAAATACAGAAAACAAAAGGAGAGATTAATAAAATTGAAATAAAGAAAACCATTCTGCTAGGGGGCAGAACCAAGATGATGGTGTAGAAGCAGGAAAATTCCATGAACTCCCTCAAAATCCACCTCAAATACCTATAAAACATGACTCTAAACAAATTTTAGAGGTATAAAAAGCTACAAAGTGACAGAGAGAAACAAATATCCCATTGAAGGCAGGCCAAGAGGCCTACAGGAAGGGTCTATTCTAGCACATTGGGAGCCAAACCCAGCCCCACATGGGACCAAGGTTTTAGCCCCAGGGGGTCTCTGACCAGCACCAGCAGCTGTGGCAGTTTCCAGAACTATTACACCATAAATTGCAAAGACAAAGTAAAAGGTCAGTGTCGAACTCTGCTGGAACTGGTCGGGGGGTGGGGAGGGGTCCAGTCTGAGCGCAGTCTAGCCTCCACTCCCAGTGTGAGAAACAAAAGGAGGTACTATGGCTTTGCATGTGGCTGTCTCCATGTAGCTGCTTCAGAGCTGCTGGCCTGCAGATTGTAGGGGGAACAAGGGACCAGTCTGAGGGTAATCATTCTGCCTTTAACCTGTTAGGACCTGGAACACTATCTTGGGGTGTGTGACCAGTGAGTCAGAGCTGGTGTTGTCTGCAGAGAGGGCACCCAACTAATAGCTCCAGCAGCTGTGGAAACCCCAGCAATTTGGGACAAAGCTCTCCTCTCTGGAAGCAGAGTTCTACTGTGCCAAAGCACTCAAAAGTCCAGTACCTGAGTGGCAACATTAGCAAGGAAAGGAAGCAAGCAAGCACAGCAAGCAAAACTTAGATTCCTTTTTCAGGAACAAAAAGGATCAAAGTATGGAATGGGAAGAAGACAACAAACTCAGAACTCCTGCACCAAAAGCTTCCAAGAAAAATATGAACTGATTAGAGGTCCTGGAGGAGCCCAAGAAGGATTTTGAAAATCAAGTAAGAGAAGTAGAGGAAAAATTGGAAAGAGAAATTATAATGATGAAAGAAAATCATGGAAAGAGAGTCAACAAATTAACTGAAGAAAATAACACCTTAAAAAATAGACTAATTCAAATGGCAAAGGAGGCCCAAAAAGCCAATGAGGAGAAGAATGCCTTAAAAAACCGATTATGCCAGATGGTAAAAGAATCTCAAAATCCCCCTGAAGAGAATTCCTTCAGAATTAGATTGGAGCAAATTGAAGCTAATGACTTTATGAGAAATAAAGATGCTATAAAACAGATCCAAACAAATGAAAAAATAGAAGGCAATATGAAATACCTCACTGGAAAAACCACTGACCTGGAAAATGGATGCAGGAGAGATAATTTAAAAATTATTGGACTACCTGAAATCCATGATCAAAAAAAGAGCTGAGAAATCATCCTTCAAGAAATTCTCAAGGAAAATTGCCCTGATATTTTAGAACCAGAGGGCAAAATATAAATTGAAAGAATTAACTGATCACCTCTTAAAAAAGATCCCCAAAAGAAAACTCCTAGAAATATTATAGCCAGGTTCCAAAGTTCCCAGATCAAGGAGAAAATATTACATGCATCCAAGAGAAATAATTTGAATATTGTGGAAACAAAATCAGGATAACACAAGATCTAGCAGCTTCTACATTAAGGGGATCGAAGCGCTTTAAATATGATATTCTGTAAGTCAAAGGAGCTAGGATTAAAACCAAGAATCACCTACCCACAAAAATTGAGTATAATGTTTCAGGGGAAAATATGGGCATTCAGTGAAATAGAGGACTTTCAACCATTCATGATGAAAAACCAGAGTTGAATAGAAAATTTGACATTCAAATACAAAAAACAAGAAAAGCATGAGAAACAAGGAAAAGAAAACATAAGGAACTTATCAAACTTGAACTATTTACATTCTTACATGGAAAAACAATAATTGTAACTTATGAAACTTTTCTCAGTATGAAGATAGGTGAAGGGAATATAAATGTGTATATATACGTGTGTGTGTGTGTGTATGTGTCTGTGTACACATATACATAAATATATATGTCTATACAGGAGGGTATGTGTGCATATGACTACTTATTTGAGTTTGTGTATATATGTGTACAAGTATACATAGAGATAGGATAGGACAGCATCAATTGAATAGGAAGAGATGATATTTAAAAAATAAAATTAAGAGATGAGAGAGGAATATAATGAGAGCAGATAGGGAGAGACAGAATGGGGTAAATTATCTCATATAAAAGAGGCAAGGGAAAACTGTAACAATGGAGTGGAAGAACAGGAAGGCAAAATGTAATTGGTTAACCCTTAGTCTCGTTGAATTTGGCCTAAGGAGGGAATAACATACACACTGAATTGGGTTATCTTCCCTATCTTGATTTCCTGGGACCAGGATTGCAGAGTGAACCCCAGCTATTTCAATCACTACCCCCTCCCTCCCTCACCCTGAAAACATAGTAATTATTGCCCCAGGGCAAAACCTTAAACAGTAAAGGCTTGGGAACCCTACAGGAAGGGCGTGACTAGGACCCTGCCTCAAAATGGGTAAAATGCAGACCACAAAGACAGACTCTGGAGTCCTACTCTCCTGAGAGGGAGGAACAAAATTCAGAGGGAGAGAGTGTTGACTCCACACCCACAGCTGAAGACTCAACAGGGAACTGGTCTGAAGCATAGAAAGCATTCTTAGATGAGCTCAAAAGGAACTTTGAAAACCAAATTTGATAGATAGAAGAGAAAATGAATAATTCTTTTAAAATAAAAATAGCAAAATTAGAAAAAAATTGCAATGAAGAAAACAGCTCCTTGAAAAGAAAAATTTGTGATATGGAAAAGGAGCTCCCAAAACTAACTGAGGAAAATAATTCACTGAGAACTAGAATCAACCAAATTGAATCAAATAACTCTATGAGGAACCAAGAATGAGTCAAAGAAAATATCAAGAATGAAAAATTGTAAAAAGAGGTAAAATATCTCAATGGAAAAAGAACTGATTTGGAAAACATATCAAGGAGAGATAATCTGAGAATCACAGGCCTACTGGAAAATCATGATGAAAAAATGAGCCTGGACAACATCTTCCAAGAGTTCATCAAGGAAAACTTCCCCAAGATACTAGAACCAGAGTTTAAAATAGAAAACAAGAGAATCCAATGCATACCTCCTGAAGGAGATCCCAAATTAAAAAGTCTGCAAAATGTTTTGGCCAAACTCCAGAACTGCCAGGTAAAAGAGAAAATACTACAAGCAGCCAGAAAGAAACAATTCAAATATTGCAGAACCACAGTGAGGAGGTGTAATGTAATGCCAAAAGAAAGGCAACTTCCCAGGTTCAAAATACCAGCATAGGTGCTCTCTATTTTATTCAGTAACAAACCCAGAACAGAGAAGATCAAAACATGACATCATTCAAAATACAGCATTTACTAAGTGTGATTAAATCATCTCCAAGGCCTACCCCACCCCAGGACTTTCCAATCATTCAATCAATTACAAAGTCTCTGTTCCAAATACTTCTCCACCCCTAGGCTATACCTTAATTAAGTCCACCACAAAGCCCCTCTTCTCAAATGGAGATTAGTTTCCAAACATAAGTAAAATACATTCATTTGCTCAACCATAGAACACAAAAAGGTCAAAAGTTCCCCACCCCTGGATCACAATTGAATCTACCCCAGAGTTACATCAAGTTTAAACACAGCACTTAATACCCAAATGGAGGTCTTTTCTTCATCTTGACACGAGGCAAGTTCTCAGCAATCTTAGTTCCTGGAGAGACAAGGCTTAGCAAGGCCATAAGATACATTGCCAGTCCCTTCATGAATTTATCCTCTGTCTGTAGAACAGTCCTAGAACCCCTGAACACATTAGCAAAGCCCTCTCCCAGGATTTCTGTAAACATACAACAAGAAAATCCTTCTTCAGGGCTTCTGAACCAACAGAAAGGCTCCCAGACCCCTGCAACAACAGCACTGTCCTTCACCAGTGGACAGTATTCATTCTGTCTGCCGGACAGTCTCCAGACCCCTGCAATAACAGTACTGTCCCTCACCAGTGGACAGTATTCACTCTCAGTACTGTCCCTCACCAGTGGACAGTATTCACTCTCTGTCTGCAGGACAGTCTCAGGCCTTCTTAACCAAATGCCAGGTTCCAGGACTTCTTCAACAGGACAGTCTTTCACCAGTGGACAAATCTGGCAAAATAACATCAAAACAGACAGACAAAGTACCAGCAAAACAGCCATGTCTCCTCAGTCCTTGGCAGCTCAGGGGGGCAGGTCTCAAAAGTCCAGGGCAATTCAAAGCGGCCACCAGCAATCTCTTAGTCTCTCCCTCTCCACGAGGTGCTGCTTCCAAAAAGAACTTCCGCCTCTCTCTTGTCTCTCCAAATCTACATCACCAGCTCCTCCCACTTCAGGACTTTCTTTTCACATCAACAAGCCCATCCCACAGGTGGGATTAACAAACTCTGGGTTTTAATACAATCAATTTGAAAACCAAGCCAATACAGGGGAATCTTTAATTGCCATTACTATCACAGGAGGACACAGGATCTGGCTGCCTCTATGCTGAAAGACTGGAGGAACTAGAATACAAATTTTCACAAGGCAAAAGAGCTCAGGTTACAAGCAAGCATCACTTACCCAATGAAACTGAACATATTCTTCTAGGCAAGGAGATGGTCATTCAACAATATAATGGATTTCCAGACCATCCTGATGAAAAAGTTAGAGTTCAATGGAAAATTCAACCACCATTTATGAGATGTAAGAGAGACAAAGAAAGGTAAACAAGGAAAACACACACACATACATTCCCTGTTATATAAAAAGAGCAAACTGTTTATAGAAAAGTAGAGTGTATGGGTATAAATTACACAAAATGACAATAAAAAACTTATTAAGGGGTACAAAGGGGTTGAAATGGAAGGAGAGGAAAGAATTAAGCAGAAAAGAGTAAATTGTGCCACACAAAGTGGCATAAAAACAATATAGTAGAGGGAAAGAAGGGAGGGAAATGACCATTATATTACCTTTTCCCTCATTTGTTCTGGTGCAAGGAGGGAACAACACAACCAATTAAGCATAGGACTCTATAGAGAAGAGACACAAAACATGTCATAATAGACAGAAAGAGGGGAGGGAGAGGAGCTTTGCACAAGATCTGTTCCTGTCAATCTTGGTTTGAAGAAGAAATAACATACTACATTAAGTATAAAAATCTATCATATCCTACAGGCAGTAGGAAGCGGTTAGGGCTAAGAAAGGGGGGAAGGTGGTTAGAAGGGAGGGAAGAAGTAAGGGGGAAAGGGAGGAAAAGGGAGGGGGGCTGATAAGAAGGAAAAACTGAGGGAGACCATGGTGAAAAGAAAAACTCTTAAAGAGGGGAAGGGAGGAGAGAAATAAAAACACAAACAGGGGAGGGAATAGAATGGAGGGAGACAGATAGTAATAATAACTGTGAATGTGAATGGAATGAACTCTCCCATAAATGGAGGCAGATTAGCAGAATGGATTAAAAACCATAATCTACAATATGCTGTTTACAAGAAACACATCTGAAACAGAGGGATACACACAGAGTAAAGGTAAAAGGCTGGAGGAAAATATATCATGCCTCAGATAAAAAAAAAAAAGCAGGGTAGTGATCCTTTCTCAGATAAAGCAAAAGCAAAAATTGATCTAATTAAAAGATATAAGTTCCAGGCGGCTAGGTGGCACAGTGAGTAAAAGCACTGGCCCTGGTGTCAGGAGGACTCCAGTTTGGTTCCGGTCTCAGACACTTAACACACACACACACACACACACACACACACACACACACTAGCTGTGTAACCTTGGGCAAGTTACTTAACCCCAATTGCCCTCCAAAAGGCAAAAGAGAGAGAGACAGAGAGACAGAGACAGAGAGAAAGAGAGATGAGGAAGGAAACTATATCCTGCTAAAAGGCACCATCAAGAATGAAGCAATATCACTACTTAACATGTATGCACCAAGTGGCATAGCATCCAAATTCCTAGAGGAATTAGAGGAAGAAATAGATAGTAAAACTATACTAGTGGGGAACCTTAATCTCCCCTCTCTGAACTTGATTAATCCAACCTCAAAATAAATAATAAAGAAGTTAAGAAGGTGAATAGAATTTTAGAGAGGGTAGGTATGATAGATCTCTGGAAAAAACTGAATGGGGATAAAAATAATTTCTTCTCAGTGGTACATGGCACATACACAAAAATTGACCTTGTACTAGGACATAAAAACCACACAATTCAGGGCAGAAAGGCAGAAATATTAAATGCATCCTTCTCAGATCATGATGAAATAAAAATCATATGCAATAAAGGGCCATGGAAAGACAGACTAAAAACTAATTGGAAACTAAACAATTTAATCCTAAAGAATGAGTGGGTCAAACAAGAAATTATAGAAATAATCAAAAACTTCATTCAAGAGAATGACAATAATGAGACAAAATACCAAAATTTGTAGGATGCAGCAAAGGCAGTTCTTAGGGGACATTTTATATCCCTTAGTGCGTACATGAATAAGGAAGGAAAAAGGGCTGTCAATGAATTGGGCATGCAATTGTAAAAGCTAGAAAAAGAAAAAAAATTGAAAATCTGCAATTAAATACTAAATTATAAATAAAGAAAACCAAAGGAGAGATTAATAAAATTGAAATTAAGAAAACTATTGAATTAATAAATAAAACTAAGCAGCTGGTTTTATGAAAAAAAATCAATAAAATTGATAGACCCTTAACCAGTATGATGAAAAAAGAAAGAAGAAAGCCAAATTATGAGTATCAAAAATGAAAAGGGTGAATCTACCACCAATGAAGCAGAAATTAAAAGGATTATTAAGAATTATTTTGCAAAATTATATGCACATAAATTTGACAATCAGTGAAATGGATGAATATTTACAAAAATATAAGCTGCCCAGATTAATGTAAGAGGAAGTAAATTCCTTAAATAATCCCATCTCAGAAAAAGAAATTGAACAAGACATCAGCCCTAGGAAAAATCTCCAGGGCCAAGTGGATTTACTATCAAATTCTATCAAACATTCAAAGAACAACTGATTCCAATACTTTACAAACTATTTGGTAAAATTAGTGAAGGAGTCCTACCAAATTATTCTTATGACACAAATATGGTACTGATATCTAAATCAGGAAAAGATAAAATGGAAAAAGAAAATTATAACCAATTTCCCTAATGAACATAGATGCAAAAATTTTAAATATAATATTAGCAAAAAGACTACAGCAACTTATCACAAGAATAATACACTTTGATCAGGTGGGATTTGTTCCAGGAATGCAAGGATATTAGGGAAATCATCAGTATAATTGATCATATCAACAATAAAACTAGGAGAAACCACATGACCATCTCAATAGATTCAGAAAAGGCTTTTAACAAAGTACAATATCTATTCCTATTAAAAACACTAGAAAGCATAGGAATAAATGGAGCCTTACTAAAAATAATAAGTAGCATCAATTTAAAGCCATCAGCAAGTATTATATGTAATGGGGATAAGCTAAAAACATTTCCAATAAGATCAGGTGTGAAACAAGGGTGTCTACTATCACCCCTTGTATTCAATTTGGTACTAGAAATGTTAGCAGTAACAATTAGAGAAGAAAAAGAAATCAAAGTAATCAAATTGGGAAAAGAAGAGACCAAGTTATCACTCTTTGTGGATGATATGATGATATACTTGGAGAATCCTAGGGAATCAAGTAAACAATTATTTGAGACAATAAATAAATTTGGCCAAGTTGCAAGATATAAAATAAACACAAGTAAATCCTCGGCATTCCTGCATATTTCTAATGAAATCCAACAGCAAGAGATAGAAAGAAAAATCCCATTTAAAGTTACTGTAGACATTACAAAATATTTAGACATCTACCTGCCAATATAAACCCAGGACCTATATGAACACAACTACAAAACACTTTTCACACAAATAAAGTCAGATCTAACTAATTGGAAAAACATCAGTTGCTCGTGGCTGGGTCAAGCTAATATAATAAAAATGACACTTTTACCTAAATTAAATTACATATTTAGTGCCATACCAATCAATTTACCAAAAAAAAAAAATACTTTATACAACTAGAAAAAATAGTAACAAAATTCATTTGGAAGAACAAAAGGTCCAGAATATCAAGGGAATTAATGAAAAGAAATGCTAGGGAAGGTGGCCTAGATATACCAGATTTTAATCTGTAGTATAAGGCAGCAGTCATCAAAACTACTTGGTATTCGCCGAGGAGTAGAGCAATGGATCAATGGAAGAGATTGGGCACATGAGACTCAGCAGTCAATGACTATAATAATCGACTTTTTGGTAAACTAAAATACCACAGTTTTTGGTATAAGAACTTAGTATTTGACAAAAACTTCTGGGAAAACTGTAATATAGTATGGCAGAAATGGGGCATAGACTGTTATCTAACACCATATACCAAAATTAAGTCAAAATGGGTGCATGATCTAGATATAAAGGATGATACTGTAAGCAATCTGGGAAAGCAAGGAATAGTTTACCTGTCAGATTTATGGAGAGGGCAATACTCCATGACCAAACAAGAATCAGAGAGCATTATAAAATACAAAATGGATTACTTAGATTACATGAAATTGAAACGCTTCTGTACAAACAAAGTCAATGTAACCAAGATTAAGAGGGACATGGAAATTGTCAAAGAATTTTTAAATGCAATATCTCTCATAAAAGCCTCATTTCTAAAATATACAGAGAACTGAGTCAAATCTATAAGAATACAAGTTATTACCCAATTAATAAATGGTCAAAGGATAAGAACAGGCAGTTCTCAGTGGAAGAAATTAAAGGTATCTATAAGTAAATGAAAAAAATGTTCTGAATCACTATTGATTAGAGAAATGCATATCAAAACAACTCTGAAGTACCACATCTCACCAGTCAGATTAGCTAAGATCACAAAACAGGAAAATGATAAATGCTGGAGAGGATGTGGAAAAATTGGAATACTAATACATTGCTGGTGGAGTTGTGAAGTGATCCAACCATTCTGGAGAGCCATCTGGAACTGTGCCCAAAGGGCTATAAATAATTTCACATCCTTTGACCCAGCAATGCCACTTCTAAGGTTGTATCCCAAAGAGAACACAGAAGCAGGAGAAAGACCCATATGTATAAAAATATTTATAGCAGCTCTTTTTGTGATAGCAAAGAATTGGAAATTAAGGGGATGCCCATCAATTGGATAATGGCTAAACAAGTTATGGTGTATGAATGTAATGGAATACTATTGCACCATAAGAACGAAGAGCAGATGGGCTTCATATTTACCTGGAGAGGCATATACAAACTGATGCTGAGTGAGAAGAGTAGAACCAGGAAAAATTTGTGCACACTTACAAATACAATGTATGTGTGATGACCAACTTTGATAGACTGAGTCTTCTCAGTAATTCAAGGCTATAAGTAAACTCCAAAAGACTCATGATGGAGAGAGATGTCTACATTCAGAGAAAGAACAGAGTTTGAATGCAGATTGAAGCAAATTACATGCTCTATTTTTTTTTCTTGTTTGGTTTTGTTTCCTCTTTCTTAGTGTTCATTCCATTCAATAAAATCCTTCTTTACAACCTGACGAATGTCTAATGTGAAAGTATTTACAGATCTTATACTAGATTGTATGCCACCATGGCAGGGAGAGAAGGGGGAGAAAATTTGAAACTCAAAAAATTGGGGAACTGAATCTTGTAAAGTCAAAGTAAATGAACAAATTAATAAAGACTAAAAATAAAATAAAAAAATAAATTGGGTATCTTACCTTACAGGAAAGTAGGGGAGAAGTGAATAAGAGGTGGAATGATAGAAGGGAGGGAAGATTGGCTCGGGGGAGGGTAACTAGAAGCACACACTTTTGAAAAGGGACAGGGTCAAAGTAGAAAATAGAAGAAGTGGGGGGCAGGATAGGATGGAGAGAAATATAGTCAGTCTTTCACAATATATCCACTGTGGAAATGTTTTGTATAACTACACATGTGCATCCTATATTGAATTACCTATCTTTCCAGTAAGGCCAGGGGACTATGGGAGAAACGAAACGATCTGGAATTCAAAGTTTTAAAACCAAATGTTTTAAAAAATATTATTATTATTGTTATTATTTACATGTAACTAGGAAATAAGATATGCATGCACTGAGGTGTGGAGATCCATCTTGCTCTACTGGAAAGTCATGAGGGGAATGGAGGAGGATATAGGAGAAAGCAGATTGGGGAGGGGATATTCAGTGGGATCCCTGTTTTGGGGTGGTGAGTAGGGGACAGACGGGGAGAAAATTTGTAACTCAAAATATTGTGGAAACAAGTGTTGTAAACTAAAAATAAATAAAAATAAAAATAAAAATAAAAACTTTTGCCAGTCTCTGGGTTTCGCCACATATTGAATGCTGGATTGGGGGCTTGATGAGAGGGAAGAATGAGAACTTATTCCACTGTTAGAGCAGCTCATTGATCTAATGACCAACAGCGATGCTGAAGACAATGGCTGTGGAGCTGCTGAGGAGGGTTATGGTGGGCAAGAGGAAGAAGAAGAGTCCAGTGAGGGCACTTAATGATGCGTACACATTTTCCCAAGTCATGAGGCTATGTTCTTCCCGATTGACAAACTCCAAAGAAGCCCATACTCATTATCAGGCCACGTGCTAGGTATTTTTGTGGAGATGGTAGAGTTGAAGGCCTTGCTCACCAAGATTCAGGAGGCCAAAGAGATGCTCCTTTACCTTCGGGAAGATGAACCCCAGGCAGAGAAGCCACAAGCTGACTTTGACAACCTCTAGCACAAAGACTGGGCCCGACTTTGGATTCAGTTGATGAGAGAATTTCATCATGGTGTGAAACTCTAGAAGGTCCAAGAGAAACAGTTCAACCCCTTGCCCCCTGAATACCAGCTGACCCCTTTTGAGGTGTTGATGTAAGATATCCAGGCTAGAAATTACAAACTGCAAAAGGTCATGGTTGACAGTGACATCCCATGTAGGGTGAAGAAAGATGGCCATGAACTCATTCTGGATTTTATCCATTCCCAGTCCTTGCTAAAGCAGGTATCAGAAAGAAGACTTTGGCCCTTGCCTCAGAAGCAACAAAGCCTCCACAAGAAGATCCTGGAGGAGATTAAGCAGGAGAGGAAGCTATGCCCTGTGCAGGGCCCACACTGCAACTCGAAGAGTTTTGGCTCTCTGCCCTGCATCCTCAGTGCCAGCTCCAGGAATGTGAAGTCTGCTTCCTGCATAAACCTGTCCCTCTCAGGTGCTAGAAGCACATCTAAGCACCCACCATGGCCACCAGTCCTGCTGAAAACCCCCACCTTGGCAGAGATGGAAGAGATGAACATTTCTGAGGAGGAAGACTCTCCAAGTGGAAAGATGAAGAGAACCAGAAGCTCCCTACTGCCCCTTAAATGGACTACTCCTTCTCTGAACATGACTTGGCCCCATTCCAGAGCAAGAAGGCCATGGGACCTTCAGTCAGACAATGGCCACCCAAGAGAGAAGGAGCTGGGATCCCAACCCCACTGAGGCAGGATGGAGAACAGACACCACAAACCATGGCTCATTTGCCCTTAACTACAAGGCCCTTAAGGAATCCAGTTCCTTTGCGCACAGCTCCTTTGGCTCTGTAGAGGAAAGACCAGAGTGCAGTTCAGCTTTGGACAGTCATTAAACACCTGTGGCTGGAATGCAGTCATCCTATAGAGAGCCTAGCTTTGACTGCAGAGGAGGTGATCAATGTGCTGGTAAAGGCTGAGATGAAAAGTTCTTGCAGAATAAATAACTTTATAATAGCTTGAAGAAAGGGAAGATCGGTTGTTGTTGTCGAACTAAGTTCCCCATTTTCCTGGCCATACCTGTCTCTTTTGTAAATGAGCTATCTGCTCCTTCTGTAGCATAAAGATGCCTTCTAAGATGTTTGCACACATTCCCGGTTACACTTTTGGCTTCAAGAGCCTTCAAAAGGCTGTGACTGCCAAAGCCATGCTGACTTGGAGGGGAGATGTCTTCCAGTCCTTGCAGGGGACAAAGTGGTGCAGCATGGAAAAAGAATTCCCTCACATCTATGCCCATGGCTGCATCCTGAAGGGCATCTTCAGTGACTGTACTAGCTTTGTAGTGGATGTGGCCAGTCCTAGCCTGAAGAGTGTGGATGTCCTCATCACCACACCTTACTCAGACTATCCATCTTGGTGACTAACAGGCCTGAGCTCCTCAAGCACTCCCTTTGGGCATGAGAGAGGAATGTCTCTCCAACACTGTCTTACTCTAGTCATCAAGCTTTGGGTGGTACTTTCTGGGTACCAAGTCTATCTCTTGGGATCAAATTAGAATAGAGTCTAGTCATAAACCATGCTTATAACCTTCCCCCCTCAGCACAGCTCCCCCACTTATCACCACCTCTTGGGTGAATGAATTGCCCTCTGAGTTGTGTGTGTACATATACAAATATATAGATACATTTATATGATATATTCAGTCTATATATTTATGTACATTGTTTACTAGGACCTAAAGATTTCTTTTTGGGTCAGGGCTCACCCAGAGGCACTTGGGATTCCCAGGCATTTCTGTGGTGGAGGCTAACTCTGGGACTCTTAGGTCCATGAGAAAGGACATGGCACTCTCTACTGCAGTGGGCATAAAAGTCTGCAAAGATATGGTAGAGGGAGAAATTAATTTTCTTGAGTCCAGGTTAGGAGGGGAGGGTTAGTCAGGGATAAGAGGAGAAAAATTGGAGCACAGAGTTCTAGCTACTCTACAACAGCCCTTATAGTCACTAGATGGCTTTTGGCAAAGATTGACTCTGCTGTTTCCTCAATTTCCTTATTCTCACCATAGGTGTGAAGTCAAGGAGGGGAGGAAATGGTTTCTGTTCCCTAGATGAAAGTCCTGGGCAATGAAATTTAATTTCCTTCTGTACTGGGTGGGTTAAACCTGTCTGCCTCTACTTATTCTGGCTTAGATTTAAACTTTAAAGGGTAGAGGACCTTAGTGGAGTGATAGATGAGTTCCACCTGGAAGGTATCACTCCATTGAGATTCTTTCCTATGTGAAGCTAAATGAGCAGTCCCTAGGCGCAGTAGTCTAGCGGGTCTTGACTTTTTCGGGGCTATTTTTGGGCATGGGAGTGGGGGTTGGGAGGTACACTGAGGTGTACAAAAGGGTTTAGGGGCAGAGGGAAGAGTGGTTAATAGTTGGTTTTAATCCATCCTTTTTTGTGCCTTCCTTCATCCACTTTCATAAACATCTCTCCTGCTCAGGAGGCTCAGGAGTTTTCCAGAACTTTAAGAAGGCTCTCTCCCTAATCAACTTCCCTTTGTCTGTTCTGCCTATAGTAGGGAAAGATGGCAGGGCAGCCAAAATGAAAAGGTCCTGGGAAGTTGGGATGTCCAATCATCCACAGTGCTGAAATTAGAAGAGTTCCTTTGTTTCCTCATATCTACATATTCATGGCTCAAAAAATAGAGCCTTATTTATCATAACTCTAATTTTGCTTCTTTCCCTTCCATTCAAGCTCTTACATGTCTCACACCTTCCTCTCATCCATCTGTCCCTTATTGCTACAAAAATCTACCATCCCTCTCCCCTTGTCTCCTTATTTTTCAGTGCCATACAGCAGGAAGGATGCATTGATAGTCATTTGGATTCTATCTATTAGTAAATTTGTTGGCTATGGCTGACATACCTTTTGGCCTCTTCCCTTTGAATCTGGCCAGCTGGTTCTCCAGAAGAGATTCAGTGTGCTCCAAGGTCATGCTGTCTTCTAGGCCACTGGTGCCTCTATCTTTTTGGAAAAAAAAAAAAGGTATCCATCCTTAACCCAAGTTAAATGGCTTCTGTTAGTTTTCTGCCAAGAATAGTAGGTTTGGTCAGTGTACCCCAGGAATATCTAGTCAAATGTCCATCTCTGTATGTTTAGCCCTATAGTTCAGCCCCAATGAAGGGAAATTCTCAAGAGCTTCCCAGGCAATCATTTCTAGGATCAATCCTAGACCTTGTGGTTTAACAGGAAAAATGAACTGAGATACTAAAGCTCTATTATAACATCTGCCTGGAGAATCTGTATTTTAAATCAAGGGGAATTTCCATCTCTCCTTCCTTGGGTCAACTACCTGTCTTTCCAAAGTAACCATCCTGCCTCCTCTCCCTTTTCCCCCGGCCCTCCACCACATAAACAGTCACACACAACATCAGTGTCTAAGTGCCCAGTGTGGTGAAAGTGTAAGACTCTGTATCAGCAATGCAATATTCACAATGCCTATGGAAATTACAGATATGCTGATATAATTATCCATCACAAAATACATCATGCTTGCCATATGGGGGAATTAGCTAGAAAATTTATTAAGATACCAAAAGACTGAGTCCCAAAACCAGAAAGTGAAAGCCATCAGAGTAATTATGACATTGGCACAGGTAGATAAGTAGAAAGCACCCACATTCTCAAGCCTTTAAAACAGAACAGGTTACCTCAGGCAAAGGTCCTCCTCTCCCCACTCACAGCAAACACCCAGTGTCCAGGAAGCGTGCTCCCAGCAGCTCCAAGCCCCTGGCAGTCCTCAGCAGGAGTCCTTAGCAGAAATTCTGGCTGACTCAAAAAGGGCTTCGTGCTGCTGCTGCCACTGCCTCTGCTGCTGCTGCCGCAGTCATCACCATTGCTAGCCACTGCAGGAACTCTAGCTTGACTTCTGCTTCCTCTTGCTCCGCCCCTTCCTGCTACGTCAGCAAGTCCAATGGGGCATAGAATATCTTCCCATAACCCTTACAGACTCCCATCAGGATCCTCAAAGCCATAGGGCAGTACAAAAGAAATGTACCATGAAGACTGATCTGTTCTGTGGGACCCTTTCCTCTGTACATATGGCTGTCCCCAGTGTAATAAAGTTTTATTTGACTTATGTCACACAAAAAATAACAACAACTACTACTGAACAAATAAATAAAATCAAGGGCTGGTTTTGTGAAAAAAAAAAAAAAGATAAACTTTTACTTAATTTGATTTAAAAAAAGAAAGAAGAAAACCAAATTACCAGAATCAAAAATGAAAAAGGTGAATTCACCATCAAAGAAGAGGAAATTAAAACACTAATTAGGAAATATTTTATCCAAACGTATGCCAATAAATTAGACAATCTTAGTAAAATGGATGAATATTTACAAAAAATATAAATTGCCTAGATTAACAAAAGAGGAAATAAAATACTTAAATAAACCCATTTCACAAAAGAAATTGAAGAAGCCATAAATGAGCTTCTTACGCAAAAATCTCCAGGGCCAGATGGATTTACAAGTGTATTCTATCAAACATTTAAAGAACAATTAATTCCAATACTACATAGGCTATTTGGGAAAATAAGTGGAATCCTACCAAATTCTTTTTATGATACAATATGATACCGGAACCTAAACTGGCAAGAGTCAAACAACATTAGAATAGTAAGTACACTATGGTCCAGTATGATTTACACAAGGGATTCAGGGCTGGTTCAATTTTAAGAAACCATCAGCATAACTGACCATGTCAAGAAAAAAAGTAACAGAAACCATATGATTATCACAATAGATGAAGAAAAAACTTTTGAAAAAATGCAACAACAGTTCCTATTAAAGACAGGAGGGAGCATAGCAATCAATGCAGTCTCCCTTAAAATGATAAGCAGCATCTACCTAAAAACCATCAGCAGCTTTATATCTAATGGTGATAAGCTAGAACCATTTCCAATTAGATTGGGGGTGAAATAAGGATGTCCATTATAACCACTATTTTTCAATATGGTGCCAGAAATGTTAACTTTATCAATAAGAGAAGAAAAATAAATTTCAGTAATTAGAATAATCAAAGAAGAAACTAAGGTATTAATTTGTAGATGATATAAAGATATACTTAAAGAATTGAAGCGAATCTAGTAAAAACTACTTAAAATAATGAACAACTTTAGTAAAGTTGAAGGGTATAAAATAAACCCACATAAATTATCAACATTTCTATCTATTATTAATAAAGTTCAACAGCAAGAGATAGAAAGAGAAATTGAATTTAAAGCTACTATAGACATTATAAAATATTTGGGAGTCTATCTGCCAAAACAAACCCAGGAATTATATGAACACAAGTACAAAATGCTTTTCACACAAATAAATTTGGATGTAAATAATTGGAAAAATATCAGTTGCTCATGGGTAGGCAGAGGTAACATAATAAAAACATCAATTCTACCTAAAATTAATTTATGTATTCAGTGCCATACCAAACAAACTACCAAAAATATATTATAGAACTAGAAAAAGACAATAACAAAACTTATCTGGAAGAACAAAAGTTTCAAAATATCAAGGGAATTAATGAAAAGAATTACGAGGGAAGGTATCATAGTTATACCAGATCTTAAATTGTAATATAAAGCAGCAATCATCGAAACTACTTGGTACTGGCTAAGAAATAGAGTGGTGGGTCAGTAGAATAGGTTAGATACAGAAGAAACAATAGGCAATGACTGTAGTAATCTTCTGTTTGATAAAGCCACAGACTCCAGTTCCTGGGATAAGAACTCACTATTTGACAAAAACTAACGAGAAAAGTGGAAAGTTGTATGGCAGAAACTAGGAATAGACTAACATATTACACAGTATACTAAAATAAAGGGCAGGGCACACAATTTACATATAAAGGCTGATAATATAAGCAAACTGAGGAAACAAGGAATACTTTACCTGCCAGACTTATGGAGAATGGAAGAATTTAGGACCATACAAGAGACAAAGAAAATTATGAAAGGAAAGATGGATAATTTTGATTATATTAAATTGAAAAGTTTTTGCACAAAGTTATTCCAACCAAGATTATGATGGGAACAGAAAACTGGGAAAGATTTTTTTATAAAAAGTATCTTTGAAAAAGATCTCAATTCTAAAATATGTAAAGAACTGAGTCAAATTTATAAGAATATATATTATTCCCCAATTGATCAATGGTCAAAGAATATAAACAGACAGTTTCAGAGGAAGAAATTAAAGCTATTTACAATCTTATGGAAAAATGCTCAAAATTACTATTCATCAGAGGAATGCAAATCAAAATAACTCTGAGGTACTACATCCTACCTATCAGATTGGCTAACAAGACAAAACAGGAAAATTGTAAATTCTGGAGATGTGGGAAAATTGGAACACTAAAGCATTGTTGGTAGAGTTGTGAACTGATCCAACCATTTTGGACAACTGGGAACTATGCCCAAAGACCTATAAAAATGTGCATACTGTTTGACCCAGCAATAAAACTTATAAGCTTGTATCCCAAAGAGATCATAAAAGTGGGAAAAAGGATCCACATGTGCAAAAAATATTTCTAGCAGCTCTTTTTATGCTGGCAAAGAATAGGAAATTGAGGGGATGCCCAGCAGTTGGGGAATGGCTGAACAAATTGTGTTATATTAATGTAATGGAATAATATTGTGCTATGAGAAATGATGAGAAGGGAAACTTCAGAAAAACCTGGAAAGACTTATATTAATTGACACTGAGTGAGAGGAGAAGAACCAGAAGGACATAGGACACACTGAAAGCCACATTGTGCAATGACTAACTTTGATAGACTTGGCTCTTATTAGCAATGTAAAGTTATAAGCAACTCTAAAAGGCTCATGATAAGAAGTGTTATCCATATCCAGAGAAAGAATTATAGAGTCTGAAGGTGAAGTTCCCACCAGAAATTATACATCAAAGCCCCCTAAACATGCCAGAAGGGGACTCTAAAAAAGTCCCTGGAAACCACCTAATAGGCCACAATATTGAGGGAAATTTCTACCTGTGTTGCCAGAAACATACCCCAGATACAAGTTTGTTCTTGTTAGAAATATGCCCCATATACAAGTCTGTTCTTTTTTTTTGCTAGGTAATCAAGGCTTCACTAGAAATGGTATTACATCCCCTTGGAATCATATTTTGTTGTTAGGAACATCTAGTTCTATAAAAATGTATCTTACAGAAGGCTCTAGGCTGTCTTCCCTACTGGGGATGCAGTCATCAGCTGGTTAATAAATACTCCTATCAAATTATAATTGTCTTTGCTGTCCTGTTATTTCTTGGTGTCCACTCCAAAGGTAGATTGAAGCATACTGTTTGCTCTCTTTTTCATTTTGTTTGTTTTCTTTCCCCTGCTTCATTCCATTGGTGATAATTCTTCTTTATAACATGATTAATGTCAAACTATATTTAATATGAATGCGTATGTAGAATATATATCAGATTTCACACTGTCTTGGGGAGGGGGGAATGAAAAGGGGGAGACAAGTTAAAACTCAAAAGTTTTTGGAACTGGGGGCAGCCAGGTAGCACAGTGAGTAAGAGCACCAGCTCCAGTGTCAGACTGACTTGGAGATTGAATCCCGGGCTCAGACACTTAGCACCCACCCAGAAATACCTGGCCGTGTAACCTTGAGCAAGTTACTTAACCCCAATTGCTTAGGGGCAGCCAGTTGGCTCAGCGAGTAAGAGCACTGGCTACAGTGTCGGGATGACCTGGATGAAATCCGGGCTCAGATACTCAGCACCACACCCAAAAATAACTGTAATCAATGTAAACTTGAGCAAGTTACTTAACCCCGATTGCTTAAAAAAAAAAAAGTTTGTGGAACTGAATGTTGTAAACTAAAAATAATTAAATAAAGGGGAAAATAAAGAAATGATGAGCAGGCAGACTTCAGAAAATCCTGGAAAGACTTGAATGAACTTATAAGTGAAATGAGAAGAACCAGGAGAACATTGTACACAGTAATAGCACAATGTTCGATGTCTAACTTTGATAGACTTATCTCTTCCTAGCAATGTAAAGATCCAAGACAACTCCCAAGGATTCATAATGGAAAATGCTGACCACATTCAGAAAAAGAGCTATGGAATCTGAATGCAGATTGAAGTATATTATTGCCTCTCTCTTTTTCTTTTTCTTGTTTTTTTTTTTTGTTTCTTTCCCATTTCTCCCATTGGTTCTAATTCTTTAAAACATAACTAATGTGAAAATAAGTTCAATATAAATGCATATGTAGAGCCTGTATCAAATTACATATAATACTGGGGTAGGGGGAGGGGAGAGATGGGGAAAGTCGGAACTTGAAATCTTACATAAGTGAATGTTGAAAACTAAAAAAAAATCAAATTAGCTAAAAAGAAAATAATCTGACTCCAATATATCTTTTTATCTTCATAGGACATTAGTCTACCTTCCTCATTATGTGATCCAAACAAATTGGTCTTTTCCTTCTTCTTCTTTATATACATCTTTCCATACATACCTCTACAACTTTGCATTGACTGCCACCTATACCTAGAATATCCCTTCCTCACCTCTACTTCATATAATCAGTCTTCCTTTCAGGGAATAAAGTGGATCCCACTGACTCTCTCTTGTGAATCATTGTTGGGCCTACCACAATTCCCTTTCTATTCCTTCATTGGTCTAGAATAATTTCTGTCTTGTGTGAAAGCTTAATTGCAATGTTTGAACTTAGATCTGCATAACTGGAATTGCTCCTTGGAGACCCTTAAATAGCACCCTAGTGGATGCTCACCAGAAACAAGATCAGATTTTATGATCAATGCAAAGAGCTTTCTTGCAATTATACATTTCAAGCAACCAATATATTTTCTCAGAAAACTGACATACTAATCAATCAGTTCTTGTTTCCATGTTCCTTTGATTAAATATAAACACTTGGGGGAGGTCAGACACCTCTTTATTTTTATTTTAGGTAATTGTGCTGGTTTGCTCTCTCCCTCCCTACTTGGAAAGTCCCTAATCTTTTCTCCAATTAATAATCATATTATTAGTGTGGCTAGGTGGCGCAGTGAGTAAGAGCACTGTAGTCAGGAGGCCCCGGATCAGTTTTGGCCTCAGATACTTAACACCCACACAAAAATCTGGCCATGTAACCTTGGGCAAATTACTTAACCCATTTGCTTTTTAAAAAAATAATAATTATATTATCTAATTTTGCATCCTGGTTGTTTTCTTTTAAGTAATTGGTCTTATTGATGAATTATTTTTAATGCATAAAAATCTGTTTTCCCCTATATGTGGAATCCAGTGCCAAAGCTGAGGAAGGTTTGGTCTTATTTTTTTTTTTTAATGCAATTGTCATACATTGCCTGGAATCTTCATTTCCTCTATCATTTCCTCTTTTCCCACCACACCTTCAAGCTTCATTTCCAATGCCGCCATCTACATAAAGTCTCTACATTTTTCCAGTTGCCAGTACATTGAAGTACCCCATGGTAACCATGAAAGTTATTCAAATTTTTTTCAATTAAATAATTCAGCAAGTATACTAGAAATCAGGGATGTAAAACGTAATGAAACAGCTCTTGATATCAAAGAGCTTAAGTTCTTAAAAAAATTTTTTTTACAGATGTCTTTTTATTTCTATCATTTCCAATCATATCACTTCTTTCTGCTCTTGCATACAATGACCTTCCTTCCTTTGCAGTGGGGAAAAATAAATATATGAATGAATTCACAATTTAAAAAGGGGAGAGATTACCCATCAAGTTGACATTTCCCTTTTTTTGGTCAGCGGCAGTCCTCAGGCAGAGTAGGAGTGAGCCAGGATGGGGGCCTACAAGTACATCCAGGAGCTGTGGAGGAAGAAATAGTAGATCATCAAAAGTTCCTGCGGTGCATTTGCGGCCAGCAGTACCACCAGCTGTCGGTGTTGCACTGCATGCCGCGGCCCACCCGACCAGATAAAGCCCAAAGGCTGCGCTACAAAGCCAAGTAAGTTTATGTCATCTGCCATATTCATGTCTGCCATGGTGGGCGAAAGCATCCGGTTCCCAAGGGTGCTACCTAAGGTAAACCTGTGTATCGTGGTGTCAATCAGCTGAAATTTGCCAGGAGCCTTCAGTCTGTAGCAGAAGAATGTGCTGTCTGCCACTGGCTAACAGTCTTCAGCTTCTACTGGGTGGGGCAAAGATTCAGCCTACAAATTCTTTGAGGTTATTCTTATTGACCCATTCCATAAAACTATCAGATGAAACCCTGACACTCAGTGTATCACCAAGCCAGTGCACGAACACAGAGAGATGTGAGGGCTTGTCTCAGCCGGCCAGAAGAGCCAGGGGTCTTAGGAAGGGTCACAGATTCTGCCATACCATTGGAGGGGTCTCATTGTACTGACTGGAGAGCACGTAATTCTCTCCAGCCACATTGATAACACTAATTGGTGCTGGTTAATTTGTTAACTTAAACATTTAATAGACAAAATTTATGCAAAAAAGAAAAAAAAAAGCAATAAACTGACATTCCTGAGTCAAGCTGCATGCTTAATGTCTAAGGATCTCCCAAGCAGGTAGAATAATCAGAGGAGTCTGGGGTGAGTAATAAAGGATAGTTTTGGTACCTTAGGTACATTTTAACTCAGAGGCATCTCAATGTATCTCAAGATGAATAAACTCTTCTAATGATAGAGGAAAGAATAGGAGTTTTTTTTTTTGTTTGTTTCAAATAGGAACTCATGCAGACAGCATTATTAGATGTTAGCAGTAAGGATAAAGTGATTTCTTCTTGGCATTCACAACTTTTTTAAAATATCCTCAATTTTTTTAAACCAAGTTTAGGATTTCATAATTCTGAGCCAGATATGTTCCAACCATAATGCTGAGCGTAATTCAAAGCAAAAACTGAATCACGGGGATCATACACAATTATGTGTATCTATACTAATCCATAAAATCCCACCACCTATCTCAATTCCAAGGCAAAGACTGGTCATTATACTTATACAATACTCAGTTTTCTTTTTTTGTTGATTTATATTAACTTGTGTGACACAAATTATCCTGTCGCCCATTGGTTAAAGGAGAAGGAAGTCTTTCCCTTAACTTCAATTCATGGTATTCATTGGGTGAGTGAACTGCGACTTTCACCCTCTAGAGTCCAGAGTCTAGACAGACACAGAAAAAGACTGAAAGCCAGCAAGCCCTGGAGAAAAAAAAAGTGACTGGCTCAGTCTTTCACCAGTTTTAAAATGAAAGCAAGGAATCAAAGCAGGCTTTGCCCACCCATTTGGTTGAAAAGGCATCCATGTATATCCAGTGTAGATATACCAAGGCAAGTCTAATTTGTACTACATGCACACACACATGCAAGCATACACACACACGCATATGTATTCATACAAACATATAGATGCATGCATACACATGCATTTTATATGCATATGCTAAACAAGACCAGTTATACCTATATTCATATACATATACACATATTGCTGTATGTGGGGTGTCTGCAAAATCTTTGTGTAATTTTAAGTTCTTAAAGCTTAAAATTGCACAAAATATTTCAACCATCCTGTATTGTTGGCTATATACATAAAATAAAGAAGCAAAGGACAGTATGACATTCTGGAAAAAGTAAGAGAAGAACCAGCTTTGTTATTTGCATGTGACATTGGCTACAACATTTAATCCCTCTGAGTCTCCATTCCTTCATCTTTAGGTAAATGAAGCACATACATTGGATTTTTAATGTCCTTTTCATATCTAAATAGATAATCTTTGAGTTGAAATATCTTTATATACATTTATTCTAAGTGTGAAGCATACTCTTTTTCTTTTATGCCTATTTGATAAAGTGTGCTTTACATATTTTTTGCATATAAATGAATGATTAATACTCAGAATGAAGATATTAAAATGAATGTTATACAGGTCAGAAGAACTTAAATAATTTAATTACCTAAGACTTTTCAAAGTCTGTTATTAGAATCATAAATTTGGTGTTAGAAAAGACCTCGGGGATCATTTAGTCCAATTGCCTCATTTTAAGATAAGAAAACTGAAGTCCACAGGGATTAAATAATTTATCTAAGATCACAGAGAGTTGCAGATCTGGGAGGAGTGGTTTACAAGTATTTTGATAGACCATTTGCTAAATTACAAAAATTTTTACTTATTGTAATGTTATAACACATAATTTGAAGTCGAGAAAAGGATCAAATAAATAAAAATTATAAAAACATAAGGACACCAACAATCAATAATTATCCTCTTTAGATCATGGATCACTATGACTTAATTAAGAAAAAATGCAGACTGCTTCTTCATTAATTAAATCATAAACCACACAACTCATTAATTAACAGGGTTGATCCCATGTGTAAAATATAACAAACACTCTTTATATGGCACACAGAAGTAAAAACATGTGTCTGTCAGTTGGGTTTTCATTTACTCAAAGGGAACAAACAAAAAGGTTATTCAAACATTTAGAATAATTGACAGGATGGGTGAAAGGAAGTAGTTCCCTTTCTGTCCAGATAGATATTTCCCTTGGTTATTGGAGAGTTCAAGAGAATATTTGCTCTGTTAATTAAGCTATTATTCAATGACAAAAAAGCAATTACTATGGAAACCCTACTTCTATTTCAATTAAAAAAAACAGACACCTTCCTGAAAACAAAAACAAAAACATTCTGTGTGACAAACAGCTCCCAAATAGTCAAAAATTTCATATTGTAAAAGAGTTTCTCTTTAGGTTTAATAAGTGCCCTAGAGGTTAGTAAGACACTTAGGATATCAGTCATTGTACTTCCTTAAAAAAAAAAGATAATAGGGAGATAAGTAGATGCAAGAGAGAATGGAGCCTACTGATATCAAAAATGAAAATACAGTAAACCATGTCAAAGGTATTCATTTTATTAATGTAATTCCATTATGGAAAATTGGGATCTAATTGGTTTTATGATAACCTAGCAACTAAGTACACTGTTACACTTAGAGAAGGATCTACCTAAATCTTTATATATCATTTCACATTTTCTTCTCTTAATTTCTCATTATTTATGATGAGGAGCCACAAAGCACCACTTGTGTGTCATTTCATTTTTTACTTCTTTTTCAGATTATATCCAATTAGTTAGTTATATCCAATACCACAAAAACAAAACAAAACAAAACAATCACTTTTCCCTCCTTTTTACAACCCCAGACAAAAGCAATAACACTGGACACACAAAAACAATTTGTTTCACACAGGCATAAAACCACAAGACCACAGTAGTTGGGACACAATTGTGAAATGATTTAAAAAGCTAACTGAAGGAGTTTTAATTTAATTCTAAGGCAACAGAAAACCACTAGAGTTCATGGAGTAGAAAAGTGAAATGATCAGACACCTGCACTCAAGGAAAATCACTTTGGCAGTAGTCAGAAAGATTGACTGAATTTGCAAGAGACTTTAAGCAGGGGACCAATTAGGAAGCCATGGCAATAATGTAAGCAACATGTGATGAAGGCCTGAATTAAGGTGGTTAGAAAAGTGAAACGAGAGATGTTATGGAAACAGAAATAGTAAAATTTGACATATGATTGGTTATGTGGGGTGAGACATTAGGAATCAAGAATAACAGCAATATTATGAAAAACAAATCGTAAGAATGGTAGTACCTTCAAGAAAAATAAGGAAGTTTGGATGAGGGATAGGTTTTTGGGGAAAAGGTACTGAGTTCTGCTTTGTGATGCCTAGGCTAATGGGAAATGTCGATTAAAGCAATTGGTCATGCAGAAGTGAAACTCAAGGGAGAGACTGGAGCTAGAAAGAGAAACTTTTGAGTCATTGGGAAAGACTCTTACTGAGAGAGAATGTAGAAAGATGAAACTAGAGGGCATAAAATGGGATCTTGGAGAACACTCACATTTAGGGGAGTTCATACAGGAAGATGGACCAGCAAAAAACACTGAGAAGAAAAAATTGGATAGGAGTACCAAGAAAGAATAGTGTCAGAAATCAATCAACAATTTTTATGAAGTGGCTACTATGTAAAAGGTACTCTGTAAGGCAGCAGGAATACAAGTAAAAAGCAATAATCTATGTGGAAGGAGCTTTCATTCGAAGGTAGGTGTGTGCGTGTGTGTGTGTGTGTGTGTGTGTTTAGGAAATAAGTAAATACATGAATATACAGCATTAATCTGTAAAGTAAATAAATGAAAAGGGGGTTACACATAAAGGACTAAAATTCTGGAGAATCAAGAAAGGGTTCATGAAGATGATACAGGGGCTGCATTTTAAAGAAAGAGAGGGAATCTATGAGTTAGAGGTGAGGAAAGTTTCTATTGCAGGCTTGTGTGACAGCCAGTAAAAGTCACAGAGATGGGAGCTGAAGTGTCATGTATAAAGAACAAAGGGATGGAGGGAGTTTTCCCTTTTGCCAAATGCAACAGATAGGTCAAAAAGGATGAAATAAAAAACATAAGATGTAATTAGGACACCATTGATAACATTAGAGAGAGTGGCAGTCAAATTATGATTTCAGAAACCAGACTACAAAGAGTTTAGAAGAAAAATGAGAGAAGAGGAAATGGAGGAACATATGGTAGGTTACTTTTGTCAAGAATTTTAGCCATGAAAGGGAAAGGAATAGAAAAATGAAATGAGCCTTTGTTAAGGACAGGGGAAAATGATGTTTCTAGGCATCAGAGCAGCAGCCAGAAGATAGCAAAATGTTGACAATGAAAGAGAAAGTGAAGATGATAGAATGGAAAATCGACTGGAGAAGACAGAATGATATAGAATTAAGAGTTCAATATAAAATTTCACAATGAATAATAATAATAAAATTACTGGCTTTTATATAGCACTTTAAGTTTCATGAAATACTTTACAAATGTCATTGCATTTTTATCCTCACACCAACTGTGGGAGTTAGGTGTTATTATTATTATTATTGCAACTTTACAGAAGAAGAAAATAAGGCAGATGTTTTTACTTTGTCCCAAGTAACATAGTTTATTAGGGGGAAAATCCTCTACCTGGAAAATAGATTAAGTACAGATGATTCAACAATCATTGGGCTACTTGAAAACCACAACAAAGAAAAAGATCTTAGAGATCATATTTCAAGAAAGTGTAAAGGAAAACTTCCTGAATATCTTGGAACCAGAGGGCAAAATATAAATTGAAATAATCCATCAGTCACATAATGAAAGAGTTCCCAAAATAAAAACTTCCAGGAATATTATAGCCAAATTACAGAGTCCTCAGATAAAAGTGAAAATATTTCAAGCAGCCTGAAAGAAGCAATAAATTGGGGAATGACTAAACAAGTTGTTGGGATATGATTGTGATAGAATTCTATTGTGCTATGAGAAATGAGTAGGATGGTTTTAGAGATGCTTGGGGAGGCTTATATAAACTGATGTAAAGTGAAGTGAGAAACAGGAGAACACTTTTCACAATAACTACTATATTGTAACAATGACTAACTGTGAAAGACATAGCTACTCTGATAAATCAAATGATACCAAGACAATTTCAAAGGACCCATGAAGACCAATGCTATCCACCTTCAGAGAGAGAACTTATGAATTCCAAGAGCAGATTAAAGCATGTTGTTTTTTTCACTTTATTTGTCTCATTTTTTTTGTTTAATAACATGATTAATATAGAAATATATTTGCATAACTTCACATGTCTAATTGTTATCCTATTGCCTTCCTTCTCAATGGGGGAAGGGCTGTAGGATGGAAGAAAATTTGGAATTATTTTTTAATCGAAAGTTAAAAGTAAATAAGGAAATTATTTTGAAAAAAAGTCTTTTTAAAAGTTGTCTATGCATTATATAATTTTGAGACAATTATACACAAGATGTTGAAAAGGGATACAAGCATTCAAAGAATACCATCAGTCGGTTGATAACTCACAGATACAAGTACACAGTCCCCCAGCTGTTCAGTCTCATAAGCAAGCATAAGCCCAATTGGACTCAGATGTGAGGTAAGCTATGCACAGCCATTGACGTCCTAGAACTCTGTGCCTCAATCTTTATATTTATATGTTTTTGCTGGGTGAATTCCCTGGCAGATAGTGGGAGGAGGACTTTTGGGGCAATCAATCTCTCATTTAAGGAACACAAGGGCATTATGATTAGGAAACTTTGATAACCTTGCATCCCTGAATTATATTTAATTTACTAGGTTAATTATGATCAGGAGACATTGGTATTCCTTGCCAAATAGGAACTTCACAGTTCATGGAGTGGTCAATCATTAGTAAAAAGTGGAGTCTCTTCTATCAGTGCCTAGCAATATGCAAATCCTCACAATGACATTCAATTTGAAAACCAAGAAATATCCTCTAGGATTTTTCATGTGTGTATGCGTCTGGAGAACAAAGTGCCAAAAATTAGATTTTTAAAAATAATATGATCATCTAATAAGATTTGTATAAAAAAATTAAAATATATGACCATAGAGTAAATACTAAATCTAATTTTATTAAATTAGAAAAAAAGAATTTGAGAATCATGTAGAACTCTTTGAAAAGTATTTATAAAATCTACAAATTTATCTGCATTACAATAGTACCTATTAGCTAAAAATCTCATTTAAGAATTGCCATCTAATCTAGATAGTTTTCCATATACCAAATTTCTTGAACATTTTTTATTATTTTCCTTAAGGAATATGATCACTGCCCCCAAATAAATTAAAAAGCAATAAATATATTATTACACAATTGCCCAATATCAAGATTACACAAATCTTATTTAACAATCATAGTAGAGAAGTCTATTGGTGAACTTTTGGATTTAGTATTGCTTTTCACAGTGATTTTCATATTGCTAATCATTCCATTCAACACTGGAGCATTCTTTGTAATTAGTTCTTCTAAGTGCATCAAAGCTTTAGCACACATATATTCATTTGACAATTTGCTAATTACTTTTAATGTTGTCATCTTTATGGCAAAGCAGATTTATGATCTTAAACCTCTAAAACATTTAATTTCCCTCCCAAACTTGATATTAAGTGCTAAGAACTATGGTCAGATTAAATGTGTGAAGCTAATTTGGAGATACATTAGGTCTTTTCAAGGGATCATTTGACTTCATGTGTAACACTTCACAGACTCTGCTCTCTTCCCCATCCCTTTTTGTATAGTATTTGATTTTAAATAAAGTTCCTGAATTAAGGCTGAATGTTAGGTATAGATAGATAGACACCCAGTATTTAAAAAGGCAGGTTTTCAAATTTCACTTCTGATACATATACAGGATATGGCACCCTAGGCAAGTTGCTTAACTTCCAGTGCCCACAGGAGACTCTAATACAAATAAGTAAGAAAAATTGCTCATCCGCCATGGTTGAATTGAAAGAGGGATCTTACTCACCAGGAGTTCTCTCCATGAAGTCACATAACCTCACAAAAGAAAGAAAAACATGTTTCTGAAATACTAATATCCTCAAAGCAGGTTTGGCTATAGACAATAGATAAATTCTGAGGGAGAACTCAAAGCCAGGTATATCAAAGTCCAAAAAAATGGAATTTGGCTAGGCAGAAAAAAAAAGAATACTAAGAAACATATAAATAAATATCTACAGAGCAGCATCATTTCCCCAAAACCCAGATAATAGGAAAGTTATATTGAATAATGTTTACCGTACTATAAAATAATTATTTATGCATTTAACTGTGAAGATAGAATAGAATACAGTTAATATATTTATAGTTAGAAAAGATCATAGAGTTCACTTAGTCCAATTGCATCATTTAATTTGACTCAGCAAGCGTACAGGATACAAAGACATAAGCAAATTGGTCTCCGACCTCAAGGAGTTTATATTCTACCAGAAGCTATATGGCACAATGGGTAGGGTATTGAATCTGGAATCAGTAAGACCTAAATTCAAATGCTACCTCAGATACTTTATTAACTATGTGACCCTGGGTTAGTCTCTTAGCCCATATCTGCCTCAGTGTCCTTGTCTATAATACAGACATCATTAATCATCATCATCATCATCATTATCATCATTATACCTATTTACCAGGGTTATTTAGAGGATAAAATTGAGATAATATTCGTAAAGTATTTAGCAAACCTTAAAGCACTACATAAATGTTAGTTTTATTATTAATATCCATCATAAAGGTGAGGTAATTGGAGTTCAGAGATTTTAAGTTACTTATCAAGATGACATACTTATCAGTTGAACATCCAGTATTTCAACTAAGGTCCTCAGATTCCATATAAAAATGTTATTCTTACTATGAAGCAATTTGGAACTATATCCTTAAATTCATTAACTGTGAATTCCCTTTGCTCAGAGACCACACACACAACACACATCGGAGTTGATAAATATCATATCTATCTGTATAATATAAATATGTTTACACATGCATATATGAATATATACATATACATTATAAACATTCAGCTTTTTCAAAGAAGTGGAAAATGGAAGAATTTTTAATTGATAAACCAATGATTACCCTTAGACAGTGAGATTTTTAGTAGTGTTCCACCTCAGTGAATTTCTTTAAGTCAGAAGTATGCTTCTCTATGTGGAAAAGAATAAAATGTGGAAATCTTGCGATTGTGTTAAATAATGTCAGACATCCATCAGTCAAAAACATTAGGTAAACTCCTGTTGTGTGACAGACACTGTGCTCATCTCTGGGGATACAAAGAAAAATAAAAGAACATCTCTTTCAAGGATTTCACATTCTAATGCAGGAGACAACATACAAATAAACTATCTGCAAAAGAAAATGGAATTACTAGACAGAGGAAAGAAACTTAGGGTTAAGAGGGATCAGGAAAGGAAGAAAGAGATCAAGTATTTAACAAGAGGCTATTATGAGCCAGGCACTGTGCCTAAGCACTTTTTATATATTGCGTCATTTATTCTTCCCAATGATCCTGGAAGTTGGTGCTATTGCTATTCTCATTTTGTTGATGAGAAAGTTGAGGCAAACAGAGGTTAAGTGATTTGCCCAGGGTTGCTAGGTTGGCAAACTTTTAAGATTAGATTTGAACTCAGGTCTTCATAGCTCCAGAACCAGAACTCTTTCCATTAATCCAGCTACATGCCTACAGGAAAAGCTCCCTGTAGAAGGTGAGATTTTAACCAGGACTTGAAGGAAGCCAGGGAAACCAGGAGTAGGAAAAGAATTGAGAGAACATTTTAGGTATGGGAGGGAACCAGGGGAAATCTCCAGAGTCAGACATGGAGTGTCTTATTTAAGGAACCCAAATAAGTCCAATGTCACTGGATCATCGATTATGCAAGGAGAAGCAATTGCAAGGTTTAAGAAGATTGGGAAAATGTTGGGGGTGGATGTTATGAAAGCTTTGGAATGCCAAACCAAGAATTTTACATTTGAGCATGAAAGTGATAGGGAGCCATTAGTGTTTAGTGGGAAGACTGGAGGGTGAAATGGTTACACCTGTGCTTTTTTTAGGAGGATCACTTTGCCAGATGAATGGAGACTAGAATGGGGACATACATATGTTGAGAAGAACCATCAGCAGGTTATCACCACTGTCAGGGTCTGAAGTGATGAGCGCATGCACAAGGGTGGTGGCCAGTGTCAGAGGAGAGAAAGGGAGAGATGCTGCATAGGATCATAGTGAGCAATTGTCTAAATTCATAAAGGATTACTTCTGTTCTTAAAACATTTACTTTTTCTGGAAACTACTTGCTTGTCCACATGCTGATTTCATCTTGAATTGGTTTCTTTCAGATTATGAAAATAATGACAATATAATGTTATAGTATGATATATTAATAACACAACTATATATATATATATATATATATATGAAATATTATGACTTGCAAAGCATTTTCCTAATGATATTATTTGGCAAGTATCAATAACATTTACTTATTATTTTTCTTTCTCCTCATGAACTGCATGTTTTAGCCAAGCTGGTCTCCTGTCAGTTGCCCATAGATAACATTACATGTGCTGCCTCTTTATATTTGTGCATGCTGTCCCTCTTGAATTAATTTCTTCCTCACCTCTACCTCTTTAGGTCCCTTTGGCGCTCAGGTCAAGTAAGACCTCTGAAATAGCTGCCAGTGACCATGACCTGCCTGCCACCCCCCATTGCTTTGTCAGATGAATTCTATGTGAATGTTGATACTGTCACTTGTATTTGTATATGTGCTTGGAACATAGTTTGTTGTTCAGTTGTTTCAGCTTCTCCAATACTTTGTCACTCTATTTGCGGTTTTCTTTAGCAAAGATGCTGGAGTTATTTGCCATTACCTTCTCTAGCTCATTTTACAGATAAGCAACTGAGGCAAATAGGGTTAAGTGACTTGCCCAGGGTCACACAGCTACTAAATATCTGAGGCCAAATTTGAAGTCAGGAAGTTTAGTCTTCCTGACTCTAGACCCTGCATTGTATCTACTGCATCACCTACCTGCTTATAGTAGTTGCTTAATAAAATATCTGTTGATGTTTGGTTGATTGATTGATATTTATTATTGATTTATCCACAGATGCTGAATGCCTCCTTTATACATTAGAATGCGAGTTCCCGAAGGTCTGAAAGCTATTCATTTCTCTCTTTACATTCAGCATCTAGCATAGTGACTGGCACATAGGAGGCATGCACTTAACAAATGATTATTAAATGATTTCATCAATCAATCAATTCTCATTTCAAAATTGAAGAAATTAAGGTTCAGTGAACTTATTCAAGGTCACAAACAAGTTAGTGTCAGAGCTCACATTTAAATCTGAATCTCTATTAACTTCAACTTCATCCTTTTTTCGTGTTGTTTCATAAAAATGTTATGCGCTCTACCAAAAGGGGTGTGTGTGTGTGTGTGTATGTGTATGTGTGTGTGTGAGTGTCTGTGTGAGTATGTGTGTGTGCGTGTGTGTGTGTGTGTATGTGTGTGTACAGGAAGGCCTTCCTGTAGGCAGTTAAGTGGCTTAATGGATAGAGTTCCAGACCTGGAGTTAAGAAGAGCTGAGTTCAAATTAAGCCTAGAAAGCTAACTAGTTATGTGACCTTGGGCAAATCACTTAACCTTTGTGTACCTCAACTGTAAAATTATTGCACTAGCACCTACCTACCAAACTTGTGAGGATTAAATGAGACAGTGTTTACATAGAACTCTACTACATAAATACATAGAAAGTACATACATATTTATTTGTATGTGTATACATATTCATACATGTATATATAAACATGTACATATGCAGCTCTGTACTTTACACATGTATAATTTCATCAGTGTGGTACGGCAGTTAAGAAAGTTAAGCAATTTTAGATGCCTTAAGAAAGGCATAGAGTACAGGGCTAGAGAAGTAGCAGTCATGCTTTATTCTGTCCTGTTCAGTTCACATCTGATATGCCATATTTAGCTGCAGATGCCATATTGTAAGAGAGACATTAAGAAGGATATTAATGAGCTAGAGACTGTTCAGAGAAGGGAAACCAAGATAAGGAAGGACCTTAAGTTCATGTCGTATGATATTAAATTGAAGAAATTTGTGATGTTTAGCCTGAAGAAATTTAGAAGGGACATGATAGCTTGTTCTCAAGTATGTGAAAAGTTGTCATGGGAAAAAGGATTTAGAATTCCTTGGTTTGATTCAAGGGGTAAGAATTATGAACAATGGGAGAAATCATAAAGAGGCAAATTTAGACTTTAGAAAAATCCCTTCGAATCAGAGCTAACAGTGGAATGAACTGCCTGAGGATGTAATCTGTCCCAAGAAAAAGGTGGATGAGTCTTGGTTGGGTATGGAGGAGAAGGTGGCCTTCATGGCCTCTGATATCTTAGGCACTGTTATTCTGTGAGGTCTACATCACACCCTTTGTATGAAGAAGGGGTCGCTGAAGTAGCGGGATGCCTTTAATGACAGGGACAAGTCCTTTCTAATAACAGAGCTGGGGGCCATGAAGTTGTGTCAAAAATTAACAAATTATTGCAAAGAGGCAAACTCTACGAGAGTTTGCAGCATAGAATTTATTACTTTTTCAGAAAGAATTTTTTATGTCTGGAGTGACTGAGCTTCATCGCCTACAAAGTTAGATTTTTACAAGTGATAGTTTACTCCTTAGCAACCTGCAGGAAATCAGGAGCCTTCTCATCATGGAAGCAGAGCTGATGATTTTAGGCCTCTCTTCACAATGCACCACCCACCCTGACTGCCTCCCTTAACATCATTTTGAGAAGTTCAGTCATCAAAACCCCGAATGTGAATTTGGCCAAATGAATTTAATTAAACCCTCACTGGTGAATAGAAGGACATCTCGCAAGCATCAAGCCTCATTCATGTGAGTTCAAATCATGAGCACCACATGTGCAGTAAATGCTGCTGCTGAGAGACACATCCTGTAATAATGACTAGTCTAGTGAAGGACACCTACAATCAATATCTTCCCACCTGGATTCCTTTCACCACATACTGTACTCAGAAAAGCACATTTAAGTTAAAATAACGAGGCCCCTTGGTGAATTACTAAGTCAAAGAGATATACAAAAGAAGAATTTTCAATTTGGGACTTTTTTCTGGAACAACTTAAATTAAACCTCATTACTGATTGCTCACCTGTTCTTATGAGTTGTAGATTTGTTCCTTTGTGTGTCTCCAACACTTTGCGAGATGTGTTGTATCACTAATATGGACTCTCTCTACTGATGCAAATCCTCTATACTTTCAGTGGGTCCCTTTTAGTTATGGTTAAAAATATATATATTCATCCCTTGGTGTCCAACTTTCTTATGATGAGACCTTAGAAATTTAATTGTTTTGTCTCTTGTATGAGGTGCATAAGCTCTATTTTTGGAACTATAATGGCAAATTTCTAGATTGGTAGACCAGCCAAGGTTTGCTTTCTATTTTCATAAGTTTAAGACTACGGTGAAACTTCTAAGAACTGATGAGATATCATACAATAAGATTGTTACCTGATGTGAAATTGTATATCTTATATGTCTTTTATTTTATGATTGTGCTTTATGAAATATTCTAGTATTAGGAATATTTCTATTTATTTTCTAATTAAAAAATCTTTGTGAAATTTTCATTGTAACATGGTTAGGTCCATGAAAACAATAGCAATTCAATTCAAATGGGAAATGGTCATATATCCAAAAAAATGTATAAAAACAGAGAACCAGAGATTAGCAATCAAAGGCCACATATAGATTTCTGCTTATCATAACTACTAAATGCCCTCACATACTTATTATTCTACTGGGAATAATATCTAAGATATTAAAAGATACAACCCTTGTCATCTAATAGACCGAATAGAATTCATGGAGTCACTCTATCCTCTGGAAGCTGAACGAAGGATTATTTCTTTGACACTGTCATTGTACTAAGACCACGTCCATCCTTTGCAAAGGTGGAAATCAATGTGATGAGAACTCCTTACTATTTAGTGTGTTATGATCATGTTAGTGAAAGAAAGGGAAAAGACAAATTGAGAGTCTTGTTGGGAAAGGGAAGTTGGAGTTGTAAATACATACCAACAGTTATAAGAAGGGAGGGATGCAGTGAAGTCAGTGAGAGCCCAGTAGTATGTTGGCATCTGTTGCTCTATCTCCCACCCCAAAATAGAAAGACCTTTGTGCTATCTTTTCCACATGATAAATATTAATGACTTCTTTTTTTAAGCAATTGGGGTTAAGTAACTGGCTCAAGGTTACATGGCCAGGTGTTTCTGGGTGACTGCTAAGTGTCTGAGCCTGGATTCAATCCCAGGTCATCCTGACTCTGGGGCCAGTGCTCTTACTCACAAAATTAATGACTTCTGGTTGTACTTTATAGTCCTAAGATCCTGTCCTGTGTTGAATGGACCCATCTGTTACCATATAGTACAATGAGTATGGTTGCACTGAAGTCAGGAATCTCTGTAGTAAAGTGCAAAGTGTTGGATCTAGAGTTAGAGGGCATGTTTTGGTCAGAATTTGAAAAAAAAAAAAAGACTACCCTGAAGATAATTATACTTGATTCAGTCATCATAGGCAACTTGCCATTGCTATTGACCCTGTCTCTTCTCACAAAACAAGAATCTTCCAGACTAGATCTTCTACTGGGGTGTAGGGGCATTAGATAGGGGAAAAGTTAATCCATTTAGCCTTGGACTAGACCTTTTATTGGTGAGTGACTAAAATCTATCTAGCATACATATATAATTCCCATCCCATCCAGTCACATGCTACCACATGCCCTGCTATAGCATGCATGGAATCCTTTTTCTCCCTGCTCACCCTGCTTCAATAACTTGTTCTAGAAGTAGTAATCAAAATAAATATGACATTTCTTTCTTTTTGGAAATTGATAATTATCTATCTTCTGGCTTCAATCACCATCTCCCAAGACCAAAGCCTCTCTCTCTCTCTCTCTCTCTCTCTCTCTCTCTCTCTCTCTCTCTCTCTCTCTCTCACTCACTCCCATATATGTGTGTGTGTGTATGCATATAGGACAAGATATATAGAACAAAGGTTAAAGAAAAAGAATTATTCATGTACAACTTTGTGTGAATTTGTAGACTCCACTGTCCATGGGATTTTCTTGGCAAGGGTACTGGAGTCATTTGCCATTTCGTTCTCCAGTGGATTAAGGCAAACTTAGGTTAAGTGACTTGGCCAAGGATCACCCAGTGTTTGAGTATATAACTGAACTCAGGTCTTCCTGACTCCAGCCCAAGTCCTCTAGTCAGTGAACCATCAAGCTGCCCAGTAATAATATTTATCTAACACTCGCTATGTGCCAGGCACTATGCTAAGTGCTTTGAAATTATTTTCTTATTTGATCGTCACAAGAACCTTGAGAAGTAGGTGCTATAAGTATCCTCATTGTATAAATGAAAGAACTGAGGCAAAGGTTAAGTCACAGGGATAGGTTGTGAAGTGCCTGGCATGGAGTTAGAAAGCTTGAATCCAAATATGACCTCAGGGATGTCTTAGATATATGACCCTGGGTAAGTCACTTAACCTCCATTTGCCTCAGTTTCCTCATCTGTAAAATGAGGATAAAAATAGCACCTACACCCAGAATTGTTGAAAGGCTCAAATGAGATAATAATTGTTAAGTGCTCAGCACAATGCCTATAAGCCTAAGCACTGTTTAAGTGTTGGCTATCATTATCAGCAGAAAGTATCTGAAGCCAGATTGGAATTCAGGTCTACCTGACTCCCATGCCTGGAACTCCATCTTCTACAACACCTAACTGAAGAAGCCTCTCTTTCCCTGTTTTTTTTTCCTTTTTCTTTCTTACTCTCCAGTCCCTCAGTGACTTGAGTTGGTAACCTCATTATCACCTTCAATTCTCTTTTCCTTCAATCCCCATATACAAACAGTTGCCAAGTCTCTCCAGTTCTATTTCTGAAATATCTCTCCTATCTATTGCCATCTTTTCCCTCACATCATGGTAACACAAGAGTTCAGAGCTCAAATGAATTAATTATCTTTCCCCCTACACTTTTTTTCTTCTTTTTAACTTCCCTATAACTGTTTAGAAAAGCATCACCCTCCTAGCATCCAAGTCTACTACCTAAGTTTCATCTTTCAGTTCTCACTCTCTCACCCCCTCCTAGGCCAATGCATTGTCAAGTTCTGACATTTTTACCTTCATTTCATGTCTGGTATATGCCTATTTATCATATGTAACATTGCAACCACTATTCTCTTTGACTTTTAAAGCAATTTATTAACTGTCCCCTTCTTACCTTTCTAGGCTTCAAAATTTATGATCCAGCCACACTTGTCTTTTTTCTGTTCCTCGCACAGGACACTCCATCTGCCAACTCTGGCTGCCTTCACTGGCTGTCCTCCATGTCTAGAATTCTTTTCCTCCACATCTCCATCTCTAAAATTCTCTGGCTTCTTCTGGCCTAGCTAAATCCTCACCTTCTTCAAGGTCTCAATCCTCCTTAATTGTATTGCTGTACCTTTGAGATTACCTGCAATTCATTCTGTATAAATTTTGTTGTGCATATTTTGTGTGTGTGTGTGTGTGTGTGTGTGTGTGTGTATAGCTGTCCCCAATTAGATTGAGAGCTTCTTGGGAGCAGGAATTTATATTTTTTCCTTTCTTTGTATCCTTGAGAGTATGGCAGAGTGCCCAGCTCATGGACAATATTTAATCATTCTTAGTTGATGAACTAATTAGCTTACTTCAGAAATCAGTTCAAATTCCCCATTCCACTGAGAATTTTTCTAAACCGCGGTCCCACTCCCCCCACAGGTTCCTTCCGTGTAACACACACAAACACACACATAGTTTTTGTTAATATAGCTTACATATAATATATTTCTTATTACATATATTAATACAATATTTTATTATATATATCAATATAATACATATCTTATTATATATTATATATTTCATTACATATAATATTGTATTAGTGTGATTTTCGCTGCATCATATGACCATGAGTTGACCCTTAAAAACCAAACAGAATATTTTGCATTTGATCCTAGAGCTGATAGAGAGCCACTGGAGTTTATTGAAGGGGTGTGTTGTGTGTGTGTGTGTGTGTGTGTGTGTGAAAGAGAGAGACAGAGACAGAGAGAGACAGAGAGACAGAGAGAGAGAGACAGAGAGACAGAGAGAGAGAGAGAGACAGAGAGACAGAGACAGAGAGAGAGACAGACAGAGAGACAGAGAGAGAGAGAGAGACAGACAGAGAGACAGAGAGAGAGAGACAGAGAGACAGAGAGAGAGAGAGAGAGAGAGAGAGAGAGAGAGAGAGAGAGAGAGAGAGAGAGAGAGAGAGAGAGAGAGAGAAAGGTTGTCTAACCATTGCATTAAAAATATCTACTTAGGGGCGGTTAGTTGGCACAGTGAATAGAGCACTGGCCCTGGAGTCAGGAGGACCTGAATTCAAATGTAGTCTCAGACATTTAACACTTATTAGTCGTGTGACCTTGGGCAAGTCACTTAACCCCGATTGCCCTGCCTTCCCCCTTCCAAAAACAAAAAGATCTATTTGACAGATTAGAACAGGGAGAAATTTTAGACAAGGAGACCAGGTTGCTGTTGCAACATTGTACAGGCGTGAGGTACTATTACATGTGTGTGTGTACACATATATACACAATTATATATGTGTGCATAATTTATCTATTTGACTATATAACTAACTCCAAATCCTGTCCTGGCTTTAGTTTTGGTATCACCCATGCACAGCACCTGGGAGGAAAGCACAAGACCCATGAATTTCAATTTAAATATTGGAAAGAAAGGATGAAAATTATAATTTTACATGCATGGTTGTTTATGTACAGATATGATGTTGATAATTCATATGACTTGATTAATTTGTTATATATGCAATGATTGTAGGGGCAGCTAGGTGGCACAGTGAATAGAGCACTGTCCCTTGGGTCAGGAGGACCTGAGTTCAAATTTGTCCTCAGACACTTAACACTTACTTTGTGACCTTAGGCAAGTCACTTAACCACAATTTCCCTGCCTTTCCTGCCCCCCAAGAAAGATTGTTCAAATCAATCTGAAGAAGATTTTTTTCCTTGTCCCACATTAAGTATCTCTATGCATCTGTGCGATGTTTTCTCTTCCTTGGTGAATTTTAAAATTCTTTATATATACTTGTGTCCCTTCCCCCAGACTCCAACATACTGTTTTCAAGGAGAGAAATAAAAATGAGAAGTATCACAAAGCTCAGCTTCAATCAGATAGTTATCTTCTTCACCTGCTTCTTGACTCCATTGACAGATTCATATTCTGACCATAGAAAACATATTTAATGGATCTATGGTCTGGAAGGGGAATTAGGGCTCATCTCGTCCAACTATCTTATTCTCCAGACTAGGGTCTGAGAGAGATGAAGTGAAATTTCACAGATCCCTCACCTGGCAGAGGCAGGCCTCTACTACTACTTAATATCTCAGTGGTATTTCCACTGCAGTAATGTGACTCACTTTGATACTTATTCTCACCAAAATGAAAAACAACATCAGTACAGAAGTACAGGAATGATACAGTTTGGGTAACTCCTGGCAGGGAACTTCTTCTACTAATGAGGATTATAAGCATTCTTGGCCTAAATAGCTAAATCCTAGAAAGTTGCCTGAGACATGCAAAGATTAGTGAATTGCTCCAGGTCACACACTTGGAAAGTGTCATGAATACCTTTTGAAATTAGGTCATCCTAACTCCAAGTTCCATGCTGTGGCCATTATACCATGCCACTCTTTCATTTTTAAATGGATTTATAAAATTTATGAATTAAAAGGGCACGATGGATAGATGTGCCTAAACTTAACTTCACGCATGCCAATTAGTATAGGAATACTTGACTATGGCTTACATAATTCAGTCTACTTCTTCTTTTTTCTTTTTTTTCTTCTTTTTTTTTTTGGAGGGGGAAGATATGGCAATTGGGATTAAGTGACTTGCCCAAGATCACATGGTTAGTTTTTGTGTTAAGTGTCTGAGGTCACATTTGAACTCAGGTCCTCCTGACACCAGCACCTATGCTCTATTCACTGCGCCACCTAGCCACCCCTTTATTTTCTACTTCTTTCAAAATAGATTAGAACCAAGAGAATATCATGCAAGAATACCAATATTGTTTTAAGAACACCTTTGAGCAAACAAATAATTTTAACTATTATCAATACCCAAATTAACTACAAAGGATCTATGAAGGAAGGTGCTATCTACATGCAGAGAAAGAGCAGATACATAGAAATATTTACAGTATGACTTTACATATTTATACATATTTGTGCTTATTGCTTGCCATCTCTAGGGTGGGTTTGGGGAAAGAAGAGAGGGAGAAAAGAAAAAGAAAGTTGCACAATAACTATTATATATTTAAAAGGAAATGCAAATTGTACATATAGATTTGTAGTTTCAGATGAAAATAAAAGCATGAGATGAGGCAAGTAGGTGGCAGAGTGGAGAGAGTCAGACTTGGGATCAAATCTTACCTCAGACCTAATTATCTATGTACTCCTGGGTGAATAACTAAACCTCTCTCAGCCTCACTTTCTGCATTTGTGAGGCAGTGATAATAATAGCATCTACCTCACATGGCTATGGTGATGATCAAATGAGATAAAAAATGTAAAATGCTTTGTAAGTCTTAAAGCATTATATAACGTCTAGCTGTTAAATGTTAGCTGTCCTAGTCATAGAGAGACAACTTAAAATTTAATACATTGGTTTCACAGAATAGATGTCCCAGGCATTAAAGCTGGATTTTGTCCTGCTGCTTTATGGGATGACTGCAGACTGAACATTGCAAGCAGTGGGAGAAAAATTTCTGTCCAGGAGGAGCATTCATGGAATAAAGGGAAAGTATCTAAGTTTCTTTGTAATGGAGATCAACTGTTGTGGGTAGAAACGAGAGCCACCTATTCACATAGTTATTTTTACAAATTCAAACAGTAGGAGATTTGCAAAGTCTATCAGACCATACTGATTTGTGGTTTTCGTGATATTTTTCCTAAAATGAAGAGAATGTTTCTGTTCTGGGCAAAAACGAAACGAAACAAAACCAAACCATTATTAAAGTGTAGTGTATGTTGGGGGGGGGGTGGACTGCATTGCCCTGCTCTGTGGCTCTCCTCCTAACCATCGGGAAGGATTCACAGCTGTCTGAACTAATGAGCTTTTACTTGCTCATCCTTTTGGTTCTCTACACATCCAACAAAATATCAGAGTTTGGGAGCATCCATGGAAATCACTGCCTTCCTTTTAATGGGAAAACCCATTTTCAGGATGACAGATGATTCATAGGATCACAAATTCAGAGTCTGAAGAGATCTTAGATGCTCAAACCCTTCACATCTTACAGATGAGGCAACTGAGTCTCGGAGAAGAACAGTAACATACCAAGGGTCACACAAGAAAGTCTCAGAACTAGACTCAAACCTAGGTCCTCTGAGTGCAATTCATTTTTTTTTTCACTACACTACTTAGAGCTCAGTGATTTTTTTCTGATTAAGTTCTATAAAAAGTGTATTTACTTAAGTGGTTAAATATCCTGCACTATTGAAATAAACATAAAAATTAAAGTTATAAACATATACCCAAGTTCTTTTGATTGAATTTAGCAATCCAAACAAAGTTAGGTGTTTATACCATTAAATCTTTTAAGTATCCCTTTTTCAAGTAACCTACAAAAATTTCAAAAAATAAAACATTGTAAATTAAAAACACTGAGTATTGGGGAAGGGGAGTTGTCATGAAACCTGGATTCTGTTCTTTACATTATCACTTATTAAATGCCCAAGGTGGGGGAAAATAATTAATATGTAGGAGCATCAGTTTTTTCATCTACAAAATGAAAATTTAGTTACATATCAGTACCTTCTAAAGTGAACATTATATGATTATGTGTACAAGTTAGTATTCATAAATTGCCCTATTTGTAGGGGTATGAACACATCATGACTTCATGTCACTGAAATTATTTTACAAAATTCAGAATGAATAGAGGAGAAAACTACTTCCATTAGAAATTACAATTGAAGAAAAATTCTAAAATTCACCCCAAACTCTCCATGTAATTCTATTTTATCATTCCTATGAATAATTTGTTAGGAACTAGAAACTTCTGTCTAGTCCCATGTAAATTTGGGTTAATTTATTGAACACAATTCTGCATTATGTTTTAAGTCCAAAATTTACTGAGTTCTCATTAGCTTGGAAATTCACTTTAGGAATTATCACTTCACTGCAACAGTGCTGTGCATGATGTATTATAAATATATATATATATATATATATATATAATATTTAGAGCAAATAAGGGGAAATGACTTCCTGCTGAATGAACTTGCAACAACAATAAAGAAGAATTTCTTTAATATTAAATATATATGAAATAAAGGGAAAGGTATATAATACAATTAAAATAGTTTTATTTTCTAAGAAAACAATATTCTCAGCAGAAACAGAAGTAAAAATAATCATTTCTTTACAAGATAAACTCAACTTTAAATTTTATCTTTCCTGTATTTTTATTAATAAGATAGCACTGTTTCCTTTCTGCTACTTTGAAAGTAGACCATGTGAATTAATAACCAATTCAGATTTATAATGAATAAACTTAACACATTGATTTGTTCCCATTTTTATTGAGCAGTGTTTCTTTTAAATACTCTTGCATAATACACAATCTTAGAAGTTCCTATTGAGTAATAATGAAGTCTCATTATTGCTGTCAACTCAAAATCATTCATGCTCCATTTTAAACAAACAGCATAAACTGAGAAATTGTTTTAAAGTGATATGTGCCAACCTAACTAGTAGTGTGCTCCCGTAGAAATGAGGGAAATTGTACCAGAAATAAATGTTTCTCATGAAATCACCATTACATACCGCTGAGCCTTACATGCATGCTACTTTAACTGTTGGGGAAAATGTGTGGGAAGGAAGTATTAGATATTATTTGAAGTAGAGAAACAAATTAGTTAAATATCTTTCTATCATTAATAACAAATACCTTCTGGAGTTTAGGTACCAACATCTCATACAGAGGAGAAGAGGTAGGAGCAAATAAAAAGGAAAAAGAAAAGAAAACTTGAATGAAGAGGAAGAGATGAGTGGTTGTGATGTTTTAAGACTGGAAAAAAATGATAAACCAGACCCAGTGAGAAAAAAATGTTGCCTAGAAAGAAGAAGAAGGAGGAGGAGCAGGAGGAGGAAGAAGAGGAGGAGGAGGAGGAGGAAGAAGAGGAGGAAGAGGAGGAGAAGAAGAAGAAGAAGAAGAAGAAGAAGAAGAAGAAGAAGAAGAAG
>NW_027186473.1:30961792-30980758 GCF_028583685.1 Petaurus breviceps papuanus
AAGAAGAAGAAGAAGAAGAAGAAGAAGAAGAAGAAGAAGAAGAAGAAAAGGTGGAAAAAAGGAGGAAAAAAGGAGGAAGAAAAGAGGAAGAAAAGAAGAAGAGGGGAGAAGGTGGAGGTCAGTATGTTTGATTTCACATCGTGTCAAATTCTAGACTATGTTATTAAATGAATGCTTTTTTAAATGGTCACTAACCATCCCTTTGAAAATGTTCTAGAATTTTGACACAACATGAAATCATTTACTCATCTACTGTATGTTGAATCCTATCTTTCATTCTACAGAAAACTCATGATGAGTCTAAATGAATGATTTCATCCCAAGAGTTTCTCTATTTCTGAGTTCTATCTCCAACATCTTACTGAAATGAGCTCTATGACAGTAAAATATTTCTCCAAGAGGAAACCAGAAATATTAGGAAATAAAAATTTGGTTATGTTGATTCTTCCTTGTTACTGTGCACATGTTGAATTTGAAAGACTTGAAAAAGAGATTATTTGTACCTTTTTCTAAACTCAACAGAAAAGAAGTGATCGGTATTTGGAGTGGAATCTTATAGGCAAAATGCAAAGGCAGTCAAAATCATTTGGAATGAAGGTAGGGAAAAGTCCTCTCTACTATATACAGACAGACAGATTAGACAGAGAGACATGTGTGTGGAGAGAGGGGGGGGATGGGAGGAGGATTGGGGATATGGGAAGGGAGGGGAGGAATGTTCAAATCTCATAGACATCCTGATTATAGCCAAACCACTCATTATATATGAAACTTTTAAAAAGTTCTTTTCCTTTATTGGAGTCTCAATTCTTTCAAGTAACATGGTTGGATCAGACTATTTCTAAGATCTTTTTCAGTTCAAAAATTCTATGACAGTCTACTTAAAAAGAATCACTAAAAAAGAAAAAAAATATTATCAAGACCATAGCATGAGAAATTTATGACTCCATAAAAATGTTATTCATAAATCAAACATAATTGTGCTTATAAAGTTAGATTAGCTATCATAGTTTAAAGATATTATTCTGAAGAACACACTGTGTGTTCTATAAATGTAGTAAGTATAGAATTTGGGATAACTACTGTGTTGGCATATGGGTATTTACAGACTTGTCTATGACAACTATCTTTCAATCATTTGCATTACTAAATGGTAACATTTATTGTGTCACTATGTTCTTGTAATTTCCCTAATCAAGTACCCTCAGAGATTATATTAAATTGAAAAACTCAGTTGATCAGTTTGAAATAATAGATATCTAGGAGCATGACCACTGTTACAGGAAAAAAAAATACTTCTGCTCTCTAATGTTTGAGCTAATACAGACTATGTCTACCATTAAAAAAAAGTGAAAATCTCTTTCCTGAATTCCTTTCAGCTTCTTTACCTCACCGTTAAATTAAAAAAAAAAAGACAATAATAACAAATTGTGGAATATAACAGGGCTTCATGTGTAAAAATAATCTTAAGATGGAGTCTAGCTAAATTCAAAATTATTTAGATTTATCTAATCAATTTAAGTATACATCCATATATATATGTGCACACATATATACACATGCATAAACATGCATATACACATAATCCATTCGCATACACACATGTGCATGCATATATGTACATATGTGAGTGTGTTTATGCCTTGTGTATGTGTACACACATGCGTGTGTGCACAATGTGGGTACACATACATGTGCATGTATGCATATATGTGTATGTATGTGTTATTCCAGCTATGTTCTAATGGCTAGAGTGGTAAACTAGCAGTCCTAGATTAAAATTCTGTCTCAGACATACAGTAGCCATGTGACCATATACAAATCATATTTAAGAGTAGGGTCTCAGTTGTCATATTTTAGGGAAACAAAAACAATATCACAAGAATAATAATGCTTGTTTTACCTCGTAGGATTATTAGGAGGAAAGAACTGTGTGTTTTAATTGCTATGAAATTTAATTGCAATTAGGGTAAAAATAGAAGAGTCCCCTGATTTGTTGAATTCTAGGCTATTCTTAGTGGCCCAATGCAGCTTATTGTTAAATGATTGTAAATTGAGATGACAAAGCAATAATTTTAATAGCCACTGAGCCAGGAAAAATCACTTACTTTTCTTTTTTTAAAAAAACTTTTTGGAGGGGGGGCAGGGTAGTTGGGGTTAAGTGATTTGCCCAAGGTCACACAGCTAGTAAGTGTTAAGTGTCTGAGGCTGGATTTTAATGCAGGTCCTCCTGACTCCAGAGGTGGTGCTCTATTCACTGCGCCACCTAGCCTCCCCAGTCACTTACTTTTCAAGGAGACAATTTTCATCCTAGCTTGTTTCTTCTTCTGGAACATGAGCTATAGAACTTTTTCTGGGACTTCACATTGTCATGGAAGAGATCCTCTTCTATCCCATCTGGCAGCTATGAAGGTTGCTAACATGTCACAAAATGTATCTATGCTGTGTAGGCAAACCTGAACCGGAGTTGCAGCTGCGCCTGGATGGTTCTTCAGTTTTGTTTATTGGTTTTATTTTTTTCCTAAGCATAAGCTACCAAACAGTGATCCTGAAATGGCCTTTTAAGTCTTGTAGGCAATCTCATTAGTTCCTCAGGTTGTTTACTTCTGGGTCTCACCATAAGATCTGAATAACAATGGAAAATATTTTATCAATTATCTTCTTTTTGGAGAATATGGTAACAAAGAAATAATATGTCAAAGTCTTGTCCTGGCTGGCAAAAATTTGTTTAGATAGTGTAGAGTTACAGTGAAAATTTCTGCTCAACAGTCCCACATAATCATCCATATTTAATCCATCAATTGCCCAAAAGAGAGTAATAAGAATTATAGGTCACCACATCATATTTTAAATCTTTCTTAACTTGTGACGTGGTTCATATTCCATTCTGGCTATTTTCTTGCAATCTTTTCTATTTCATTTCTGTCTTCTCTCCCTTCCAGTTTCAGAACTATAATCAAAATGGTATTACCATTTCTATTGAAAAAGACTTGTCAAAGCTAAAAATTCTGAAAAGCTATTGGTAACAATACTCCAAAAGTCACTTAACTAGACACATCCTTTGACCCATATTACCACAACTTGGCCTAGTAACAAAATTATTTTTTTATGAGGGAAAAGGTCCATGTGTCCAAAGAAATTAATGGCAATTCATTTTGTTTTAGCAAAGAATTGGAAGCTAAGGAGGGTGCCCAATAGTCAGGGAACAGTTGAACAATATGATAAGTTATTGTAATGGAATAGCATTGTACCATAAGAAAACATTTAAAGGACAAGGAAAACTTTTGTGAATTGATGCAAAAATGAGTGAGCAGAGCCAGGAGAACAATACATACAGCGCCTACAGCATTGTAAAGAATACAACTACAAAAGAGTTAAAAACTTTGAAACATGTACTGACTTATTATAACTCCAGAAGAGTAATGGTTAATCATTCTTTCCATCTCTTAACAGAGAAGAATGAGCTAGAAGTACAGGATGAAGCATATATATTGAAGGATATTCATTGTATAGATAAGTTTTGCATGACTATATTTATTTCATACAACGGAGAGCTCATATTATTTTCTGGGAGTGGTAGGTAGAAAGGGAAAGTAATTATAGTAATGTTTAAAAAAAGTATCCCAAAGCAACATCTTAAAAATCTACAGAAGAGGGTGACTACTTGGTGCAGTGAGTAAAGTGCTAGCCCTGGAGTCCGGAGGACCTGAGTTTGGTTTTGGCCTCAGACACAACACAAAAATTAAAAAAACAACAACAACAACAACAAAACTAGCTGTGTAAACTTGGGTAAGTTACTTAACCTCAATTGCTTTCCAAAAGGCAAATATATATACATACACACACACACATACATATATATATATATATATATATATATATATATGAAAACAAAATAAATTTCAAAAGTGAGAGGGGCACTTTTAGAATTACTACGTTAAATTTAATATATGCTTTAAAAAAAAGACAAAACAATAAGAGTAGATTCAGTGTCACATACAATTATTCTTTTTTTTTTCTGTTCTTTGTATTAGGAAATGTTGATGTTTGTTGATATTTGTCAATTTCATTAAATATGGATTTTCCCCCTGAATGACTGTGCTCAGTTTTTCTGGGACAGTGATTCTTAGGTTATAATCCTCACGTCTTAGCCCTCTGAAATATCATATTCCAAATCCTCTGATCCTTTAATTTAAAAGCAGCTATTTTTTTTATCCTGACTGTGTTGCCATGATACTTGAATTGTTTCTTTCTGTATGCTTTTACAGTTTTCTCTTTGATATGGAAGTTCTGTAGGTTGCCTGTAATATTCTGGGGAGTTTTCATTTTGGGATCTCTTTCAGAAGGTAAATGGTGGATTCTTTTGATTTCTATTTTACCCTCTGATTATCAAATATCAGGGCAGTTTCCCATGATAAATTTCTTTAAAAATATGTCCAGGCTATTTTTTTAAGGCAGTCCAATATATTTTTAAATTATCTCTTCTGATTCTATTTTCCAGGTCAGTTGTTTTTTCAATGTGGTATTTCATATTGTCTTCTCTCTCTCTTTTTTGCCATTATTTTGCTTTGTTTTATTGCTTCTTGATTTCCCATGAATTCTTTAGTTTCCTTTTGATCCATTCCAATTTTTAAGGAATTATTTTCTTCAGTGATCTTTTGTACCACCTTTTCCATTTAGCCACTTTTGAGTTTTTTCTTCAGTGAATTTTATGCCTCTTTTTCCATTTGACCAAATCTGCTTTTTACAGTGTTATTTTCTTCCTTCTGAGTGTGTGTGTGTGTATGTGTGTGTGTTTCCTTTACTAATTTGGTGACTTTTTTGCCATGATTTTCTTGCATCACTACCATTTCTCTTCATCATGCTCCCACTTCCTCTCTTACTAGATTTTCAAAATACTTTTTGAACTCATATATGGTCTGAGGTCAATTCACATTTTTCTTGAAGGTTTTGGATGTAGGAGCTTTGATTTTCTTGTCTTCTGAGTGTGTGTTTTAATCTTCCTTGTCACCATAGTAACTTTCTATGGTGAGAATATTTTTTCTGTAATTTCCCAGCCAATATTTTTACCTTTAACTTTTTGTTAAAATAGAGTTCTTCGTACAGTCTGGAGGAAGAACTGTCCTAAGCTTTGAGAGTTTTGTGCAGCTGTTTTCAGAGATTCTTGTAGAGACCTGCAAGTTTCTGGTTCTTCTAAGGATAGATGTTTCCTACTCTCCTGACCTATGTTCTGGTCTGTGAGTACTCTTTTCTGCTCTGAAACTATGAGGAGGGCCCTTGTTACCCTGATATCTTAAGCTTTGTCATGCTAGTGCTCCTCTTTGCTCCAGGATTTCCACTCAGGACTGTGATCCAGATCTGAGTATGGGCAAAGCAAGAAAGTCCTGTCTCAGTGCTAGCAGCAAGACCCCTGTAATCTGCTCTGGCCAGTTGTTCCACCACCACAACCTCCTTACCATCTGTGGGCTGAGAGCTCCTGAAGCAATTGCTCTAGTGGATGATTCAGTGGCTTCCAAAGCCTGTTCTGTTTTGCTGGTGCTGGTTCTGTGCTGGCATGACCTATCTGCACTGTATTCCACTCTCACTCAAGTGTGAGAAATCATTCCTGCTGAACTTTTAAGTTGTCTTTGCCGGAAAATTTTTCACGCCATCATTTGTGGGTATTGCTGCTCCAAATATTTTTGTATGTCATTATTTAAAGGTATTATGAGGAATCTGGAGAGTGTTCAGGCAATTCTCTGTCTGTTCTCCTACAGCCTTTTCTCCACCATCTTGGCTCCAACCCCCTAATGAGAGATATTTTTTTAATGAAAAGTCATAATAATTAAATAATTTCAGAGCGAAACATGTTTTTCTATAATAGGCTAGATATATTTTGTATAATAAGAATCATTTCAAATATTATTGCTAAGTAGGAAACTCATAATTAATTTCATAATGCCACTAACTTTTGCAGAGTACAAAGAACACATACATTTTTTCCCTTTCTTTTATGAAAGTTTTCCACATTAGTCTACTGTAGAAATTACTCATCACTCCCAGTTTCTTCCATGTAAAGGAATCCTGTCATTTGTGAAACCAGAGTTGCCTAGGGGAGCACTAAATGCTCATTTCAAAATAGATTTTATGGCTCTTATTGTAATATTAATTAGCTTTAAAAGAAGTCTAAAAAAATCAGTGGTTCTAATGCAGATATAAAAAGCTCTCTGGAGGAGCTCCTCAGGGGACTTAAAGAAGCAGCATTCTAAGGATGGCTAGATTTAACAACACTTCTAAAAGTCTGTTAGAGAAGAATAGCTCCCTAAAAGGCATTTTTGTTCAATGAGAATCTTCTCTAATTTTTGCTCCATTGACATTATATTTATTTTCAGATAATGAATGATCTCTATGACTTCAAATTCTAGCTGATAAAAAAAAATCCACAATTCACACACACACACACACAAATACCACATTCACAAAAATTCACATGCCTGCTTTTTGACATTTTGTGCATCTCTTACGGCACCACCCTAAAACAAACAGATGGCAACATGTAATCATTTTGTTACTGGTTGAAAAGACAGTTTAGACTAAGCCCCCACCAAAAGATACTGATGGTGTTAGAAAGACTGAGGACTTTCAGGGCACAACCAAGGAGTAGAGAAAGCACTCAGCTCAGTTCTTAGAACATTTCTCTCCAAGCAAATTAAATATAATGCCTCAAATTGAAGTTTGTAATTGCAGAACCAACAAAAGATCAGAGTAAGACATGCTTCCATCCCAAGACAATTTAGGAGGTCAGAAAGAGATATCTATAGCATGAGGGTGGAGGCTGACACAAAGCCCATGTGGATGGAACAGCAGTGGTGGGTTCAGGTGGTAGTACCAAAAGCTTCAGCAGTTTTAGGAGCTCTCAAGTCAGAGATAGTAAAGGAATCTGACAACTTGTTAGGAAAAAATTATAGGGTACCCCTGTGCTAGTAATGGATGCAGGAACAGACATTGCTTTGCAACATTATTACATATACCCACTTCTGGGTCATAGCTAGAGGGCAGGGAGAATCACTTTGAGTCAAAGGCAGCAGAAACCCTGAGAAGCAGTATTGATTTTGGAAGCACTGAAAACTTCCAAACACATATAGCCTGAATCTTGAGACAGAATCCCTTCCCCATTCCATTCTCCAAATTTTAATATTGTTTAAAATCAAGAAATAAGGTGAAAAAATCAGTAAAGAACAAGCAAACAAAAAGAACCTGACTAGAAAAAAAGCTACTATTGTGACAGCAAAACACAAACTTAGAGGACAATGAAGGAAAAACATCTAGAACCATGCCATGGTGATAAATGCTGTTGGGACTGATGATTGGGCGAGAAGGGTTCAATCCTATCATTCCGCAAAAGGGAGCCAACAATTTTTTGTAAAGCAGTGAGCTTCTCGGCTTTAAGGGGCCACTGCTCAACCCAGACCAGGCGGTTATTCGTCCAGGTCAGTTTCGGGGCGAAGCTCAAATCGAGAGTGGTCCCCATCCATTTCCCGGTAAGCAGTCCGGGGTTACTAAGGAGAGTTGCATTTGCGCAAGGACATCCCGCCCCCACAGAGCATAAGGCAACTCGGGGAGACACAAAGGAGTGAACCTGCCTGCATTATCATCCACCGACCACGAGAGGGCACGAGCCGATCTCCGAGCTCTCTTGTTCCCCCCCACTCCCTGGACCGGCGTGGATGCAACCATCAAGGGCCATTCTTTCCTCCACTGATCCAAATTAATGACTGAACAATCAGCCCCCGTATCAATGATCCCTAAGATCGGATAATTCTCAACATGAATAATCAAAGTGGGACGGTTCAAAGTGATGGAACGAGCCCAATTCAATTGGCAAGGATGCCGGGATGAGGGGCCGAAGGGAAACGCCTTAGCAATGATCTGATCAGCCTGTATAGAGACGGGGGTGCAGTGTGGATTAAATAGGGTCAACATTGCCTCCATATCCTCTGCTACTTGGGTGGGGACCTCAAAGTCAGGAGAGCCTTCTAGGCCGGTCACTACAGCTGGGTGGAAAGGCAAATGGGCAGGGACTGTTATCGCCTCTCCAGGGGGAAGTGTAAAGATGGAGGGTTGTTTTCCAGGAGAGGCCCTGACTCTTACAAACTGAGGATAATTGCCGCTTAACGAGGATGGGGGAGGGGCCCTGCGGCTGGGCCCCTCCACCCGCCGTTTCCCTGTGGTTGAGATCTGGGGGAGACCCCGGTCTCCAAAGGGGCTTGTTCGCTGCCCTGTTTATTCTTGGCGTGACAAAACCGCGCTATGTGGCCAAGGCGTCCACAGTTAAAACACTTAGGAGGTGTTCCTCTGGAGGTGGCTTTGCACTGGGCCTTATAATGGCCGTATTGACCACACTGAAAACAAGCCTGCTTGCCGGGACCTTTCTGGGCTGACGAGCTGAGTTGTTGTATAGCCGCCAAGAGGCTCTGTTCCCTCTCTGTATTCGAGACTGTCAATTTTTCCAGCGCCTGTACAAACTGGCGGTCCCTATCCTGGGCAGTGCAAACCAACTGTGCAATCGGATTTTCCGGGGGCAGGTCCATTAACTTATCTATGACGTCCTCCAAGGGGGCCTCCGATGTCAGGGATGCCACCGCAGCTGCCTCCCTGGAGCGCAAGCCTTCCTTAACCAATTGCTTAATGAGTATGTCCATTCCAGGGCCGCTGCCTAGGGTCCTATGGACCGTCTCCTGAACTTGGTTAACAAAAGAAAGGGGGGTCTGATCAGGTCTTTGTTTCAGGCCGACTAATTTAGGGCCCCCTGTCATACCCTTGGCAGAAACCTTCTCCCAGGCCGCTATGTGTGCGGCCTTGACATCATCTAATTCTAACTGCCCATAGGCTGCCTGCACGGCCGGGTTGGAAAAATGGCCAGTGCCACAAATCAAGTGCTCAGTGTCTTGAGGGGCCCTGCCAGGTCTAAGTCAGGCCAAATGCCGGGCCTCCCTCTTCACTTGTGCCTGGAAGGCAAGATGCATAGCAGGGTCTAGACAGGACATAGCTAGCTCGTCAAAGTCCCCCGGGGTCCAGGGGTGAGCGGTCACTAGGTTCATAAGTAGCCTCCTAACATAAGGTGAAGAAGGGCCATACTTAGTCACCGCCTCTTTGAACTCTTTCAGTGTCTTATATGGGATGGGAGAATGAGTACGCTGACCCGTAAGGGGATCAGTCAAAATGGGATAGACATCCCAAGAGGCGAAGTCCACCTCCGCGCCCGCCTCCGCCGCCACACGGAGGCTCCGCCTTATTAACCCCTCTCCCTCACAAATACTCTCCTCTCGCCTTTTCTCATAATGAGGAGGCGGGGGCGGAGGGCAGGGAGGGGCGACATATGCGGAACTAGCAGCGAAAGACGGGGCAGGACAGTAATTGCCTGGCAAACAGGAGGTGCTTGGTGGCAAGGCGGAGGTAAAGGGCGCGGAAGTGGGGAGCACGCCCCCTGCATCCGTTTCCCCTTTGTTCTCCCGTCTCTCCCTCCTCTCCCAACGTGAGGGAGTGCCCTTCCGGGTCCTTCTTCTCTCCCTCGATCCCCGGGCGCCATCTTGGCGCCCACTCCTTTTACCTTCATCTTCCCCTTCTGAACTGCTAGCGGAACTATCCGCCTCCTGATTCATTACCACAGCTCTTAAGTCCTCCCACGGATATTGACCGAAGCCCCCTGGGTCCTTCAATTCCTTATTCTTCCCTTTTTCTAGCTCTAAATCTGACCCGGCTAATGAGGAGCCTACCTGTGTGGCCAAGGACCGGGAAGCGGCAATCGGGGAAGGATTCAATGCCGCGTCCACTATCTTAAAGACCGAAAAATCGGTGGGTGTTAGCGAACCAGGGCAGCCATTCTCAAAAGCTGCCATCTGCTGTCCCACAACTCTCCATCTATCGGCCTGTATGCCGACATGCCTGACCCAAGGGCATATGTCCCAGATCTTATCTATAAACTCCCTACAGGTCTTAATGGGGATTTTTGCCCCCCTTTGGGCGCAGAGCTTATAAAGTTGCACCGCTATCACCCCCTTCTCCTCCGGCCTAAATACAGGGATACTATGCCCTGTTCCCATCCTGTCCTCTTCCCGAGAATCCTTTTCTCGAGGCTGTCTGGTGGCTAATGCAGACCAGCTGCAGTTAGCAGACCGTCCGCCGGCTAGGTGGGATGTCCTCCCCGGGCCCAAGCGCTCAGGTCCCTGTCAGGTCCCTGTTCGGGCGCCAGAATGCCGGGGTCCCTCTGCCCGTGGAATCCTCACCTGCCCTACGGTCCTCTACTTACCCATATCCGGGTCTTCGGTCGTCACCGGCCCCTTGAGGGGAACAATCACCAGACAGAGAGCGGAGGGAGTTTTTGGGGGGTGTTTATTCTCCACTGATTACATCGCGTCTCGCGTCTCTCCTCTACTTCTGCCCTAGGGTCTTTATAGCCCTTCCCGACCCTTCTCGCCCAATCATCAGTCCCAACAGCATTTATCACCATATATGGGCTCCTGGTTATACTAGTCTTCTTCTCCGCCCCTGGGGCGGGGCAGGGTCCCTTTACAGAACCAAAAACCTTGAAGCAAAAAAATAAAGAGTGAATTCCTGGAAGAGTTGAAAACATTTTCAAAATCAAATTTATTCCTTGTATATCCACTTAAATAGCTCTCTTTTTTCTCTCTTTTAATTGCTTGTTTTTATGTCATTATCCTGTTCTTAAAAGATTCATTTACTTTTTTTTTAACTACTAGTATACAATTTTATGCTATGGTATACTATCTCTCTGTGCTTAGAAATTTTCCTGATTTCTAATATGCTTAGTCAGATCATGCCTGGCTTTTCTGTCATTCTTTCTCATGAATTCAAATATGAAGCTACTTCTTCATAGGTTTCTCAACATTTCTACTTCTGCAATGAGTTCTTCCTTCTTGATTAGAACTAATAATGGAAATTCTTCTAAACACTTCATTACCCTTTTGAAGAATAATATTATCTGCAAGGCAAGTCAAGAATTTTTTAGCTTCTCTAACTTTTAGAAGAGAAAATTCATAGTATAATATATTTTCAGCTAGAAGGGACCTCTGAGGCCCTCAATGTTATGTAGGAGGAAATTGAGGTCCAGAAATGTATCACTTACACCTGATCAAGTAGATACTACCTATAAGGGCTGGATTCAAATTCAGGTCCTCTGAGTACAAAAGCAACATTCTGTCTACCACTGTTAAGCATGGTTTATTCATTTCATTATTTCTTATGACATCTTCATGTCGGGGTTATATTCTGTTCCTTAAAATTCTTATCTATTTCCTTCTTTTGGATCAGTGATCTATAGCTTACTCATTGGATAACACTTGTTTTCCCCCTTTTCATTGACTTTTATCTAACTTCTCTCCAAGGAAAATTCCTCTCCCTTCAATTCTTAATTATTTTAATGGATTCCATATTCTTAATATTATATAGAGTTATTCCTCTACCTGTTGTGCATTCTAATACTTTTGTATAAAATTTTCCATTTCAAAGCAGTATTCCAGTCATCAGTTCCACACTTCCCAGTTTCAGTGATACAAATGAAATCGTATTTGCCACCATAGGGTCATGATATTTACTTCACATTTTAAAACTTATTTTGTTTATAGTTATTAGGTATATTAAACATTATTTTTATTCTTTAAGTATTGAATCTTTAGAAATATGGAACAGGGTTTATACAAGATTAATTATATAATTCATAAAGTGATTCTTAGCATAAATAGATTTACATATGGAAGATGTAATAAGATTTGTCTCAGACCCTAGCATATATGGTATAACTACTATTTAGAAGAAGTATATGTGCCTATGTTAAATAATTTTTATTTTTCATAGAATTATGATTATTTTAATAAATTGAAGACCTTTTAAAAATGTCTTTTTCTTCCATAGTACTGATAGGAATCAGGATCAAATAGATTGTTTCTTTATTCATGGCATATATAAAGTTATTAGGTGAACACAGTGACTTCACTGGTAGAGCTAGATGTCATGTTATATGACAGATTAGCAAATGTAATAAATGAAACTGTCATAAAGAAATGATTGCTTACAAAATCAAATTTAGATGTAAAATAAGACTAAATATAGTTCTTGAAATGGCCTAAGCAAATACGAATATAGAAAATCCAAAAAGGTGGATGGTCATATTTAAGAGAGAATCAATCAACTGGACCACCATAATGAAGTACAGAATTTTTCAGATGAGAATAACTAAACATACTCTGGACCCAATTTGTTCTAGAAGGAACATACTAAGAAATGTCACATATTTCTTGATGTTCTCTAAAAGAACAGGTCATTCTTAGTTCCTTTACCTCCAATATGCATATATCATATATGTATCTAAAGTTTTAAATGAAGTAAAATCAAAGAGATCCTCACTGGGGTGGACCAAACAATGATGAAGTTTTGGACATAAAAACTTTAGAAATGTATCCATTGGGTTATAAAGGGCACTATAGCATGCAACATTGGTGTAGAAAAAAAATATAGACCCTTGAAATGTTGACTTTCTGAATCATAAATCAGTATAAGAGCATGAATTGAGAAAAAATGGCAAATATAACTATCATAAAGAAAAAAAACATACATATATAGGTATATGTATATGTGTGTATATCTATATACATGTTTGCATCTTTATCTAAATATTATTTGTATAGGGCATTGGAAGGGGGGTTTGTAAAGGAGCTAGTACTTGAATTTAAGAAGAGTGAAGGATTCTAAAAGGCAGATTAGCCTGTGCTAAGGTGCAGAGTAGGAGATGGAATTTCAGGTGCAACAGTAAGTAGCATAATTCCATTGGAAGATATGGAGTAGTATTCATGACTCTTCAGGATCTGTCTCAATCTACATGCCTTAACCTCATCTCCTACTCTTTAATACTCTGAATCTTTTGCTTTACTGGCAGAATGTCATCCTTATGCTATCCCCACTCAATCCTCATATCCACTTCTAATTCTTTGTTCATTATGACTGCCAACTAGGATGGTATCACTTCTTTTTATCCATGTATCTTGCCACAACTTCAAAGCTCTCTTCATTCTTCATTTCTTTATGAGATATTTTTTTATCAAATCCCCTAATCTTCACTTAATTGCATTACTTTATTGATCAAGGTCTCTTATTCATTTAGCATTCACCATGGAGTGCCCACCAATCTTAATTAACACTGATATTTTATAGTACTTCAAAAACTACAAAGCATTTTCTCAGAAGCTTATCATACAGAGGAGAGGACCTATTGTATATCAAGAAAAGTATTTTCCATTTTTTCAGATAAATTTTATGTTTATTTTTAGTTTGCATCATTCATTTCCACAAAAATTTGGGTTAAAAACTTTCTCATCATTTTTCCCCTACCCACCAACCCAATAGAGGTATCCCATTGAATACCCCCTCCCCCAATCTGCTCTCTCCTATATCCTTCCACAAGCCCCCTCTGACTTTCCAGTAGGGCACAGTGGATTTCTATGCCCCAATGCCTGTATATCTTCTTTCCCAGTTGCATGTAAAATAATAATAATATATTTTTAAAATTTGTTTTTAAACTTTGAATTCCAGATTCCTTCCCTTCCTCCATTATCACCCACCCTTACTGAGAAGAAAAGCAATTCAATATAGGTTATACATGTGTAGGTAAACAAAACATTTCCATAATGGATACATTGTGAAAGATTGACTATATTTCCCTCCATCCTATCCCACCACCCACTTGTTCTATTTTCTACTTTGATCCTGTCCCTTTTCAAAAGTGTGTGCTTCCAACTTCCCTCCCCCGCAACCTGCCCTCCCTTCCATTATCCCCCCTTTCATTCTCTGACCCCCTACTCTTCTGTAGAGTGAGATACCCTATTTAGTGTGTATGTCATTTCCTCCCTAAGCCAAATTCAATGAGATCAAGGTTGACTCATTCCCTTTTGCCTTCCAGTTCTTTCCCTCTATTGTAACACTTTTCCCTTGCCTCTTCTGTATGAGATAATTTACCCTATTCTCTCTCCCCATCTCCTCTCATTATATTCCTCTCTCACCTCTTAATTTTACCTTTTAAGTATTATCCCCTCCTATTCAATTGGTCCTGTTCCCTCTGTCTATGTATGCCTGTACACATATATACACAAACTCACATATGTATTCATATGCCCATATACCCTTCTATATAGACAAATATATATGTATAAATGTATATATGTGTATTTTTATAGATATGTATACACACATTTCTATTCCCTTCAACTATTTTCATACTGAGAAAAGTTTCATAAGTTACAATTATCATTTTTCCATGTAGCAATGAAAATAGTTCAACTTTGACAGGTTCCTTATGATTTTTTTCCTTGTTTACCTTCTCATGCTTCTTTTATTTTCTTGTATATGAATGTCAAATTTTGTATTGATCTCTGTTTTTTTTTTCATCATGAATGTTTGAAAATCTTCGATTCCATTGAATAACCATATTTTCTCCTGAAACATGATACTCAGTTTTGCTGGGTAGGTGATTCTTGGTTTTAATCCCAGATCCTTTGACCTCTGGAATATCATATTCCAAGTCCTTCAATCCCTCAGTGTAGAAGCTGCCAGATCCTGTGTTATCCTGATTTTGATTCCACAATATTCAAATTGTTTCTTCCTGGCTGCTTGTAATGTTTTCTCCTTGATATGGGAACTACGGAACCTGGCTATAATATTCCTAGGAGTTTTCTTTTGGGGATCTTTTTCAGGAGGTGATTGGTGGATTCTTTCAATCTCTATTTTGCCTTCTGGTTCTAAAAAATCAGGGCAATTTTCCTTGAGAATTTCTTGAAGGATGATTTCTAGGTTCTTTTTGTTGATCATGGCTTTCAGGTAGCCCAGTAATTTGTAAATTATCTCTCCTGAATCTATTTTTCAAGTCATTGGTATATCCAATTAGATATTTCACATTGCCTTCTATTTTTTCATTTGTTTGGATCTGTTTAATAGTATCTTGATTTCTCATAAAGTCATTAGCTTCCATTTTCTCCAATCTAATTCTGAAGGAATGGTTATATTCAGGTGAGCTTTTGAGATTCTTTTTCAATCTGGCAAATTTGGCTTTTAAAGTCATTCTTCTCATTGCCTTTTTGAGCCTCTTTTGCCATTTGAGTTAGTTTATGTTTTAAGGTGTTATTTTCTTCAGTCAGGTTGTTGACTCTCTTTTTATGATTTCCTTGAATCATTCTCATTTCTCTTCCTTTTTTCCTCCACTTCTCTTATTTGGTTTTCATAATCCTTCTCAAGCTCCTCTATGGCCTGTAATTAGCTCATATTTTTCTTGGAAGCTTTTGGTGAGGAAGTTCTGACTTCATTGTCTTCCTCCTGTTCCATGTTTTGATCCTTTTTGTCCCAATAATAGGAGTATAAATTCAGAATGCTATGCTCACTTTGCTTCCTTTGCTTGCTCATTTTGCCACTCAATTATTTGACTTTTTAGCTTTTTGCCACAGTAGAACTCTGCTACCATAGGGGGAAGCTTTGTCCCAGTCTCTGGTATTTTCTCAGCTGCTGGAGTTAATAGTTGGCTGCCCTCTCTGAAGCCTCCACATGTTCTGGCAAACTGGTCACAGATCCCAGAACCTCCACCTTAGACAGTGCTCCAGACCCAAGCTGCTTAAAGCAAGAGCAATTTCCTTTCAGACTGGTTGCTTTTCCCCCCTATAATCAGTAGGTCAGGAGCTCTGAAGCACCCACTCAGTGGTGGGTGTCCATGCCTCAGCCACTTCTCCCTCCAGAGGGCAATGGCTGGACCACACTCCCGAACTCCCTGCTCCCAAAGTTCACACTGCACTGACCCCTCACTTTGTCCTTAGCATCTATGGGTTGATATTTCAGGAAACTGCCATAGCTACTGGTGATCTGAAGTCCCTCTAGCTGGTGGCTTGCTGTGGCACCCTGTGGCTAAAATCTCTGGCTCATGCAGGGCTGGGCTCCACTCCCAGAGAGCTGAGCTGGCCCCTTCCTGTGGGCCTGCCAGGCTGTCTTCGGCAGAAGGTTAGCTTCTCTCTGTCATATTGTATGTTCTGTAGCTCCAAAGTTTATTTAGAGTCATTTTTTATATAAAGTGGAGGAGGTGGAAGCGAGTGCCACAAGAAAATCCTGTTTCTACTCTGCCACCTTGGCTCTGCCTGATCTGAGAAAAATATTTTCTAACTTTGGGATCCCAGGCTATGAATTTGAATCCAAACTCTGATGTTTATTCTGGCAAACCATACATGTACATCACTTTCTTCTATCCTCCTTTATCAAACTTTCATTTATCTTTAACTACATTTAAGTAGTAAACTAAGTGGAATCTCAGAAATATTTACAAATATTTCTTTCTCTTTCATAAAATGCTCAAAATTCTTCTCCATTTACCATTTTTAGTTTTCCCCTGAATTATTCCTGGACCAATTCTGTCAGTATGATGATAATGAAGCCTGTGTGGATTATTTCACAATCAGAATGATTAGCTTCACACATAGAAAAACTTGGAAAGTCTTTGCTGTACTGTCTGACTTCATTCCTAACTACCAGTTTAATTATTTCAAGGATGTGACATTGGTCACAATGGAGTATTTAAAGCATGAAAGTATAGTTTGAATTAAAATCAATTCAACAAGCATTTATTAATGGCCCATTATGTGCTAGGCATGATGTTATACCCTGAGGATGAAAAGGAAATGAACCTGTGATTTCATAGACGTAAGATAACTTTTCAGTAACTAAATCCCCTCTACCAATGCAATCAGAAACTTTTCAGTAACTTATAATCTTAGAAAACTACCTACGGCAATGAGAGAGTTTGATTTGCCTGTGTGTCAGAGGATGGACTTGAACTCAGATCTATGGCTAGGAGACTAGTGCTCTATCTATTATGGCACACTGAAATTCAGGGTAAACAAACAAACAAAAAGAGTCAAGGTTTTTTGTTCTGGATGACTCCTGACAGATATCAGCATGATTTTTTTTTAATATAATGTGGTATATATTTTATTGACAGTGAGTCTGCAGCTTTGTTATTGACTTAGAATGAGGCAGTTGACATCACTGGGTCTCTTTTAACTACAAGTTGAAGGATTTGGACTAGATAAATCTTGTGAGATAAATAGAAATAGCACCATAAAAACATACATAAAGATCTCTGTAGGCTTCATATTGAATTAGAAAACCACATTTTAACATTATCTATTTTCTATTGAATTTTTATTGTTCAATAAAATGTTGTTTTATTGTTATTTCTATTGTTAAATATTTCCTAATTACATTTTACTGTGTTTTATGCATATTGACTGCATTATATGTCTTCAGAACATATATATGACATTTCTAGATTAAATGAACTCTAAGGACCCTTCCAAAAATAAGGTAATGAAATTCTGTCATTCTATTAAAAATAGTATATTTATTTGGACTCATAATGGATAGTATGAAGCAGCCAATCTCCTTTCATGGCCTTTGGTTAGATGTCTCCATAGTTGAGGACCATCCATTACAGAGCTTTTCTTGACATTCAGACTGAACTTTAAATTGCTCAGTTACATCTCATTAGTTCTAACCTTTTTCAATTTTTCTTTGGTATTTATACAATTGAAAACATGTAGATCATTATCAGTATTTAATGCAACACCTTTATTTTTTTATAATATAAATATAAAAAGAAGAGAACCTCTTCTCTTTCTTTTCATAGGAAAACTGTTCTGTTATCTTACAACTAGAGACTGGAAAAAGGGTTGTGTATAAACACATATACATGAACATAAAGCTGCAAATAACAGAGAAATGTGATGTGACAGGGTCATTATCAAAAACTTGCCTTCCAAAAAAAAAATACATAACTTCTTTTGTTTGTTGTTTTTGCTTTTGGGAGGGGGGAAAACAGGGCAATTGGTGTTAAGTGACTTGCCCTAGGTCACATGGCTAGTAAGTGTCTGAGGCTGGATTTGAATTCAGGTCCTCCTGACTCCAGGGCTGGTGCTCTATTCAGTGTGCCACCTAGCCACCACATAACTTACTTCTTAATGTTCCTTTTCTCAGAGAAGAAGAGTGTCTCTAAACACTGTAGAAATAAAATATTATGTAATTTGATACTTTTTAAAAAATTAACTGTTAAAGTGAAGGGTATTTTGTTCCATAAGGTTTTGGTTTTTGACAGAAAAAATGTATTTACTAAGCTTATTCAAGCCTAGCAGTTGGAGTACATTGGCCACATTTTTCATAAAGGGAAGTCATTGATTTCTAGGTCAGAGAAGTTTATTTTGTTCCATTAAAATTATTTTTTGGAAAAATATTTCTTTGTTTGACATGTGTAAGCAATATTTATACCCACAGACTTCAAGCCTGTATCTATGTGACACCGGAACTGATTTCCAAAACAGCAACAATGATAATCTATCCATAGACTAGAAGATTATGTCTATGTGACACTGGAACTGGCAGTCATCATCATCATCATCATCATCATCATCATCATCATCATCATCATCATCATCAATAATCCTGTTAGGAGTAGGTAGATGACACACTGGATAGAACACTGAGCCAAGAACCAGGAAGACCTGTGTTCAAATCCAGTCTCAGACACTTAATAGCTGAGTGATACTAGTCAAGTCACTAAAACACTGTTTGCCTCAATCCACTGGAGAAGAAAGTAGTAAACCACTATAATACTTTTGCCAAGAAAGCTCCGTAGAGAGTATGATCTTTGGAGTCACAAAAATTTGGACACTAGTGAACAACAGAAACAATAATTCAGGTCTCTATTTTCTCCATACAATGCTAAACTACTGTTTTGACTCCTTTACCTCTATTTTCCAGTTCCTTAAATTCACTTGTTTACACTGGCATACCTTCTCTATACACTAGCCATATTCTCCAATTTATTTTTTCCCCATAATAATCATGTTTTTTTTTGAAATTAGTTTGGGGATGAAGCTGAATGCTATAGAATTG
>NW_027186473.1:30980768-31029573 GCF_028583685.1 Petaurus breviceps papuanus
TTTTTTTTGAAATTAGTTTGGGGATGAAGCTGAATGCTATAGAATTGTAGTGGCTAACATCAGAACCAAAGAGAAGTGGGATTGCACCTCTCATCTTTCCTTAGAAAGTTAGGGAACTATGTATACAAAACGCTAAATACACTATCAGGCATCATTGTAAATTTTTTAAAATGATAAATAAAGCATTAATTTAAAGTAAAAGAAGTAAAATAGAAATAATGTTACAGAAATCAGCAATTCCATTTTTGATGTCAACTTCTGAAAAGAAAATTAGATTTGGGAACTGAATTTGACCAAATTATTTAACCTTTCTTGCCTCAGTTTACTCATATGTAATATGAGGGGGTTAGTTTGAGTGATCAGAATACCAGTCTTAAGTCTCTATGATCATATGTCAATGGGTTCAGTTATTTCAGGAATCAAAAGTCTAAATAAATCCAAAAAGATAGTCTATGAGTAAAGAAATTAGGTCTTACAATTATTTTGGAAGAAAAGTGGTGGTTAGAAGATAGGACATGGGTGGGAAAAAGGGTGTGGGGTTATGAAGACATTGGTATATAACAAAGTTCCAGCCATGAAGTTCAGAGTTCATGAGAGCTATACAAACAAAAAGGGATATATTTTCTATAATCAAATCAGCTCAATTGGCCAGAGGGAAGAATGGGGAACTGCTATTCCCAGAAAGAAAAATGTGTCTACTAAAATAATTACCCAATAGTCAAAACAAAATAAGTCTTGGTATTTTTTTTTATTTTAAGTTGGTATTTTATGAACTGATTAAGTTATAAACAATAGAACCAGGGAAAAGGAAGGTCATGTTGCAAAAATATAATACATTTTCTCTGTGTGTGTGTGTGTGTTCCTTTTTTAAACTGAAAATACAGTGGTTTTCACATAATAATTAGTCTTGTGGTCAAACAGGATGATATATTCTCCACTCAGCTTCTCTGGCTTATCCATATTTGAAGTTGGACAAATGTTGATCAGTGCCTAGCAGCCTAATATTGATTAACCTTAAAACAAATATGTCAAATACTTATAAGATTTTAGATATCATTGGATAAAATGACCCAGGACAAATTGCTAATTTTTTTAATGTATTCACTTACATGTGTACATTTAACAAAAAAATATTATAAGCTCTCAAAGACTGGGAAATTTTGCCTTTGTATCCTCAGTACCTTGTAAGGTGCTTTGCATGTAATAGGTATTTAATATACATGTATCGATGTGAATATATGCATTGTAGCCTAGAAAATAATTCTTCAGTAATTGAAAGACAGTATTCTGCACAATGACTTGTCTGAAGTCTCTGACTCCCAGGTTCAAATTCTGCTTCACATATTTCCTAGCAGTATGACCGTGGATAAGTTACACAAGCTGTAAAATGGATTCAATAATGCATTTCTAATAAACGCCTTGAAAGAAAAAAAAATTGTTCTCATCTTTGTATTTCTAGCAAATGCTTATTGAATTGACTTCATGATAGTACATGTGAGGCTCCAAATTCTAGCAAGCACAATAGTTTGTATCACATTACTCTTTGTCTTTAGTTAGATACCAAAAATGTTCATTAAACGTAATACTGAAATAAGAACCAATGGACTAATTTTGTATAAATTATAGTTTCATTCAGCTTGGAAAACAAGCTATGAGCATTTTTATATACTTTTCCACAGTATGGGTTTTTTTTAGATAGTGTCTACACCAAATCATTATTTAAGGAGAGAAAACAAAATAAATCAATAAAACTTAAAGTGACCCAAAAAACTCAATCCCCACAAAACTCAATTCAAGCATTACATTGTATATAACAATAATAATAAGAACAAAATTAATAGTAAGAGTGTTTACCACTCACAGTACTCAGTGATTTATGAGTATTCATACTTTTTAACCCTTGTAAAAACCTTAAGATAAAGTACTATTTTTATGTCCATTTTACAATTAAAGTAGCTGAGGCATACAAAGTTAGAGACTTTCCATGGCCCATATAACTAGTAAGAATCTAAAGCCCAAGGTATTTTTAAAAATTTCTTAAATGTACACACACATACATGCATGCGTGTACACACCCACACATTTTTATGTGTGTGTATATATATATATATATATATATATATATATACCCTTGTTATTTCTCTTAATAAAATGAAAGCACCTTGAGCAGAGGAAGTATTTTTAAAAAATTGTTTTTTTCCATATCTTTAGGTCTGGTACATTACAGATACTTCACAAATGTTTGTTTATTGAATGACTGACACTTGCCCTGTAAATACTGTGCATGAATCCTGAGTACTGTTTGCCAGTCCCCAATTGTCAGTGATCACAACTACTGATAACTCAAGTTAATGAAAATAGAAACTCACGTCCAGATGTCTTGAATAAGCAGAATTTGTCTATTGCAAGAAAATCTTGGAGTTAGAAAGACTATCCCTCAGATACTTCCTACCTCTATCATCCTGGGGGGGGGGGAAATAATTCTATGAACCTGTTTTGTCTTTTGTAAAATAGGCATAATAGCAGGACCTATGTCATAAAGTTGTTGCTAGGCTCAAAGGTATACACACATATTCACATACACACTGTATGTGTGTGTGAATGTGTGTCAATGTTTACCTTTTTAAATACAAAAATTATATTGTGATATATCAGTTGTTATTATGAGTTATTACTTTTATCTTACCTTTTCATTTTAGAAACTTAACCAGGGTCACATAGGTATTACATGTCTGAGTCCAGATTTAAACTGAAGATATGTTTTCCTGTTTCCAAGCCCAGTGCTCTATCCAACATATCATGTAGCCGTCTGATCACTAAATTAGAATTCCTATGCTTTCTTTTAAATGTGTATATATATATATATATATATATATATATTTCTCAAATATTTTCCAATCATACACAAACATTTTTAACACTCATTAAAAAAAATTTTAATTACAAGGGGCAGCCAGGTGGCTCAGCAAGTAAGAGCACTGGCTCCACTGTTGGGATGACCTGGGGATTAAATCTGGGCTCAGATACTTAGCACCACACCCAAAAATAACTGGTCGTGTAACCTTGAGCAAGTTACTTAAACCAGATTGCTTTAAAAAAAAAAAAGAAAGAAAGAAAGAAAGAAATTACATTCTTGGGGCAGCTAGGTGGTGCAGTGAGTAAAGTGCTGGCCCTGGAATCAGGAGGACCTGAGCTTGGTTCTGGCCTCAGACACTTAACACCCACACACAAAAAACTAGCCGTGTAACATTGGGCAAGTTACTTAACCCTGATTGCCCTCCAAAAGCAAGTAATAATAATAATAATAATAAATGTTTATTGATTTGTAGACTATATAATTTGAAAAAAAAATTTAATTACAAATTCTCTCCCCTTGCCAACCCTAAACCACTTATTGAGAAGGCAACCAATAGGATAGCAATTATACATATGAAGTCACGAAAAAACATATTTCCATGTTAACCATGTTTCAACAACAATGAAATGCAACAAAATAAAACAAGAAAAATAAAGTTTAAAAAATGTTTCAATCTCCATTCTGAGTCTATCATTTATTTCTCTTGCCATAGAATGCATTTTTTTCATCATGATTTCTTTGGAATTGTCTTGGATTATTGTATTGGTCAGAATAAGTAAGTCTGTCACAGGTGATCTTTCTTTTAATATTGCTATTACATTGTACAAGGCTTTCTTGGTTCTTCTTACCTTACTTTTCATGAGTTCATCATATACATCTTCCCAGGATTTTCTGAAACCATCCTACCCATCATTTCTTATAACACAAGAATATTCCATCAGAATTATATAATGTAACTACGTTTCCCAATGGATGGGTATCTCCTCAAGTTCCTGTTATGTAACTATGAAAAAGTGTTACTAAAATATTTTTGTATAAATAGGTCCATTTTTTTTTCCTTTGATCTCTTTAAGATTACTGATGGGTCAAAGATTATAGACAGTTTTATAGTACTTTGTGCATAGTTGCAAATTACTTTCCAGTATGATTAAAGCAATGTTTGGTTAAACTCTGCTAATTGTTTGTTAATATTTCTGATTTTTTCCCTATGTCACCTTAGCATTTTTATTATTTTCCATTTTTGTCATATTAGCCAATCTGATATGTGAGGTGGTATCTCAGAATTGTTTTAATTTACATTTCCCAAATCAAAAACAATTCAGAGCATTTTTTTCTTGATATTGATAGCTTTGATTTATTTTTTTTGAAAACTGCCTGTTTATCTTTTTGGACCATTTAACAATTGGTGAATGACTCTTATGTTTTTGTAAGTTTGGTTCAGTTACCTAGATATTTGAGAAATGAGGCCATTATCAGATAAACTTGCCATAAAATTTCCCCCAGTTTTCTGTTTTTCTTTTAATTTTGGCTGCAATCATTTTGTACATTCAAAAGCTTTCTAATTTAATATAAACAGAATTATCCATTTTACTCCCCTGATCCTCTCTATATTTTGTTAGTCACAAACTCTACACTATTCCATAGATATAACAGGTACCTTTTTCCATGTTCTCCTAATTTACTTATCATAGCACCATTTAATTCTAGGTTTTGTTTTTTTTTTTCCATTTTGACTTTATAATGGTATATGGTACAAGATAGTTGGCCTATGCCTAGTTTCTGCTAAACTGCCTTTTGTTTTATCCAGAATTTTTTCTCAAATAGAAAGGTATTGTCCCCAAAGTTGGGATGTTTGCATTTGGGGAACAAAAGATTACTCTGATCATTTACTACCATGTACTATGTACCTAATCTATTCCACTCTATGATATGTCACTCTATTTTTAGCCAGTGACATTTATTTTTGAGATAAGTACCACTTTTGAATTTAACCTGAAATATGAAATTTCTATGCTGTCTTTTTTTCACTTTGTTTTTGGTCATTTATTCCCTTGATATTCTTGACATATTATTCTTTAAACTAAAATTTATTTTTTTTTAGCTTTAATTTTTTTGGGGGTAATTTGAATGCTATGGCACTGAATAAGTAAACTTATGAAAAACTGTTATATTTAATATATTGGCTCAGCTTTCTCATAAGCAACTGGTATTTCTCCAATTGTTTAGATGTCTTTATTTGTGTGAAAAGTGATTTATAATCATGTTCATATAATCGCAAGTATTTTATAATATCTATACTTTATAAGTGGATTTTTTAAAATTTCTTGATGCTGTGTTTTTTAGTTGTTAAGAAAAATGATGATGATTTACGTGGGTATATTTTATATTCTGCAGCTTTGTTGAAGCTATTTTTTTGTGGATTCTTTTTATTTTTCTAGGCATACCATCATGTCATCTGCAAAAAACAACAACAAAAAAAAAACAATAGTTTTACTTTGTTGCCTATTTTTATTTTACCAATTCATTATTCTTGTCTTAATACTAGAGTTATAGTATATATATATATATATAGCATAGTGGTGATAATGGACATCCTTCCTTCACACTGAATTTTATTGGGAAATATTCAAATTTATTCTCTTTAAATATAAAGCTTGCTCTTAGTTTTAGATTTATGCTATTTTTTAAAAGACAATTTATTCCTTTTCCTTCTAGTATTTAAAATAGGAATGGTTGTCACATTTTACAAGTTTTTTTTTTCTCTTTTTCTCAATTTATATAATTGTATAATTTTTTTAAAAATGTTTTTGGTACTGATATGGTGAATTATGTGATAGTTTTCCTAATACTGAGCCAGTCCCACATTCTTGGTATAAATCTCACCTAGTCATAGTGTATTACGTTTGTGATATATTGCTTTAACCTAATTTCTAGTATATGATTTAAAATGTTTGCAGCAATATTCACTAAGTAAATTGGCCTATAATTTTCTTTCTTAGTTTTTGCTCTCCCAGGTCGAGGTATTGAAACCATATTGAAAACATAAAAAGAATTTAGTATGACTAATTCTTTATGTATTTCTGAAAATAGTTTATATATTATTGGGGGTAATTGTTCCTTTAATACTTGGTAGAATTCAATAGTAAATCCAACTGGTTCTGGAGATTTTTTTTTTCTTACAAAGCTCATTAATGACTTCCTTGATGTCTTTTTTTTTTTTTTAACAAAGGGCTATTTGAGTATTTGTTTTTCCTCTTCTGCTAATCTGGATAGCATGTGTGTGTGTGTGTGTGTGTGTGTTTATCTATGTGAATATTCATTCATTTTACTTAGATTGTCATTTTTGTGTCATATAATTGGGCAAAATGACTCCTAATTGTGTTAATTTTATCTGCATTGGTGGTATATTGATCTGTTTTCATATTTTTAATACAAGTAAATTGGTTTTCTTCACTTTTAACTCAAATTGATGAATGGTTTATTTATTTTTATCATTTTTCATTAAATGAGATCCTAGACTTATCTTTTAATTCAATATTTTTCCTTTCAATTTTATTAATCTCTCCTTTGATTTCCTGGATTTCTACTTCCTTGTTTATTTCAATTTTTTTTGCATGTCCAAATCTCTTTTATTAAGGTTCAAGTTTAGAGTTATAAATTTGCCTTGATTACTGCTTTAACTGTATCCTACAAATTTTATCATGCTGTCTCATTGTCATGCTCTTTAGTTAAATTATTTGTTTCTATTATTTATTTTTTGACTCATTCTTCAGAGTTAGATTATTTAATGTTCAATTAATTTTTTATCTGTGCTTCTGTAGGGGGTGATGTCGAGGGTTAGCTCTGAGGGGTCTGACATGGGCACAAATCCAGGCCAAGGTCCTCCTTGAGCTTTTCCCACCCACCTGGGTCAAAATATCACAGAAGGTTGACTCACCCACCCACTGATCTTCCCTCCTTGCAAGGGAGACCAGGAACATTCTGGCCTTTCCTGGAACCCTGGGCCCTTGAGCAATATAGATAAATAGTGATGCATGATTAGAAAGCAGGGAAGCATCCCAGGGGAATAGCCTCTGGCAAAGTTGCAAGTTAGGTAGCTCATATTGCAAACTATGTGAAGTTTCCCATGAGAAAGTATGATGTAATTGCTTTAGCTATAGTATATATACTGGACTATCAGATGAAGAAACTTGGCTCAGTTTCCACAGGCTCTCCTGGTCCACATTCATTTCAGCTCCTCCATGAAATGCCCACCTGCTGTTGGAAGCATGATTCCAAGGTCCATCATTAAATGAAATTTTTATTGCACTATTGTCTGAAAAGGGTGCTTTTAATATCCCTAGTTGTCTGAAGTTGACTTGAAGTTTTATGTCCTAATACATGATCATTATTTTTGTATGTGTGTGTGTGTGTGCGTGTGCGTGTGTGTGGATAGAGAGGTTTGAGGGGAGCACTATCTCAAGATTCGGGATTTTTTGCACTGTCATTTTCAGTCCTAGTTCTGGGGTTTGGAAATTTTTAGTGCTTTCAGGGGTCATGTGATCTGGGGAGAGGTGTGGTCCCTGTACCCCTGATCCACACTCTGGTCCATACCCAGGAAAGGCCCTTTATCCTTTAGGAGGAGAAATGATACTTTCCCTCAAGGACCAGGAACTTTTAGGACCAAAAGTGATAATTTTCCTCAGGTTCCCAGATGCTTTTTTAATGTATTTTGTTTTGTTTGTTTCCTTATTGTTTTTGCTTTAGATAGTATATCATTTCCCCCCAATTACATATGAAGAAAATTTGTAGCATTTAACATTCATTTTTACAAGAGTCTGAGTTCCATTTTTTTTCTCCCTCCCTCTCCTCTCCTCTTCATAAAAAATGGTAGGCAAATTGATATAGTTTATACATATGATATAACATAAAATATATTTCTATATTCATCAGAGTTGTGGAAGAAACAAATCAAAAGACAAAAATACACGAAGAATAAAGTAAAGGGAAAAAATGCTTAGATCTACATTCAGAGTCCATCAGTTCTTTATCTGGATATGGATAGCATTTTCCTTCATTAGCCCTTTGTACTTGCTTTAAATCATTATGTCGCTGACAAAAGCTGAGTCATTCAGAGTTTGTCATCATACAATGTTCCTGATACTGTGTACAGTGTTTTTCTGATTCTGTTCATTTCACTTTGTATCAGTTTGTAGAAGTCTTTCCAGGTTTGTCAGAAATCTGTGAGCTCATCATTTCCCATTGCATAACAGCGTTCTTCCACATTCATATACCATAGCTCATTTAACCATTTCCCAATTACTAGTCATTCTCTCAATTTCCAATATTTCACACCATAAATAAAGCTGTTATAAGCATTTTTTGCACCTGAAGGTCTCCCCCACCTTTTTATGGTCTTTTTCAGATATAGAACTAGCAGTGCTATTGCTGGAGCAAAGGATATGAAGTTTTGTTGCTCTTTGGGCATAGTCCCAAAGTGCTCTCCAGAATGGCTAGAAGAATTCTCAACTCCACCAACTATGCATTAATCTCCCAATTCCTCAAAGACCTCTCCAACATTTATCTCTTTTTTGTCATATTAGCCAATCTGATTGTGTGAGGTTTGTGTAATTGCAAACATAGAAGTAGTTCACACCTTGTTTCAGCTATTGAATTAACACCTTGTTTCAGTTCAAGTTTCTTTTGAGCCTTGTATCATCTGTTAAGAAACAGAATATGTGAACCCTACAACTTGTGAACCCTACAACTCATGAACTGCTGCAACAGGAAGGGGAGGAGCTAAAGACCATATAAAGGAGAATGGCAAGTCTAGAGACAGCAGAATTGAGAAGAGGATTCTTGTGGTGGAAGAGTCAAGAAAGAGAAAAATTGTGGTATCCCAGCTCTGTGTTTGTCTGCTCTGTCTGTGTTGATATTTGTTTGTGATACTTTGTACAGAAGCCCTGGAACCTTACTGGAAACCCTGAAAGAGGATTTTCTGGTTGTATGTTTAAAGAAGTCTTAGAGGAGGGTTTTGGAGATCCTGGGACTTTACTGATGATTTGTGCTGACCTCTTGGATCTTGTTTGTGGGTCTGCATTGATTTCTCTGTTGATGATTTATGCTGACCTCTTGGACCTTGTTTGTGGGTCTGCATTGATTTTTCTGTTGATGATTTGTGTTGAGTTCTCAGACCTTGTTGGTGGGACTGAGTTGATTTCACAGGCAGATAGTGAATTTATGATGGTGCTGGAAATATGTATGAATATTATTGCAGCTCTGTCAAGTATTTGTCTTCCCAGAAACAGGAACTGTGAAGGATTTCAGGTGGAGTGGACACAGTGGGCTTCAATATGGAATGGAACCTGGATGAAAAACTGGACAAGGAGCTGGTAGCTGCCTGCCTTTGAACCCAGGAGACAGTTGCAGCTGGGACCATGGAATAGGAACCATGGCAGGTGAGAGCCAGCCTCAAGTCAAGCTGAAAGAAGACTTGCCTTGGATACTGTGTGCTGACTGAGAAGATTGTGATTTACTGTGACCTAGGGGTGGAGAACTTTGATTTTCCTACTTTGTGATTGAATTAAGAATTTTGTGATTGATTAAATGAATGTATTTTGTTTAAAACTATGTGGCCACTTTGGTGAAAATTAGAGATAAGTTTTTGAGTTGTGGCATGGTGAATGCTGTATTTTGATTTTCTGTGATAAGTTGTAACATTGTGTTGTATTTTAATTTTCTATGAATGTTTTGCTCTGATTTGTTACTGAATAGAGAGCTCATTATACTATGTAATAAGAACCTTGAAAGCTGTTGACAGCAGTAGTCCTCTGGAAAGCTGCTCATGCTTCACTTTATAGTTGGTACCTTGCAATTATTTTAATCTGCATTTCTCCAATAAAAAGTGATTTTTTAGAACACTTCCTCATATACCTATAGATATCTGATTTCTTGATCTGAAAATTGCCTATTCATATCCTTTGACCACTTATCAGTTAGGGAAATACTTGTATTCTCTTCAATTTGACTCAGTTCTTTATATATTTGAGAAATGAAGCCTTTATCAGAGATATTTTCTCATAATGCTCTCTATCTCTTGTTTGGTCATGAATTCTTCCCATCGCCATAGATATGACATTGACTCTAGATTGACTATTCCTTGCTCTTCTAATTTGGTTGCTTCACTGTCTATGGTACCTTTTAGCAAGATGTATTTTCCTTCCTTATGTCTTCTAATTACACCTACTTTTATGTTGTCTAAAATTATAATTGCTATCTCTCTCTTTTTTTTTTAAGTTCAGCTGAAGCATGATGAATTCTGCTCCAGCCCCTTACCTTTCCTCTGTGTTTGTCTCTGCTTCCAGTGTGTTTCTTGTAAGCAACAAATTGTAGGATTATCTATTTTGAGCCACTCTGCTATCTGCTTCCATTTTATGGGAGGGGTCATACCATTCACATTCACAGTTATTATTGCTATCTGTGTATTTCCCTCCATCCTATTTTTCCTCCCATTAGTCCTCTCTCTCACTCTCTCTCTCATTTCACTCTTTCTCACCTCACCAGTGTTTTGGTTGTATCTACCACCTCTCCTGATCTGGCCTCCCTTTTGTCAGTCCCCCACCATCCTTCCCCCTTTACTTAACCTCCTCTACCTGTTACTTCACTTTTGGGTAAGGTAGATTTCTATATTCAATTGATTGAGTATATTACTCCCTTTTAGATTCAATACTGATGACACTAAAGGTCAATTAATGCCCATCAACCTACCTCCCATCATCTCCTCCACTGTAATAGGTCTTTAACCTCTTCATGTGAAATAATTTATCCCTTTCTAAAGAGTCTTAATGCAGATTGAAGCAAACTACTTGCTCTGTCTCTCTCTCTCTGTCTCTCTCTCTCTATCATGTTTTGTTTTGTTCCTTCTTTATTGTTTTCCACTTCATTGGTTATAACTCTTCTTTACAACTTGACTAATGTTTACTTTCTTGAGGGAGATGGAGCCAAGATGGGGGTGTGTGGAGTCAAGATGAAAGCAGGGACTTCCATGAGCTGTCCCCCAAACCCCTACAAATACCTATTAAATGATTCTAAGCAAATTCTAGAGCAGCAGAACCCTCAAAATAACAAAGTGAAACAAATTTCCATCCCAAGACAATCTAAAATGTCAACAGGAAAGGTCAATTGTACCAGAGAGGAGAGCACAGTCCAGTGTGAGTTGTACCAGCACAGATAGGGCCAGGAGCAGGCCTCAAGGCACTGAATCAATTGCAGCTGTGGTGAGTTTCCTGCCTTCTCAACTCACAAACACCAAAGAAAACTTAGAAAGCCAATAGGAAAGGTGTGTAGGACAGGAGTGAAAGAGGAGCTAGGTCTGGTCCCAGTCTCATAACCAGGGTGGTGGTGACAGTGGTGGCAACAGCAGTGACTGTTTACAGAGTTCCTGGCCACAGATGGTGGGGAGAGGCAGCAGCTGACCAGAGGTGCATTGCAGGGATCTCTTTCCTGCTACTGAAGCAGTATTCTCTCGCTCTGCCTGTGCTTGAATCTCGGTCGCAGTCCTGGGTGCTGGTCTTTCTTTACTGGGACCCGGTCTGTGTTCCTGTGGCTGTGCTGGACAGCTCTCCTTTCTCATCCTGGTGCAACAGGCTTTCTTACCAATCTTCTAAGTTGTCTTTGCTGGAAAATTGCTTCACTCCATTTTTTTTTTCATGGATAATGCCACTCTAGAATTTGTTTAGGCGTTATTTAAAGGTATTTAGAGGGTTTGGGGGGAAAGGTCAAGCAAGTCACTGCTTGGTCCTGTTTTTGGTATTTCATCCATGTGTGCTTTGATTTAGCTTCCACCTCATGTCACAGATCTCTCTGTCCACCTAAGTTGTCTTAGGCTAGAAAAAAAAAATCTTACTATAACCTTTTATTGACTCAACCACTCCAGATTTGATTTGAAGTATTATTTTAAAATTTTACAGAGGGGAAAGTAGAAGAGCGCTCAGCTGAATGATTTCTCCACTGTGTTGTCTTAACTCCACCCCCAGAAGCCTGAATGAGTTTATATTCTAATAGGGGAAACAATGTATAAATTACTAGGGACAAATAAGAGATATACAGAGTATGTGGAAAGAAAGAAACAAGCATTAAATGCTTGTTCTGTACCAGGCACTGTGTTAAACACTTCAAAATACTATTACATTCCACCCATATAACAACTCTGGCAGGTAGATGCTCCTGTTATCTTTATTTTACAACTGAGGAAAATGAGGCAGTGTAATGATAATGGGGATTTGAAGATCTTTCCTGTTCCTTAATAGATAGTATCTAAGTTACATACTTAGAGTCACTGAGCCAGCAAGTTTCTGAGGCTAGATTTGAAGTCCAGTCATCTTGACCCCAGGCCTGACACTCTATCTATTACACCATCTAGCTGCCTTGAATTGGATTTTCTGTCACTAGTTTCTTCCCTCTCTATCTATCTTGTGACCTAATTGCTACCATACAGAAGCTAATATATGTTTGTTGAATGGAATTGAATTGAATTGACAGTTGAAAGGCATATAGTCATTCATTTATATTCTTAACAGTTAAGTCAACACTGAGTACCTTGAAAGACTTCATATAACAAAGTATTATATTTTGTTATCATATCTCCAAGTTTTTTTTTACCTACTATGTATTCCTAATTGCTGTCCTTAAAATATATCCTTTTTATTTCTCCTTCTCCTTACAATTTAACATTTCACTATATTTAATTGAAATAAAGAGAAATATGAGAGCATTTGTTCCAAGATCCAAATGAATGTGAAGTTTTGACTTTTTATTTGTTTTTCATTAATTCTTAGAAAATTAACCATTATTATTATCAGCTGTAGCAGTTAATGCATATATATATATATATATATATATATTTATCATGTGTAATTCCTACCAAATGCTGTGCCTAGGAGAAGTGCAGTGAATGAACAGAATAGACCCTTTGACTCCTAAGCTCTTTTTCAAATCGGATCATGTTTCCTTAGAAGATGAGGAAAAACAAAACAAAATAAACTTGATAGCAATTTTACTTTATGTATGCTCTTAAGCAAAGAAATATCTGTAATGGTGGTAGGGAGTCTTTATGAAAAGACACAAAGCCTTAATGACTTGGAAGATAATCACTAAATCTTTTTGGAAGTAGTTTAGGTGTTTTATTTTAATGTGAAAATGATTTGAACTTCTTATAAATGATCTTTATGCTTTTTAGTCTTTATGAAAAGGAACAGTCACAATCATACCATATCTGAACTTTTCTTACTAAAGACTGGTTATTTTGGAACTGCCTGTATAAATTACTGCTAAAATTATTAATCAATTATGAAACCACCTGTATCCAATATATAGTAATTTTAAAAGGTATGTTTATTTCTGATGAAGTTTTAGTAGTCTATTTTACTCTTTTTATATCTTACCAATTGCATCAACTAATCAATCAATAAGTATTTATCAGTAACCCTACTATGTGATAGGTGTTGTATTAGACACTGAGAATACAAAGTCAAAAATAAAATAATCTCTGCTATTGAGTGGTTTAAATTCATCAATGGAAATAATATATTCTTTTCATTCTTGCCCTTAGGAGAAATCCTCAATTTTCTGTGACATTTTGTAGTAGTTTTTTTAGTTGTTGTTCATACATAATCTTAATAGTAAGAGTAGTAAAAATTTCTGTTTTTCTAAAGATGAAAAATGCACACAACTCTTGAATTCCCTAGCTTCTTAATTCTAAGTCCACTATCACCCTCTCTTTATTTTCTCTGATGGCAAATTCTGGAAGAAAAAAAAAAAAAAACAAGGTCATTTATCTACACTGATATTAGCTTAAAAAATAATCAGCAGCAACAACAACAACAAACGGGGTGTATATGTGGGGTGAGATGGAATGCATGTAAGAGGAATGATTAAATACAAATTAATCAGAGAAGGTCAAAGTTAAAAGGGAGTAATTGTTTTGATTTCCTGTGAATATAAGAAAAACACACCTACACATATAACTAATAAAAAGTCATGCATAACATAGCATGTTTTGTCCTTTAAAAAAATAACAACAAGGTAAAATTGTATATTCCTTTAGATAAGCTTCTTTGCTATTGATCTCCTCAAATTTCAAGCAGTATAAGAGTAATCTACATGCATTTTGAACTCAATGGCTTCTCTTGGTGCACAACATGATAAAAACAAGACCCTTCTGTTGTTTTACCCTGTGGCCTATACAGTTGATCTCAAAGCAAATGTCAGGAGGTATTCTTTACTGAGTCCAACTCTAGGGGCTATGGAGAAAGATGGAAAGTGGAGTTCAAAAGAATTTGACATTTTCCCCCAAACTGCACTCCCTGAAATTACCCAAAGTCACGTAATCTATCACTCATGAGGAGCCCATTTTCATTACCAACTGCTTAAAGGCCAAAATTCCGAGACAGCACATGGAATAGGAATTTGGGGCTTCAAATGGAATACAGTAACATTGTTTTTATCAGTTTTCTAACATTTGACTGTGAGGAAAAGGGTCAAACCTATACCAATTTTGTGTGTTTTAAGGTAAAAGTGAAGCTATGTTAGATGATTGTTCTCCACTGATGCCTTCTATTTCTGTCTCATCAGGGTATGGAGGTAACATTGAAGTTCTGTGAAATTGCATTTTGTATTTAGTTATACATGTATGTCTGTTAACTCCAGTACAATGAAAGCTGTAATTGTTTCATTTTGGTCTTAGTACCTCTAGAACCAGTTCCCTGATACATATTACATGCTTTACAAATAATTATTCATTGATTAATTCAACTCTAGGGTTCTAGGAACATCTTAAGCCTGCCAGACTATAAAGAACTGGAAAATCTTCAAGTATAGATGAGTAAAGTCTTTGTTTTTTATCCAAGAATTAACCTCATTGAATTGTATAGGCTCATCAATGGCCAAAATGCTTCTTTGCTCAGTTTATTTGCACAATTCAATTTTTAATTATTACTAAACCAAATGTCTTGTAATGTTGCTTACATAATAACAGCATTAAATATTAGCCATGTTTAACAATGTAAAAATCTACATTGTTAATTTTTGTCCTTGGAATATACTGTCACTTTAAAATAAATTCTCTCCCACTGTTCAAGGAAATGTATTGGTTGGTGACCTTACCACTGATATTTATTCTTCAGTAATCATTTAAGACTAAAGAAAGTTATAATTATTCCTTGGCATCTAAAAGAAGGCATGCAATTTCTCTTAACTTCAAACACCCTTTACACAGTTGTATTTCATTATTGTTGTTGTTACTGAAAACAATTTCAGTACTATGGCTTAAATTTCATAATAATAACCACATCTAAAAGGCTGCCAAGACTAAAGAAAGTATTTGTAAATTAAACAAATAATGAGAAAACGATTTAGAATAAAGATTAATGCTTTATAAATCTCAAAATTATTACATATGACCATCGCAACTTACCCAAGGAGGCTGCAGAATTATACATTACATTGTTAAGGTCATTCAAAGTAAAAAGTTGTGAGGAAGAATTAGAAGGAATAAAAGTCAAAAAGTGACAGAATCACTAAATTTTCGACTTAAAAGAGATATCTGTGGATATCTGTCTAGTGCATATCTACAAAAAGAATACTAACTTCAATAAACCAGACAAGTGATCATATATCCTCTGCTCTGAGAATTCGAGGAAAACCAATATTTCCTAAGGCAGCCTATTTGATTTAGGAGTAGTTCTAATTGTTAGCAATTTTTTTCTATATATCCCACCTAAATATGCCTCCTTTCAATTTCTAATCATTAGGGCTGCTAGTTTTGCCCATTTGAGCCTAATAAACAAGATTAAATCCTCTTCCACATGGCAGAATTTCAAATACTAGAAAACAATTACCCCTCCCAACACACACTCATCTTATTTTACTTAAACATTCACAGCTTCTTCAATTGATTTTCATGTGGTAAAACTCAATTGTGGCTGTATCTAGGATGGATACTAGCACAAAGAATACTGCTAGTGAAAGTAGTAGTATAGGATGGTCTAGGGCACATAAGCTAGGGGGAGAATGTAGTCATCTGATAGCTTCCTATTTTAATTAATTGTTTTATTTTTGGGGGGTTTTATTTTGCTTTGTTTTATTTTTTGGCCAACCAGGTGCCAAGCCAAGCTATTTCTATTTTATCAGTTGAAGGATACATTATGGTTCCAGTCACCCTCCTTACTACTGATAAAGCAAAATGTTTTGTCTTTTCAATGTCTGTACAAGGACATTTTTGGGGAGTCATTAAAAAAATCTGTGTTCCCTAAAGTAGGAGAGGAAAAAAAGATAATCTAATAAAACCAACTTCGGTTGAGTAATGGTCCACCCAGAAGGAAAGAGACAGGATCAAATTTGATTTTTATTTAAAGGGGGAAAAAGCGCATACTTGTAATTATCAGATTTTAGTTAAGTGCTGATAAGATCAATAAAATGGCGAATACTAGACATATGACCTTTTTTATACTGACATCATTTTTTGATTTCCTATTTTTCTTGGGGAGACAGTATAAAACCAAACACAAGCAGCTTTTCAGAAGACTGCTGCTGTGGATAGGTCTAAGATTCTGATTATATAATATAGTGAACTCTCTATTTATTCAGTAATAAACTAAGATAAAACATTCACAGGAACCAAAGTATAGCATTCACAATATTATAACATAACAATTTATCACTAAAGTGGCCACATAGTTTTCACCAGAGTGATTACATAGTTTTAAACAAAAGATATCATTCAGTACATGCTTACCTCAATCATACTTAAGGAGTAAGCATCTTTAAGGGACACAAAGTACAAAGGTCAAAGTTCTCTGCCCCTATGTCACATTGGTCACATTGTCTTAATCTTTGGAGTACAAAGTTCTCCCACCCCTAGGCCACAGTAAATCATGATCTTCTCAGTCAGGACTAAGTATCCAAGGAGAAGTCTTTTCATCTTGATTCAAGTCTGGCTCTCAGATTCCATGGTTTCTCTTCCATGGTTCCAGCTCTTGCCTGAATCTACCCAACTGCCACCTGGATTCTAAGGTAGGCAATTCTCAGTTCCTCATCCAGCTTCTTGTCCAGTTCCTTGTCCACTTCATCATCCAGTTCTATATTGAAGCTCACAGTATCCAGTCCACCTCAAGTCCTTCATAGTTTTCCGGGAAGACAAAGCTTAACAGAGGCGCAATAACATTCATGCACATTGCTGGCACCATTATCAATCCACATCTGCCTGTGAAATCAACACAGACCCACCAACAAGGTCTGAGAAATTAACACACATCATCAGTATGGTCTCAGAACCTTCAAATCCCTCCTTCAGGACTTCTGGAAAGAGACAACAAGAAAATCCTCTTTCAGGGCTTCCAGCAAAGTCCCAGGACTTCTGTACAATGTATCACAAACATAAATCAACACAGACAGAGAAGACAAACAGAGTGTCTGGCCACCACACAGTTCCTCTTCTTGATTCTGCCACCACAAGTGTTCTCTTCTCAGTTCTTCTCTCTCCCAACTTTTCTAGTTATATATGGTCCTTAGCTCCTCCCTATTCCATTCCCTCCTGTTGCATCCGCAACAGGGGTCCACAAGTTGTGGAGTTCACAAGTTGTTTCTTAACAAAGACTTGATAGAGTTGTGGACAAGGCTTAAAGGAAACTTGAACTGAAACAAGATGCTAAATAATTAAATAGCTGAAACAAGTTTCTAAGTATTTCTTTGCTTGCCATTACAGGGGGGAAGACAAGGAAATTGTGATTAAGTGACTTGCCCAAGGTCACACAGCTAGTAAGTGTGAAGTGTATGAGGTCAAATTGTAACTCAGGTCCTCCTATCTCCAGGGGGACTGTTCACTGTGCCACCTAATTGCCCCTAATTTCCCAATTTTTAAAAGATTGCACTTCCTGGGAGTTTTATTTTCTTTGGGTCTATAAGGTTATTTTAATTTGTTTAGGCAAAAATTTGTTAGCTTTCAAACCAAAAAGTCACTACTTATTTACATATCGAGTAAGGATCACTACTAGTTTAAATGCTCCATAATTTCTCTGATAATTTTGGTAAACAAAATTTCCTTTCTTTCCCCCACTTGCCAGGATAAATTTTGCATGCTACGTTTACATTCATTTATTGTAAACTAGGAATTATTCAAGATTTTCTTATCTGGTAGGTTGATTAGCTGATCCCTTTTCTTCTTTCTATGCTGGCTGCCTTTTAGCCACTGGCACTCCTCCAAAGAGAGGTAAGCTAAAACAAAAGCCTAGGGAAAATTAGGCTTGCCAATTTTTTTCCTTTAAAACTTGATAGCAGTTAGTGTAAAGGCTTGACGGGAGAGGAAGGTTGAAAATAGATTGTGGAATCTGATGTTTCAGTTTTTCATGGAATCACTGTCAGTTATCAAATGAATTTAGTTGGCTATATTTTGAATTAAATAGAAATTTGGAAAAGTTAAAGCAATTCAGCAATATTATTCCAACTTGCTAAAATTCTTCAACTGCAACTAAAGTATTTATTTTTAATAGGTCAAAATTTTAATGCAAATATTGAAGGTTTATCCTTATAATTATAGAATTGTTTATATGTGTGTTTATGTGAAATCTAATAATTTAGTTACTCCATGCATTAAAAATTTAAGTTCTCTAATATTTCTTCCTCCTATAATACTGTGATAGTATGCTAGTCACTGAGGATAGAAAGAAAAAAAATACTGCCTGTGTTTACAATGCTTGTATTCTAACTCCTCAGCATGTGCTTTTATAAATCTCCATAGAGATCTACCCAGGATGTTTGTTATAGGTCTTACTTATATTTTTAAATTGTTATTTATTTGTTTTTAGTATTTCTCGTTACCAGTTCAATGCATGGATTCTCAGTTATCCCATCTCTTAACACTGACATTCTCCTAAAATACTATATAGAAATGAATCAGAGAGCATTACAATTTCAGAAGAATTGTAATTGAAGTTGAAATGAAGACAACAAAAGAATAAACAATTATTTTAAGTGGTCTACTACACAACAAAGTTGACTTTTGCATGAGGGATAGAATAAAATATACCATTAAAGAATTGTATATTAGAAAAGGAGTTGGGACAGTCATATAAAAAGAATAAAGGATGAATACTTTGCAGAAAAATATGCAAGACTCTTTAGGATAAATATGATCTTAGGTGGTACTTTTATGTTGACTTACTGATTTCCTCCAATATAATCCCATACTTTCCTTGATGCCTATGAATAGACTGTTCCTCCTTACATTGTTTGAATTTCTGGCTTGAAGACTTTTGACTTACTTCAAGTAATAAGTACCACTGATCTCCTCCCCTTTTACAATCATTTTCTCATTAACAGATCTCAGTGTTCTTTAGTTCTCAGGATGCTCTCACCCAGTGACTGCTAGAATTTAAACCTTTTGGGGGTTACTAGAAAGGAACATAAATCTCCATATATTTATCATTTAATCCCAATTCCCTTGATTAGCTCTCCCCTACTATTGATTGAATGGCCATTATAACACAGGTACAGGGTTCAGAGCGGAACTGTTTTCAAAAATGACTTTAACTTAAACAGATGTCCCCATACACACTGTATTTGCAAACAACAGAATTTATAGTTTGGAAAGAGCTAATCTAATCTAAGAAGAAGAATGGATTCAGCAAGCCAACATGATTTAGCATGCTTTTCCATTTCTAAATTCTTAAGCTTACAATCTGAAATGAGATCATAAATATTCTACAAAAGGGCAATGTCCAGAATATAAAATCTAGTTGTGTGACACAAAGAAACTTTAAGTTTCTTCCTCCTTAAATACAGAGTAAATTGAATCATGTCTGGAGAGAATCCATAATCATGAAATTAAATCATATTAATAAGGTCTCAAAAGATGTGTATGGGCAGTTGTTTGTTTTGGGTTACCATGGTTGAAGGCAAACCGTGAATGCTCAATGAAGAATCAAAAATTGAGTTTATTCTTAAATTCACTCTCCCAGATGAATACTAATAATACTGTTTACAATTTTTCTTGCCATAAAATCTACATATACTTTTGGAATTTTTATTCCCTCCTTTATTCCAAATTTACAAGTGTGTGTATGTAATATTGAAGTTAAAAACAATTATAGATTACAATTGAACTAACTGAATGCTGCTTATATTATAATCTCTAAAGAAGAAATTTCTTTCCAATGAGGTGATAGTAAATAGTAGTGGACACAAAGTGGGTAGCAGAATCAATAAGACCAGGCAATTTGAAATGGAAAGGTACCAACTGTACCATTGTATAAATGACAAAGCTGAATCCCCCCCTAAAAGATAGTGATATTTTGACTTAAGATGGAATTCAGAAGTTTTCTAATGCAACTTTCTCATTTTATGGAAGAGGAAACAGAAGGTCATAGTTATTAATTGACTTGTATTAAATGGATGAAAAAGTAATTGGACAAAGAACAGTCCAATTAGTTTAGATGTCCTATTTTTATTCAGAACTCCTCTCCAGTTATTCTAGGCATCATCCACCCTTCCCAGGTTCCTTTGGCTGTTTTACTTTAGAAAAAAAATCTAGAAAGCTTTACTCTATAGGACTGTGAAATCAGGTCCTTTGCTTTACAGGGTGGAAACTCAGTGCACAAGTAAGCCTGTGCTCAGAAGTTTGGAGGTAATTAAGAATTCACGCACAGGCTTTATAGGAAAGGAAAATGAGGAAGACACATGCTCATAAGCAAATGAAAAGTTATTGCACTCATGACCTATAACAGACTACCTACACATAGCAGCTCTTAATCTGTGGTTATATAGTTAGTTATATAGTTAGTTAATTAGTTAGTTAGTAGTAGATAGATACCTAGAACAAGTTTTTGTTAGGAAGAAGGAACAACATATGTTAAAAGATGTAACAGGATCTCTATCTAACAGGGTTTCTTGCCTCCTTCTCTCCCCTCTATATTGATTAGGCAAGTTCTTTGCCTAAAATCTGATGTTGTCTTCAGGCCTTGATTCACCCAGGGACAGAAGGCTTTATTCCCATCTCTGATGATAACATCTTCCTCATGATCTCTGGCCATATTGTTAGAACTTCTTGGTCATTTAAATGCATAAAGGGTTCTCCAATATGGATTCAGGGCCCTCCACCATCAGAGATGCCACAAGGTCTCATATCATCTCACCTTGACCTTCTAACAACCAGATAAATTTCCTCCTTAAAATCAATGGGGAGTACATCTAACCAGCTTGGTGTTGTGAAAAGTGTGCAGGCACCAGCTCAAACAGACTCCTGATTATTATATTTTTGATATGTGTATACCTGGTAAATCAATGAACTACAAAGCAAGACTCAATATATTGCTTTTTTTTATTTTCTAGAATTAAGAAAATAATGGAGATAATGTTAATAATGAAGATTAAACAAAAGAGTCATGCTTATGTATTTTTCTAAAGAGTTAGTTGTCAATGTTAAGCAACATATCACTGTGTAGCACCTATGTTGGGTATTGTTTCTATGTGCATACCCACACACACACATATATGATTTTTGAATGAAATATGAATATTTACTTTTCTAGTAACATCCAACCTAAACTAATAACTTAGATGTCTGAGTTAGAACCTTTCATTACACACACATAAAAACAAAACAACAACAAAAACCTTCTTTATTTTTATTTTATTTCTCCTTTTCCCTAAATTTCCAAGTACCTAAAATTCTCTATTCTTCCAGAATATACCTAATCATCCTCTTTTCCTTTCATTATCTTTTTTCCTTCTTCCTTCTGACTTCTTCCTCCTTTTGCCACCATTTATTTTTCATTTTTGGAAACTTCTTTCTGTTTCACCTGCTAACTCTTTCTCTTATTTTTCTTACCTGTGTTTCCCTGATAAGACCTATCCCAAAAATAAGCCCTCCCCTTACTGTGTAAGATTCCTCTAAAATAAGCCCTCCCCCCAAAATAAGCCCTATTGAGATTGCCACTGTAGTGAAGGTGATCCCCTGCGCTACACGCTACATTATGGTACCCTCTGCATGCACCGCCCCCCCCCCCCGAAACGCACCGCGCTCCAAGCTGCATCCAATCAGAGCTGCAGCAGTGAACGCGTCATCCTGTTCTTCCCCTGTGATTTGCTTGCTGGCGCCATTGAGAGCAGTGCCACGGAGGAGAGCTGAGGCAGGACAACATAAGCCCTCCCCTGAAAATAAGCCCTCTGGTGTTTTTCTTTCCAAAAAAATTAATAAGACAGTGTCTTATTATCGGGGAAACACGGTAGTATTTAGGGTCTTAGTGTTATCTTTCTATTTCTTGTTGATTGAATAGCACCTGATCAGTGTTGTATAGCTACATGTAATGTAGCTGTCTGGATGATGTTTCAAGGACTAAAAGCATTAAACAAGAGTAAGAAGAGTTAACCAAATTTTAGGGAGCTCAGTTGTAGGCTGTGCTTTGTTTACCAACTTCCTGACCTTCTTTATATACTTGTTTGTTCTTCTTCTTCTCCTTCTTCTACTTCATTATTATTTTGAACCTACTCCCTTGCCTGTGGTTTAAAATAACTCTTATTAAAAGATAGTGGTGAAATGAATGGTCTCCAGGCAACAAAAAGGGGAAGCAGCATCCTACTCTTGAACCTCAGTGTGGTCATTCTTTTGCGGCCATTTGCTTTTTTGTTTTGTGTGCAGAATCACCATAGTGAGTTTTTTTAGTTACCAAAAGATTTAAATGAGGCTAAAGGAATATGTACAAAACATTTAAAGGTCTTGAAGTTTCTGAAATTAGGATTGGCATGTAAATTAAATTGACTTATTCCCTGAGCATGCCTACTAGGTATGAATACCTCAGCATTTTCATATTCAGAACATGAAAGTAATATAACTTGAGATTAAGAACAAAAAGTGTTAGGTATTGCTAATATGTTGTTAACCTGGGAGCAAGATAGTATTTAACAAGTTGGAATGAGTACAACTTGATGAAATTTAGGATAAAGAACTAATGAAAAGGAAAGCTTTTCCCTGAATACATAATTTCTAATTGATAACACTTCATGTTAATAAGATTTGGGGAAAGGAAATTTTTCACTGAAGCAACAAAAGATGAAAAGGGAATCTCTTTGGGAGCAAAGCATTCTTAATAAAGGATTTAGTTAATTGGTTAAATGTGAGCAAATGAAGAAAAAGTTAATTTAGTTAAATATGAGCAAAATATAAAATATTCTGGCTGTAAAAAGAAATTGAATGTTTCATAAACATAAGAAGAAAGACTTCTATATTTATTACTTCTTTCTTTGACATTGTGAATTTAACAACCATCACTATTTCAATATACAGTAAACAAATGAACTAAAAAATATATTGTAAGTACTTGCTTTGCTCTAATGCTGATAATAAAAATGCAACTAACAAAGGCGGTCCATACCTTTGAAAATCTTATATTCTTTTAAAAAATAATTTTTTTCATAAATATTACTGACATATTTTATTTTTACTTTATCTAGATTTCTACCTGATTCCATACTTGTCTCTCCTGTATATCAATGTGAATATCAATTTCAATAGAAGGGATTTAAGAAGGAAATAATCAGCAGGATCAACTAACACATTGATAATTAGATATAATATGAAAATAAGTTCCATGCACTAGAATCTTTTGGAAACCTAATTTCTGCAACACTATTTTACAAATTCCCCAGAAGTGCTTATGAGGAGTGTCTTCTTTGCTATTTAATTTATATTTTCAGACTTATTGAACATTGGGCTATTGAGATGTTTTATTTCAAGACTTAATATTTTAAAAGGGAAAGACAGTAAACATATAAGGTAAACAGAATGGGAAAAGGGTAGGGGCACATGACTATATGGTTTAGAAATGGGTGGACAGCAGTATGGTGGTCTGATTCTGGGCAAAAAAAGGGGCCCCCAGATAGAATATGAGTTCAACTAAGAGAGGGGAAAGGAGACTGTCCAGTATACAGGTAGCATGAGATTTAAATGGCTCAGAGTCATATAGTATCCTAGTTCTGGGAAAGAGAAAGGAGAAAATTCATATATAAATAGTTACTACAAAGAAGAAAAAAAAAGATAACTGTATATGAAAATGTGAATATCTTTTATATATACTTTGTTTCTTTACATGTATATTAAATGTATTATAGTAACAGGAATAGCTTATTACTCTCCCATGTGAATTAAATATGAATTGTATTCTTTAATGTACTGAATGAACACTTTTATTATTCTTTACTACAGCAATACTAGTATTTTAGAGTCAACTGTATCTAATTAATTATATTCACAATCTAACACTTATTAAGGCCATGTATATTTTTATCACCTAATGGTTTGAGAAAAAACATACCTTTTATAAAAAGAAAAGAAAAAGGAAAAGGTCCCAAACTCTAGGTTGACATCACTATGCTATGATTTTTACTAGTTGAGTATTATCACGAAGTGGTATGACCATGTCCTTTCCTGACCTGTGCATTCAATTCCAAGACATAGTTCTGTTTTGGAAAGCAGGCCATTATTACTTGACCTCTTCTCATTAGAGTGGTAATGAGGTGCTGGAATTTCTGCTGGTGTGTAGGTAATATAATTTTGCTAGACAACTCCAGCAATTTTTAATTTTTGCCAGTTTCCAAAGAAGAATTATTTTGCCAGTGATTACACAGAAGATATATTAAAACATAAATATAGATGACCCAAAATGCACTTGGGCCAACCATATAGCAATAGCAAAGGATAACATATATTTGCATAAGCTTTGTACTACTAGCTCCAAAATATTAAAAGCCCTAGAGGAAGACTATTGTGTATAACTTCAATGGAGGATTTATACAAAAACATAGAGAAGAATTGCCCAGTTTAGAATGGTGGGGTGTGTGGAATCATAGTTCCATTATAATTGTGAAATAAGAAACCCCAGCAGCAATGATTGCATCACACATCTTGAAGAGGAAAAAAAAGAGAGGAGGAGTGCTTACTTATATTTTTCAAGATAATGAGAATCTATGAGGTAAGAAGAACAACAATTGAGACACATTCATAGGAAAAAAAATCCTAAAGGATGGCATGTAAAGTTGATGACCACAAATTGTTGAGTCATTTCAGTCATATTTGACTCTCTGTGACCCCATGGTGTTTCTTGGCAAAGGTACTAGAATGCTTTGCCATTTCCTTCTGCAGTTCATTTTATAGATGAGGGAACCAAAGCAAAAAGAGTTGCATTACTTACTCAGGGTCACACAGCTAATAAGTGTCAGGTCAGATTTGAACCCATGAAGATGAGTCTTCTTGATTCCAAGTCCAGCTGTTCTACACAGTTGCCAAATTGTTATACCAATTACTTTATTGTCCATTCACACTGTCTGTTGATTATATATCCTGTTGGACAAAAAACAAAGATGGGAAATTTAGAAAAGATGACATATGTAGAAAGTAGAAACATGTTTCACAATACAATTGCGAGAGCATTGAAGGATGAATATATAAAATAAATAAAGGAGGCAAAGACACCAACACTATGAGGGAAAAAAATGTCTCAAACTTGAAATTGGGAAAATACTTCTATCCAACCACAGGAAAGGATTTTCCAAATCACTAATAAGAGAAATACAAATCAAAATAAACTTAAGGTTTCCATACATATTTTGCAAATTGGCAAAAAAAGTAACGATAGTCAATGTTAATGAGATTATTCAATAATAAGTACATTAATGCTTTGGTGGTGAAACTGTGAATTGGTACAATCATTTTGGAAAGCATTTTTGAATTATGCCAAGTGACTAAAATGTCCATACCCTCTGATTGAGAGATACTTAGGTCTGTTACTGGGCTATATACTCAAAGACAAGGTCTGACTTTGACCTTTGCTGTTTAACATTTTTATCAATGATTTAGATAAAGGGACACATGATATGCATATCGAATCTCCAAATGGCATAAAACTAAGAGGTTTAGAAACATACTGCATGATATAGTCAGGATCCCAAAAGATCTTGACAGATCAGAACAGAGGTGTCAAATGCATGTTCCACAACACTCTGCATCCTGAAACAGATTAAAATATAATTGAGAAATACCCAACAGGATGAGTAAAAATGCAATAAATTATATATGTGTAATATTAGGGTGGTTTTCTGAGCCAATATGTGGGAAGCAAGAAATGTTATATATAATGTAGTGACCCACCATTTTTTTTTCAGTTTGACACCACTGGGCTAGGACATTGGGTTTAATTGATTAAGATGATATTTAACATGTATACACATAAAGTGTTACATTTGGGTTCAATGAACAACTTTTCAAGCATAAGGTAGTTAAGATATAGGTACACAGTGATCTGTCTAGAAAAGAGTTTTGAGGGTTTAAGTAGACTGCAAGCTCAATATGATTCTATAGTGAGATATATAGACCAAAAAGAGATAATGAGAAAGGAAATATCACTTAGGAATAAGAAGATGATTTTTCCCCTTCTCTTTGCCCTGGTGACATCATAATCAAATTATTTTAATCAATTTTGGGCATATCATTTTCATAAAGGCTTAAATAAAGTGGAGACTTTCCAAAAGATGGCAACCAGAATGGAGAAGGGCATTGAATTGATACAAGTTAAGGAACTATTAAAGGAACTAGGGATATTCACTTAGAGAAGAGAAGACATAAGGTGGCATGATATCTGCCTTAAAATATTTGAAGTGCTTTCAGGTAGAGATTAAGATCAATTTATTTGACTTCAAAGCAAAGGAGGATAAAATATGATAGAAGTCACAGAGAGGACAGTTTTTGTTTTAATGTAAGGGAAAAGTTGGTAACAATCAGACTTAACTTAATTGGAATGGACCACTTCTGAAGGTCATGAGTTATTTCTCTTTTACCAACTTCAAGAAAAGACTTAGCGATTATTGATTGGATGTGTGGAAAAAGGGATTTATTTTTTCTAGTAGAGAGTAGGCTGATGGCTGTTAAGGTACTTTCTGACTCTGAGACTTGCTGATTCTTGTGATACTGTGAGATCTCATCATAGTACTGCCTTTTATCTATAAGGCAAATTTATAAAATATGGCCCATATTCATAGTAATTCTACACTTGGAAGTAGGGTTATGAAATGACCTGTGCTTATGCTATCAGTTAGACAGCAGAACTCTATCAGTGAGCTGGGAGTTTAGCTCTAAGCTTTGCCCTGGGAAATCTCTCTCCTTTTCTTATATGGTTTTCATTGTACTCTCATGGCAGAAACAAAGGGATTCCTGAAAATGTCAGGACAGGGTTAATCCCAGGTATCTATGAGAAATAATATTAAATGTGACAAATATATTAATTCAACAGATTTTTTTTCTAAGCCACAATTATGGGGAAAGCAGAGGTAGGGTACAGACCACCCATTCTTCTCAGCTGTCTTTTTTCTCTCTGGGCTCATGTTCCTAGAGCAAAATAGACAATCACACATCTCTCTAATTGTCCATTGAGAACTTATCTCTCATGGTCATGAAGAAGAGACCTGCAAAATGAGAGAGATAGAGACAGAGACAGAGAAACAGAGAGAGGGAGAGACAGAGAGAGAGATAGACAGAGAGACAGAGAGACATTGAGAGAGAGAAACAGAGAGACAGAGACAGAGAGAGAGAGAAACAGAGAGACAGAGACAGAGAGAGAGACAGAGACAGAGAGAGAAAATTGCAAATGTAGCAGATACAACTGTGGGCTGCTTGGGAGGATTGCCACTGGTCCATTCTCCTCTCCTCTTTCTCCTTGATTTCCCAAACCTCTATTATAGACTGTGAATAAAAGATTCAGTGCAGTTAGGTGATACAGTGGATAGAGTGCTAGACTAGAAGATAGGATGACTCACATACATGAATTCAAAACTGACTTCAGATCCTTATAAGTTGTGTGACCCTGGGCAAATCACTTAACCCTGTTTTATTTCACTTCCTCATGTTTAAAATTAGATGTGTGTGTGTGTGGGGGGGAGTGGAGTGGAGCAAAGATGGCTAAGTAAAAGCAGGAACTTGGCTGAGCTCCTGCTCCAACCACCTCTAATACCTGTAAAATATGACTCTAAACAAAGTTTAAAGCTATAGAGCCCACAAAGTGAAAGAGAGAAACAAATTTCTCTCTGAAGGCAGCCTGGCAGGCTGACAGGAAGGGTCTATTGCATTGAGCTGAGAGCTGAGCACAGTCACATGTGAACTGTGTGGGCCTAAACCTAACCAGAGGCACAGAGCAGCCAGAGTAGACTTCAGGAGAAATAATGACCAGCAGTTGTGGAGGTTTCCAGACTTCTCAACCTATAAACACCAAAGAGAAAGTAAAAGGTCAGAAGTGAATTCTGTTAGAACTGGGTAGAGAAGAGCATGGTCTGGCCTCTGCTACCACATGGCTGCCTCTGGAGCTCCTTGCCTGCAGATCATAGGGGGACCAAGCTAGAATTCAGAGTGTAATCACTCTTGCTTTGACCTGCTTAGATCTGGGTTGCAGTCTTGGGCGGTGGTTACAGGTTGTGTGGCCAGTGTGCCAGAGCTTGTGGTAGGTGTAGAGAGGACAAACTCCTCAGACTTCTGAAAATGGTGAAAACCCCAGCATTTTGGGACATAGATCCCTGCCCTATGAAAACAGAGTTCTACCATAGCAAAAATCTCAAAAGGCAAATAATTGACTGGCAAGATGGGCAAGCAGAGGAAGTACAATCAGACCATAGAATCCTTTTTGGTGGACAAAAAGGATCAAAACATGGAAACAGAAGAATCTGAAATTCCTGCATCAAAAGCTTCTAAGAAAAATATGAATTGGTTACAGGACATGGAAGATCTCAGAAAGGATTTTGAAAATCAAGTAAGAGAAGTGGAGGAAAAATTGGGAAGAGAAATGAGAATGATGCAAGAAAATCATGAAAAGTGAGTCAATAGCCTGTTAAAGGAGACCCAAAAAATGCTGAAGGAAATAAAATCTTAAAAATAGATTGACTCAAATGGCAAAAGATGTCTAAAAAGCTAATGAGGAGAAGAATGCCTTAAAAAGTCAAACTGTCCAGATGGAAAAGGAATTTCAAGAACTCAATGAGGAGAAAACTTCCTTCACAATTAGATTGGAGCAAAAGAAAACTAATGTCTGCTTCTTTCTATCCCCCTTTGGCCTCTTCTGGTCGGTGGAGTGCCTGTTAGCACAGGCTGCAGTGTAAAGATGGCTAAGTCTAAGAACCATACCACTCACAACCAATCATGAAAATGGCACAGAGATGGCATCAAGAAACCTAGGTCACAGAGATACGAGTCTCTGAAAGGGGTTGACCCCAAGTTTCTGAGAAACATGTGCTTTGCCAAGAAAAACAATAAGAATGGGCTGAAAAAGATGCAGGCCAACAACGCCAAAGCCATCAAGGCCCGAGCAGAGGCCATGAAGGCCCTGAGCACCAAGGCCTCCAAAGCCAAGCTCCTCAGGCACAAGATACCCAAGGCCAGCGCCCGGCGTGCTGGCCACAAGATGTCTACCCAGAGTCCAGGTCCTAAGATTGGCATCAAACTTCCAGGCTCCAGGATCACAAAGCCTGACTCTAAGGTTGCCAGAACCACTGATCCCAAGTCTAACAAGCCCACTGACCCCAAGGCTGCCACCAAGGTCAGTAAGTCAGATCCCAAGGCTACCAAATCTGGCCCCAAGGCCACTGAATCTGATGCTAAGGCCACCAAGTCTGACCCCAAGGTTGGCAAGTCTGATTCCAAGGCAGCCAAGTCTGATTCTAAGGCTGCTAAGCCTGCCAAGTGCAAACCCAAAGATGCTGGGGCTAAAGCTGTTGGTCCCAACCATTCCAAATAGATGCTTCAGAACAGAAGGACTTGTTTAAAGCTAAAACTCCCTTTTTCCCCAGCCAGGGTATGATTATTCACTATTTTGAACAAATAAAGAAAATGGTGAGTCATAAATTAAAAAAAAAAGAAAGCTAATGACTTTATGAGAAATTAAGATACTATAAAACAGATTCAAACAAATGGAAAAATAGAAGGCAATGTAAAATATCTCATTGGAAAAAAAAAACACTGACCTGGAAGATAGATCCAGGAGAGATAATTTAAAAATTATTGGACTACTGGAAAGCCATGATAAAAAAGGGCCTAGAAATCATCCTTCAAGAAATTCTCAAGGAAAATAGCCCCAATATTCTAGTACCAGAAGGCAAAATAGAAATTGAAAGAATTCATTTATTGCCTCTTGAAAAAGATCCCCAAAAGGTATCTCCTAGGAATGCTCCTAGGAATATTATAGCCAAATTCCAGAATTCACAGGTCAAGGGGAAAATATTACAAGCTCTCAAGAAGAAACAATTTGAGTATTGCGGATACATGATCAGGATAATACAAGATCTAGCAGCTTCAACATTAAGTGATCGCAGGGCTAGAAATATGATATTCTGGAATTCAAAGGAGCTAGAATTAAAACAAAGAATCCCCTACCAACAAAATGGAGTATAATGCTTCAGGGGAAAATATGGTCATTCAATGAAATAGAAGACTTTCAAACATTCTTCTTGAAAAAAACAGAGCTGAACAGAAAATTTGACTTTCAAATACAAGAAGCAAGAGAAACATGAGAAGGTAAACAGGAAAAGGAAATCAAAAGGAACTTATTAAAGTTGAACTATTTACATTCCTACATATTCCTGCATAGAAAAATGATAATTATAACTCCTGAGACTTCTCAGTTTGAGGATAGTTGAAGGGAATATACACACACACATATGAATATATATATATATATATTAGTATATAACCAGTATATATATTCTAGTATATAACTAGTTTATATATATTCTAGTATATAAGCAATATATATATATATATATATATATATATTCTAGTACATAATTATTATATATATATTCAAGTATATAATTCTACTATATAACTACTTATCATTTTTCCATGCAGGAATGTAAATAGTAAAACTTTAATAAGTTTCTTGTGATTTCCTTTTCCTATTTACCTTCTCATGCTACTCTTGATTCTTGTATTTGAAAGTCAAATTTCTGTTTAGCTCTGGTTTTTTCAATAGATGTATGTGTGTATATATGTGTGTACATGTATACATAGACAGAGGGCACAGGATCAGTTGAATGGGAAGGGATGATATCTAAAAAGTAAAATTAAGAGGTGAGAGATGAATATAATGGGAGAAGGAGAAAGGGAGAAATAGAATAGGGTAAATTATCTCATATGAAAGAGGCAAGAGAAAACAGTTACAACAGAGGGGAAGAGCAGGAAGGTGATTGGAAATGGGTCAACCTTACTCTCATTGAATTTTGCTTAAGGAGGGAATGACATACACACCCAACTGGATATCTTGCCTTACAGGAAGGTAGGGGAGAAGGGAATAAGATGGGGTATGGCAGATTGGGGGAGAGGTTAATTAGAAGCAAATACTTTTGAAAAGGGATGGGGTCAAAGTAAAAAATAGAATAAGTGGGGGTCAGGATAGGATGGAGGGAAATAACTACAATGAAAACATTTTGTGTTACTACACATGTACAGCCTATATTGAGTTGCTTGTCTTCCCAGTGGGGTTGGTGGGGAAGGAAGCAGGGAAAGAATCTGGAAATCAAAGTTTCAAAAACAAATGTTTAAAAAATGTTTTTTACATGCAGCTGGGAAATAAAATATATAGGCACTGGGGTGTATAAAACCATCCTACCCTACTAGAAAGTTAGAGGGGGATGTGGGAGGATATAAGAGAGAGCAATTTGGGGGAAGGGGTATTCAGTAGGCTCGCTATCTTGGGGTGGGGATAGGGGAAAGATGGAGAGAAAAATTGTAACAAAATCTGATAAAAATGGATGTTGAAACCTAAAAATAAATAAATAAAAGATTAAAAATGAAATAAGCTGGAGAAGGAAAGGGCAAACCGTTGTGGTACCTTTGACAAGAAAATGCCAAACTGGGTCAAAACTGAAGAGTCAAATTTGACTGAATAACAGTAACGGAAGGTCTCATCTTTCCCATGGGAGGCCTGCTCTCTCATTGATTTCCTCTCTTTCCAAACTGTGAAGAACTACAAATTCTAGGCATTTTAAGCCAATCAACCCCTTGCCAGAGGTTATAATTCCATGTTATGAGAAACCATGATTTTTCAAAATGACATATAAATGGATACAAAGATTTTCCTTCACACAAAGTTGCCAAGAGTAGGGCACATTAATCTCCACTCAACCCAATGGTTATGTTGATCTTTAAAATAATTTTCCTTTCTAGATTTTTGTGTTTGCTCTTGTCAAATATTGGTTAACCTTCAATCGAAGGAAATATTGGTGAGAGATACAGTAAAAACTGTCATGATTGAATTTTTCAAGATTGATTATATTTCTTGTATTACCTTTGCAAAAATAAAATAGTATTAACTACACATCAGTTTTTTTAAGTTGGTGAAGAAAACTTGCAAAATTTAGTTCTAAATTTATTATATATATATAATATAATAGTTTATTTTACTTCATATATGATATCATTATTTTGTATATTATATTATGCTAATATATTATATAAATATATGTATATATTTTTTTCTGTCCTATTCTCTCCCAGTCCTGTTGTACACCTTCATTCTTTGCTTCTAGTTTGGTTGTGTGACAAAGATTACAGGAAATAGAACTGTTATCTGTGTCATGCTGGACAAGTTACTTCCATGACTACATGATCCCTTTTGCTTCTTAAATGTTGTGCTTCTAAAACTTTTTATTTCTCCCCATCAACCTGAACTGAGCTGCAAATAATGATCACCTGTCCCATATTCTCTCCCTTATGCATTGCTTGTATGTTTCCCGTATTTGTATGTAAATTCAAAGGTGAAATGATTCAATTTGATCCACTCATTTACATTAATTTTCAAGTGTTAATTTTCTCTTTATATCAATGGTATTTTCTTAATTTAGGCTGCTCCCTTTCCACTCTCCCACAAGGACTCTTGTCTAATGATTAAGCAAAATCAATACAGCAAATTTGTATATAACATTCCATGCTCATGGTCCCTCACTTACAAAAAGAGAAGGAAGAAGAGGAATAAAGAAGGAGGAGGAGGAGGAGGAGAAGATGAAGTAATCATCACATTTCCTCATCTGTTCTCTGGGACCAAGACTGATAATTACAGAAGTATACAATTTTTGCATATACAATGCCAGTTTTTGTTTTGGGGAACACTAGGCCCAGATCATTTAGGCGACTTAATTCACTGTGCTTGGTGGTACAGTAGAGTGCTGGCTCTGAATTATAATGTCCTAGTTCAAAAATAGTCTCAGACACCTATTAGCTGTGTAAGCCTGGGCAATTCACTTAACCTGTTTGCCTGTTTACTCATCTGTAAAATGGGTATAATAATAATACCCAATTCCCAATAATGTTGTGAAGATCAAATGAGAAAAGTTTTGTAAAGTGCTTAGCACAGTCTCTGGCACATAGTAGGCAGTATACAAATGTTAGCAATTACTTAAATGACTTGCCTATTGCTATAGAGATTTTTAGTGTGAAGTCTAAAGCAACAATACATACTATTTACTCTCAATCCAGTACTTTTTCTATTACTCTCTCTCTCTCTCTCTCTCTCTCTCTCTCTCTCTCTCTCTCTCTCTCTCTCTCTCTCTCTCTGTCTCTCATATTCTGGGAATGGCCACTGATACTTGCCTGCAACAATATCAAACTTTTTTCTTACCTCCTATGACACAGTGATTCAAATAATTTCCTTTTCATGTGTCTGTATCTGAAGGTGCATTGTATAGAGTTTTGCCAGTGACTGAGTGTGAACCTTGATACTGAAGGATCAAATACACTTGTGAATGACAGCACTACATTTCCAGGGACTCAGCAAATGCAGGCTATAATCTCTCTTTATGCAAATGAAGTTCTGAAGTCTAGCTTTCTATTCTCAACAATTAACCCTTCAATAGATAATCTGGTATGTTATTTCAATAGCCTGTCTTCGTGACATGTTCTTTCTCTGCCAATGCTGAAAGTGGAACATTTATATTGCATACCTGATTATGAGCAGTCCCCTTCAAAGTCAGATCTTTCCTTGGAAGATGAAATATAAAATATTATTTTCCATCTTTCCAATTGTCACCAACACAGACTAGCAATCCAAATATTGCGCCTTACATAATTGTGCATTGCACTGTCACCAGAGAGTTCGTCTACATGCAATGTTTCTGAAGCAGTCAAGGTTTTAATAAGAGAAAGTCAATGAGCCTCATGTACCTTTTATAAAACATGACATAAGGCAATATAATTAAAACTAAACTTATTTCCTGTGGTGAAATTAACTTACAGAAATGAAGGTGTTTATTTATTAAATGGGATCTCTGGAGCTCCAGCCTTATTCTTTCCCCTCCTGGGAAGGTTTTGATTGTTTGCTTCCTTTCTTTTGCCTGCTTGCTGGTAATTTAAAACTGATGCCTTCCTTTGGGAAACAAAATTTGATCGGAGAACAGCCTGCACTACCAGCTAAACAAATTACCAATGTTTTACTCACTTTTCTTCCTGTATTCTTTTTTTTAACCATCAGAAGAAATGTGTGCAGGGGTTTACAAGTGCTGGAGTGCAGTTCAGATTGAATTTGCAATAACATAGAGGACATATTGGTCCCTTTAGTGACATGGAACTGCTTGACAATTGTAAGCTGAGAAGCAAAGAGGTTATTATTCTCATTTTTGCCCTATCCTAAAGTTCTTTCTTACCTGACCCAGAAATTGGTTTCTTGAGAGTTATATATTGAGGTAATCCAATTAAATTACAGCAATGTGGATGCAAAGGTGCACCAATTTATATATATATATATATATACATATATATATATATATTTACTTTGTTCCTTAAGTATGAAAAGTTTAAATAATTCAGATCATTGTATCATAGGATATCTAGTTCAAATACTTCTGAATTTTAAATATTATATGACTAAATCTCTTTAATATATACATACACACAGACACAGACACATATATTTATGTTTTCTTCACTTATCCATTTTGAAGCACCTTTCCCATTGAGTGTGAGGTGTATCTAGTTATATAGTATATCTAGTTATAACTATTCAATCAACACTAATTATTTGCCTGATATGCTCAAGGTATTTTGCCAGTTTCTGAGAATAAAGAGAAAAATATGAAATACATTATTCTCTCAAGCATCTTACATTCTAATTGGACATATTTGTGTGTACATGTGCTCATTGTCTATAACAATGATTCATAGAACATAGGTTAAAACTACAAGTCATAGGGCATGGTCTCTGAAGAATTAAAAACATATTTAAAACCCAGATGGAAATAGAGCCACACTGTATATGTCAGGTGATTATTATGAATAAGGAACTGCAAAGGATAATTATAGTAAAGTTTCCCATCAAAGAAATGGAATAAAAATAAGATTGCCTGGTATGTATGTAAACATACATGTGTGACAAAAGTGATCATCTGAAAAGAAAAAAGTCCAAGCTGAGTCAGCCTCATTTTTACCCTCTTAAATAAATATTATTTGAGAGTGAGGAATGATCAATGTATATCTCATGTACTTCCCTGGTATTGTAATGATGTCAAAACAAAGCAAGAAAGGCTTCTAGTAAAATAGGTGGACCACATGGAAACCTTACCAGAGGACATTGTCAAGAGTCACATGGGGAGAGGGAGGCAGTGGTGAGCTATGATATGTTTTACTGAATGGATTACCATAAGAATGAGATAACAATAAGAATGAGATCACAGATCTGCTTGAGAGTGATGCAGTAGATAGAGTGCTGAAACCAGAATCAGGAGGATTTGAATTCAAATGTAGCCTTATACGCTTACTAGCTGTGTGATCCTGAGCAAGTCACTTAACTGGTCTGCCTCAGTTGACTCATGTGTGAAATAGATATATAAAAGTACTTCTCAGAGTTCATGTGATGATCAAATGAGATATTTGTAAAACTATTGATAAAACTTAAAATGCTATAAAATGAAATTATTACTGTTATTTTTATCATTATTATGCATATATTCAAATTTGGTTGTACACAATAATATAGAACATATGCTTGTAGCAACATCAGCCAGGGTTAAAAACTGTGATGCAAATTAGTCTTGTGGTTAAATTGATAGAATGAATGAGTGAATGAAAGAATAAAGCAGTAATTATGGGTTTTCTATGTGTAACGCTCTGAGATAAGAGCTAAGGATACAAATAGAAGTCACTAGTACCTGATCTCAAGGTGTTCACAGTCTCATGGGGGAGATAATACATATGGAAGGTTCTAGCTTCCATTCACTTGCAAAGGTCCCATGATCCTTAGAGTGAAGTGACAAAACACATGGTGAGGTCTCTTCTTTAATGTCATTTCCACTGATAAAGTCACATCATTTTCTGATGTTGAACCATGGACAGGATGAAGAGCTTTGTTTATAAGCCTCTACACAGGGATTACTTCCCAGAAAAATGGCTTTCAACACTGCTAGAAGCATTGATATTCCAAGAGCTGTTAGGTTCAGGGTCTTGGGCTATCTGCCTTAAGCTCTGAGAGGAGAATTTCATCAAAGATTTGACCTGCTTGGCACATGCTATATCTTGTTTCTCTATAAGAGGACCTTGGTGAGCCAAGTAGGCTGCTTTGCCTAGTGGCAGTTGGCTGGCAGTGTGGATAGCTAGTACCTTCTTCAACAGGAGTCACCTCCCCAGATGATGACTGCTCTAATAGTTTAAAACTTCACGAAGACTTTTTGATCAACCTGTGTAATTTTTGGTTCTTTACATTTTTCGAAGTATGTTACTCACAACAATCCCTAGAAATAAGTAGGCCAACTGTAAGCCGAGGTACTAAAAGAACTATGTGATGTGATCACGGATCTGTTCTTGTGAAGAGCAAGAAAGGTACCTACAGGAATTGAAATAACAAAATCAGCCCATGATCCTTCCTTTTAGAAGGGAAGAAAGAAGACTTTTTAAACTTTAAGCTGGTGAGATTAACTACATGTTTTCAAATGATTTCCAGAATATACAAATAAAGAGCTATTTTTGATCAATAAGAATCAACATTCCTTTATCAAGTATAGGTCATATAAAATTAACTCTTATTTTTTAAGAGAGTCTGGGGTGTGTTAGATGCCCCAGCAGAATGTCAGGGACTGGATTCCTGAAAGTTGTGGGGAAGTTCAAGGTACTTTCCTTTTAGGGGTCTAGATTCCCCCCATCATTAGATCCTTGCCAGACTATAAAAATTCCTGTAAAAATGCCCTCCCCTTTGCTTGCTAGCATATCAAAAACCTAGCTGCTTGTCTAAGTCTTGCCTAAATTTGAAGTGTTTCCCAAAGTTCTTAGTTCAGCACAGTTCATTTTAAACTGTGAGCTACATGGCATTGATTTTGATATAGTTTCAAACATCTTACTCTCTCATTCAAAAGAGTTTTGATTTCATCATTTCTTGTATTCTCTCTAGCAACAAGGATAAAGCCATCACAGTGTTTTAGATGATGGTTTTCTTTAATAGCAATGGTCAAAACAAAACTATGGCTTCATTACCAATTTTCTGATGCTGTGCCTCCTTGCACTTAGTTAAACTAGTATTCAGTGTGGAAAAAAGATTATTTATAACCAATAACTTGTAGATTTGGACCTTCCCCCAATCCCCTCCTTATAAAGTCCTGACTTTAAGTTCAGTTTTTCTTCAGAAGGTCATTACTGATTATGAAATTGCATTGACTCTCCTCATCCTGGTTAGCACCAACCAAGCTTGCAAGTAATTTAATCTAAAATAGGGGAGCCCATTGTGTTCTGCTCAAACTTGGGTAGATACAGATTCCTTTTTCCAGATAACCCAAAGCTAAGAGTGATCTGGAATAGCTGGTGGTGGTATTTTCTCTGTCCAGAAGTGAAATCATGATAGAATGACGTCAGTCCCTGTTGGAACATTATATAAACTATGCACCCCTCCCCCAAAGAGAGCTCAGTGACAAACTGTAGCTCCCATGTAAGTACACATGCATGTTGCCCACTTTGAAAGAAACAAGACCATGCAACCCACCTAATTATGTTTGTCTTTCTTAGACATTATGTCTGAGGTGTATGTTACCCAATCCCTCTTTCATAATGTATTTCCCCATCTACCTGATTTCTGTTGGGCTTGGGGAAGGGAACTGGGCCCTCTCCCTGACCTTTATACAACTTTGTCCACACCCATTACCCCACATGAACTAGTCAGAGATGAGACAAAATCAATATATTCCTTTCAACAAAATGTAGAGTATAATGGAAAGAATATGCAAAAAAATAGACAAAAAGACTCTAAAAGTAATTTGACTACCTGACCTTGAGCAAGTCACTTAATCTTTCTGGGTCTAAGTTTCCTCATCTATAAAATGGGGATAATTATAACTTCACTTCTTGCATCACAGTGTTGTAATAAAGCAAGGACTTTATGAATTTGTGAAATGCTTGATAAATATGAACTATTGCTGTATTTGTATTTGAATATTAGAATCTTGAATTGAGAGGGACTTTTTCTGTTGTTCACTGTAATGGGAATGTAAATTTGTAAGATCTTTCCTGCCCCTAGGCTAAAGTGCACCTGGAGCCTGGGGTGGGAGGCTTGTTTTTCAGTAGATACTTCTTGATTGGCCAGTGAGTCAATAAGGTTGTTACATTCTCTGAGCCAGGAAAAGGCCATATAAGCCCTTATGTGTAGCTTTGTTTTGGGGCTCACTTTGAGAAGTGTTCTGTGATTTGATATGGATTCTGAGAAGCCATTGTCCAGAGCCCCCCAGCTTTGAAAAACCCAGATGTTGAAACCCAGATGTTGTTTAGTATGGATGTAATTATTGGACAGTTTGGAAATCTGTCTACTTGATCTGTCTCTGTCTTGATAATTCTATCTGTATATTCTGAAGTTCGGGGTGCTGACCTTTTTCCCCTGAACTAGGTAAACGATACATATTTGACTGATTAAAGTAAGATTGTTAACCCATTTTGAGTTGCTTTCCTTTATCAAAGCAGATCCAAGAAGCTGTGTTGGCAGCAAACCCTAGGGACACTTGGGGTACTTGCTGCTACATTCACCTGTTAGCTCTCCTCTCTTGAAACATCTATATATTCTTAGTCACATCCTGGGCCTTAGGGAAATATGCCTGTTGTCTTCCTACTTTGTTCTCCTCTCCCTTTTCCTCATCCTTCCATTTATTCAACAAATATATATTGAAAGATTACTATTTGTATTTGGGAGGGATTATCTCTTACACAAGATACAGATTAGACCAAGTTTATACTTCAATAGTGAGTAGGCATGAATAAAAATGTCTACAATGAATTGAAATTTGTAAAAAGAACTAGATTAGATAAGGTGAAAATAATTCAAATGAAGAAATCACTTCCAAGGGAAGTAATCAGGGAAGTCTTCCTAGTGGAGGTAGCTTTATGACTAATCCTTGTAAGGCAAATAGAATTACAACATATTGCAATGGAAGGGTCTGGGGTAGAAAGAAAGCCATAGAAAAAAAGCATGGCAGCAGGGGACCAAAGGTAAATTTAGAGAATAATGAATAGACAAGTTTGACTAGAATCCAGAAGATTTCTGACAAAAATATAATTATGGAAAGTCTAGAATTCCATAGTTCAACAATTCCACAATTCAACAGTCTGAAGTTCAGACTGTTCTCAATGGTTGGATATTGAATTTTTTTTTTTTAGCAAGAGAGTGACATGATAAAAAGCAATTCTTTTGGAGTGTTAACTTTGTGAGGGTTAAAAATCAGATTGAAATTTGGAGACAGCAAATCAGGGAGACCAAATAGTGTGTTATTTTAAAGATAAGTCATGAAGTGATAACGGGCTGATTGTAGCAGTGGGGACAGAAAGAAGAGACCAGATATACGAAAGGCAGTTCAGTAGCAGAAACTTTATCCAAATTTTGGTACCAAAAAGCAAATCACTAATCTAGTAATACTTTCAGGGAAAATAGTTAATCCTTACTATAATATTGAAAAATAATGTAAGAAAAGTACAGTCGATAGGATTTTTTGTTGGGTACTATTCCTAAAGGAGATAAACCAATTATTGCACATTATTTCCCCTTTCTTTCAAAGTCCACATCGATTTCTACATTATTTCTTCTAGGCTTCATAATGGAATTGAATGCCTACTGAACACTGTGGAAAATAAGGTTTGCTTATTTAAAGCTGCATGACTTTTAAAAACTTTAGTTTTTACCTCTGCTTACTATTTCAATTCTTCCACAGAATGTTAAAGTTCAAATGAAAACCATGGAAATTGTTACTTTTATGAAAACAAAGCCAAAAAAAACCATTAGTATTTTAATATACTTCAAAACACTATTGCTTTTTTGACTTTCATGTTGTGGCATTGTCTGTGTTTAGAATGCCAAAGAACCCTGGACATTCTATTTGACCTACCAGAGCCGGGGCAGCTAGGTCATGGTGTATAGATATCATGGTCATAGTAGACCATGCCAAAGAAGATCTGTAGTTAAGGAGCTGCCTAGAGGTCATTCACTTTCTCCTGCCTTTATTGACTGACTGCCTGTAGAACATTTTCCTTTACTTCCTTGATCTTCTGCCCATAAAAATTAAGAAATAGAATAGCAACAGCTTGTACTGTCCATCCCACCTGCACCCAGTGCATTTACTTTCTAGAATGAAGTGTAGCACTGGGGAAATTCCTTAGCAGTAGGTAATTCTCTATACTGTGCAGAAAAACACAGGTGCTAGAAGTTCAAGTATCCTCAGTAGGAATGAATACTTTACACACAAATGAATTATCTTTCTTTAAACTTCAATTCTGAAAGTGATGTATGTATCCTTGCCAGATCCTTGCCAGACTGTAAAAATGCCCTCCCCTTTGCTTGCTAGCCTATCAAAAACCTAGCCACTTGTCTAAGTCTTACCTAAATTTGAAGTGTTTCCCAAAGTTACCTTAGTTCAGCACAGTTCATTGTAAACTGTATGTATGTATGCATGTATGTATGTATGTAACAAAGTGTTTGGCACATAGTAGGCACTTAATAAACATTTATCAATTGATTACTGCTTTAGTCATGAGAACAAAGAAAGTCAGAAGAATACTGTTAATTATAAGAAAAAAAATCACAGAAAACCATAAGAGGCATCATTCATAAAGGCAATATTTTTCTTCTATCACATTCTCTCAACCCATAAGTAGTGCGGTGTTTTGTTAATGTGGGGGAGGCTAGGGATGGGGGGGCAGTGTTTAGTGTGGTTGTAGCAGGGCATGTAAACAGTAGATAGAGCACTGGGACAAGAGACAGGAAGATCTGATTTCAAATCTTGTCTCAGACATTTGTAAGCTGTGTGACCCTGAACAAGTCACTTAACCTCTGTTTGCTTGTTTTCTCAATTGTGAAATGGGAATAATAACATTATCTACTTCTCAGAGTTGTTGTGAGGATCAAATAGGACAATATTTTTTAAAGCATTTGGTGCAGTGTCTGTCAAGTAGAAAATTCTATATAGATGTCAGCTATATTTATGAAAAATAACATGCTTCTGCCATCTGCACTCTTAGTTGACTTTTACCATGATCTAACATTGTGTCTTTTTAATGCTTCAGTGCCTGGGACTGTTGGGTATGGGCCCTGGGAGCTCTGCCCTCCCCTCCTAACCCCCTATTACTACCACCCTGGACTCTCCTTGAACATTTCCACTTGACCAAGTCCCTGGTATTTGCCTGGGGCAACTGGCCCTTCACAGTTCATTAACTGCCCTTTCACTGTGGCCTACCTTGTCTGCACCTGGCCCCACCCTAGAACACCACTCCTAATTTCCATTTAGGTCCATGCTGTTCTCAGTATTCTCTATAAAATATCCATCGTGCTAAGTTAAGGGGCTCAGATTCAATCTGGCCTGCTTGCCAGTATAAGTATCACTAATGTTGATTTTTAAAATCTGCTCAATAGTGGGAATTTTTTCAATCTCACCCACCCCAGCCTGTGTTCTGATAAATCTTGCCTCTGGCTGAAAGAAGGATTGTGTTTGAATTCTTTCAAGGTAGGACCTGAACCCTTTGCCCTTGAATCCAGGATTCCTCACACCCCTCGATCTAAACATTATGGTTCATATACCAGGAAACTGCTCAATTTCAAGTTCTTCTCCAGACAAGAGTGGAAGGCATGTATACCTCCCTTCTCCCTATCTCAAACTCCAGTTCTTGCTCTCAGTTGCAGTGGCTCTCCAAGCACTGAGGAAGACTTAGAGGTGCTTTTCAGGCAGGCACTTGCCAAGCTGTCTCTCACTCAGCGTGATGCTCTCAGTCCAGCAGTTTGCTTCAAGACCATAAACCTTGGCATACCTTCTGCAGCAAAGGACAAGGGGAAGTTCATGCCCAGTTCTCTCAGTTCTCTTAGTCCTAGGGAACTGGGAAAACTTCAGGTGCTTTTTTGTTTCATGAGGCTTATACTCCTTTCCCTCTAACACAGTAGGATTCTGTAAAGCCAAGCATGAGCAACTTTCCAGAGGGCTGCTGCTGCGATCAGTTTGATTATATAGTATAGCAAACTATTTATTCAATAACAAATTAGAGCAAAATATTTACAGAAAATCAAGGTAGAGCATTCAGAATGTTATAACTTATCACAGAAAATCAAAATACAGCATTCACCATGTCACAGCTCAACAACTTATCACTAAAATGGCCATATAGTTTTCACCAAAGTGGTCACACAGTTTTCAACAAAGTACAATCATTTAGTAACTTAATAATTCAATCATGCTTAATTCCATAAGTCTTAAGGAGGAGAGCCTCCTTAATCCTTAACTCACTTATCCTTAAGGAGGCAAAGGTACGCAAATTACAATAGTCAAAGTCCTCTACCCCTGAGGTGCAATTAAGTTACAATATCAGTCACTACTCAGTACTCTCTTAAGGGTTAGTGGAAAATACACAGGCTATCCACCCCTAGGTCACAGGTAAGTTACAATTTTATCAGTCACTACTCAGTATCCACAGAGAAGTTTTTTTCATCTTGACTCGAGACAGGTAGCTCCTACCTGAATCCACCAAACTCTCACTTGGGTTTAAAGGCAGATAGCTCCCAGCTCCTTGTCCAGCTCTCTGTGCAGTTTCTACTCCACATTGAAACTCATTGTGTCCAGGCCATCTCAAATCCTTCACAATTTCTGTTCCTGGGAAGAGAACATTTAACAGTGCCACAGACAGACAAAGTACCAACACCACAGTCATGTCATGCTTTCTCTGGCAGCTCCAACTGGCCCTCTGAAGTCCTCAGCAGCATCATTCTCAAAATCTAAATCACTTTCTCCTTGGAAGTTACAGTCCAGCAACAACAGCCCAGCCATTCTCTCTCTTTCTCTCTCCTCCCCCCCAGCAGCAGCTGCTGTGCATCCAGTTGTTTTTCCCAAGAAGTTCTGACTGTCCAGGTTGTGCTCTTCCTTAAATACAATATAGCTCCTCCCTGTTTAGCCCCCTCCTGTTATGTCAGCAACAGGGGATCATCCCTTCTGTTTTTTTTTTTTTAAAACAGAGGCTTAATTTGAAACTAGGTGCTAAGTACCTCTCAGCTTTACAATACAAAGGGATCTCAAATTTCATCACCATTACAGATTCCCATCCCCATGCCTATGTCTGCAGGATCCCCCTTCTCCCCTGGCCTCATGGCACCAGATCCTTAAATCTGGACTCATCAGGACTTCCCTGAGATTTGTCCCTACTTTAGAACTGGAAAAATATATCAGTCTCCAAGACCTTGAAAAGGAAAGCTTTGTGTCTGGCCTATATGATTTAGAAGACCAAGATAAATTGTAAAACTTCAAAGAAAAATTCTTAAGATTATTCTAGAACTACTAAAAATATCTTAGATGCTGGAGGTTTTGTTATTGATCATCAAGGGGTTTGGAAATGCCTTACAACCTTGCTCACTCCCTTCCCTTGACTCCAGAGGGTATCTTAAAGCTGAGATTGCAAAAACCTCAGGTTTTTTGTTAACTGCTCTTGTCCCAGATCAGACTATCACCACCTTCATATTCACCCTCTTCCCCTCCCTTGGTGAAAGAGAGAGGGGGATGGGCAGTAGCTACTGAGTGAGCTCTGGGGTAAGCTAAAAAGAATGGAAGTTTTACCTAGGTTCAGCATAGCCTCCTCACCACACCACCCCCACCCCCACCCCCAGGGGGCAGTGGGGAGAGAGGAAAGTGAATCTTATCAAGGCTGTATGGGGTAAAAAAGTCAGCCAGCCTGGGAACTTGGGTAAGCCTTAATCATGAGATGCCTATTATGTATGCAAAGTAATTTGGAAATGCATTCAACAAAATTAAAGCTACCTAATTGGCAATGTATTTGTTTAAAGTTTCAAATTGGTAAACATTTTCTATTAGTTATGTCAAGCAATTTTTAATAATTTGGCTATAACTAAAATAATGTGGCCATCACTTATGAAAATTGTAAGATTTTTTGGTTATTGTTTTAATGTGTAAACTTGCCAGAAAGCTTGTTTAGGTTTAAAGCTCCTAAACAATGAACTTGGCTTGCTGATAATTTGCAAGTATATAGAAATGCTCTCTAGTGATTGTCTTTTATACTAGGACAAATTTGAATTCAAAAAGACAATCCTGGAAAATTTTTCCCTGAGCTGTGATTAGTGAACTTTGCTGTTTGAGGTAAAAGCCCTTGGGATTATAATTGATTTTGAGTTGTGTGATGGATATCAATAATCCAGCATCTGAGAGAAATGCTACAAACTACTCAGAGAGAATATGATACATGTGGGAGGTCTGCATTGGGCAAAAGTGAGAGGACAATTTTAGCTCTAAGATGGAATCCTCTTGGGCCAGTTTCCCTATTTTGTTCCTTTGTAAAAGAATGTTATCCACCTGGCTACTCCTGAGTCTGGCTGTGAGGGGGAATTGATACTGCATGATTGGAAAACTTAATTATCTGAATTATAGGGATGTTTTGTCCCATCATCCCTTGTCTTTTAATCTTCTCCTGATTTGTCCTTTTATAGCAAATTTTTATAATCAGAACAACTGGTAAGTAAAAGATATAACTCAATGCAAGTGTGTGAGCTTGCTGCTTTGAACTGAATTATAGTCATTAAATACCCCAAATTACTGAAATTAAATCAGAAACATCTTTGGTTTGGGGAAAAGAAATTCAGTGTAATCAGTTTTCTGAGAGGGAGGTAATATATTTGGTCTAATTATTACTTGAGTATACTCCTAAGTCTTTTGTTTTATTTAGAGTAAAAGTTAGTCTCTGGCAAATTCATTTCTGTAAGTATTGAACTCAAGTGTGAAAAACTGCCTGCAAAAGTGTTACTTAAACTTTTAAGAAAGTAACAAGATAAGATACTTCTTCAGTTCAAACATAAATGATTTTAGTGGGGCTCTCCCACTTTTACTTCTACCTATATCTGGGCCCTGAAGACTTGCTGTTCAGATTCGTGTTTTCCAGACTACAGATCATTCACCTACAATTGGTTAGCAATAGTGGGTACCAGTCAATGTCCCCCAACATTGTCCCCTGGATGTAGCCATGCTCAGTTCCAGTCAACCTTCTGTGGGACCTCCTCAAGGCAGGGACAGCTCTATGTCCCTTGCCAGTGGAAAGCAGTTTTAGAAGCCAAGAACTTTGCCCTTACACCAAAAGATAATGGGTCCCATTTGTTTGAGGAGGGAATGATAAAGCACTAATGAGGGACCTGTGCCCTGGACTTTCTCCATGTGACCCAGGTCCCTGGCATTTGCCTGGCACACCCAGCCCTTACCAGTTAATCTTTTCAACTGCGCTTTCATTATGGCCCTCATTGTCTGCCCCTGGCACCACCCTCTATCACTATTCTGTCCCAGATTACTTGGCTACACCTAACTTACAATCAGATCTTCCCCTAGGCCTTCCCTACATAAAAGGTTCATCTCACTTCCATTAAAATGATCAGATGCAACCTGGCCTGCTTGTCAATACCAATGTCACAAATGCTCAGATTCTTCAGATTTGGCCAATAGCTCAGATTCTTAAAATCTCACCCACCCCCAACCAGGGTTTTAATAAACCTTGTCTCTGTCTGAAAGAAGGCTTGGGTCGAATTCATTTGTGGCAGGACCTTCATCACTTGCCCTTGCATTTTAGGGTTCTCTGCACCCCTAGATGTCAACAAGACAGTGCTAGAATAGGGCAAAACTGTTGTGCTTTAAATAAACAGCAGGATGATGAACTACATGTGGAAGAATAGGTGTATAAAGTTTCATATGTGGGTTCAAAAATAACCTTCAAAAGTACAAGATTGAGGAGATAGGCAGGAGTTTGTTAGGGGAAAAGCAACAATAGAAGTTTTAGTGTACTGAGAACTCAAGTTAACTGAAATGTCCTGTACAAGCAAAGAAAGATGATGTAATCTGAGGGTATATTTAAAGATATTAGGTCCAAAAATTAAGAGGTAGAAGTTTTGCAGCATATACAGAGCAAATATATTGAGTCCATTTTAGGAAGGATATTTGTTAATTGGACAGAGTCAAGAAGAGAATACGCAGGATGGTGAATAGTTTTGAATTCATATGTTCTGTGTATTAGGATATATTTAGCCAGGGAAGATAAGATTTCAGTGGAGCATTCAGCTGTGTTCAACTATTTGAGAGACTACTAGGTAGAAGAGGGTTGAAACTCCTTGATCCCAGAGCACTGAACTAACAGCACTGATAGAAACTGTAGAGAAGCATCTTTGTACTTGATGACAGGAAAAAACAAAATAAAAAATTCCTACCAATTACTGATTTGAAAGAGAATTAGACTACTTCAGTAGGCAGTGGTTTCTATCCTCATTGGACTTTTTGGGCAAGGGCTAGTCACTATTTCCCTCCATTTTTTTTTATTAGTCTAGGGTAGCTCATGAGATTCCTTCCATTTCTAAAAATCTGTGATTCTCTATCATTTGTGATGATTTTCTTTATATCAGATTATGAACTAAAAAGAAACAGCTCTTTTCTACCATCTCTATGTATTATTTCAGATTCATTTCTTTTTTAAAAAAGTAGAAATTAAGTAAAATGATTAATTCTCATAGGTTTTTCTCCATTTAGCTTTATAGGAAAAGAAACAATAATTTTTAAAGTACATACTGCAAACTCTATTCCATATACATAAAATACATTCTTAATTTTAGATCAGCCATTGTTCTTCACTTAGGGGAATGGGCAAGAGGGTTCCTCTACTACTTTTGGAAAAAGCACAAAGTGCATGTTGGTCATACAAGAAAGAGCATTACTTTAGCCTACTAGCTAATGCTAAAACAGTAGTTAAATAGCATGCATATAAAAGTTAGGGTACAAGTAATTAAGCGTTTGAATATTTTAAAATATTTTATGCTCTGCTAAGAAGGAATATCTATCAACTATTAAGAAATTTTCTTAGTTTGGTGGGATACACTCATATAATTTTGCTTCCTCTTACTACTTTGAAGTAAAAAGAAAAAAAAAACTCCTCTAGGGGTGGCTAGGTGGCACAGTGAGTAGAGCACTGGTCCTGCAGTTAGTAGGACCTGAGTTCAAATCTGGTCTCAGACACTTGACACAATTACTAGCCACGTGACTTTGGGAAAGTCACTTAACCCCAATTGCCCTCCAAAAAAAAGAAAAGAAAAACTCCTCTTCATCCTAGGATGTGCTATAGAGGCATAGAGAGCCAGACTCTTGCAAATTTGTGGGGATTAGTTGGGGAGCTGAATTTTAGGAGAGAAATAGCTCTTACATGAAGTCACCCAGAAAGGTTGAAACTGATTTGGTAAAATCTATCTCCTGTAGTGGACATAGACATAGACAAGAAATTCCACAGCATAACCAGGTCTGGGTAGATTATAATCTGACACATTGGAAGAATATCCACATTGATAAAAATCACATTCTCACCAAAATATGAATTGATGGAGACCTCTGAATACTAGATTTAGTGTCCGGAGATCTAAATTTTTATCCCACATCCTATCTCTGACACTATCAGTGTGACAGTAGGCAAGTCATTTACACATTTGGTATTTGATATCCTCACATGGGTATAACACACTATCTAGTCTTACCATACCAATATCTACTCTTGTTAAACACCCTTCTATTACCCCGCATTCTAATTCCTCAACCCCTTCTCTAGAAGTCCTTCCCTTATCTGCTCCCCTCTGCCTATCTCCTTAGTCTTTTTTTTTCTTTCTAAATTTAAAAGATATTCATACCCTTCTCCCCTCTTAAACCTATTCCTGATGAAAGCAGAATTCCAGAACTACCAGCCCTCTTTCCCCATCCAATTTCTCCATGTCAGTTTTTTCTCTCAGACTTCATTTGTATAAAATATTCTTTTTACCTGTTCCTAAATCATTTTAATTTTTAAAATCATATCTTGCTCATGTCTACCCCAGTCTTTCTTATAAACTACCCAATTGCTAATAAGATTTTTAGTACTTTTTTATATTTTATGTTTCCTCACATAATAAATTTTAGATTTTATATTTCCTCATATAAAAGGTAAGCTTCTGTACTCACCCTGGGAATACTCATTCTTTTTCAACCTGGTTCAGCTCTCAGTAGCACTGTGGGGTCTGGAGTTCTTATCAGCAAGGGGTTCCATAGATCTTCCTTGACTCAGATACCCAACACCCTTCATTGTCCAAGAGGTAAAAATTCCTGTGGCTGGGGCTGAGGCCAACTCCCAACCCAGCTGCCCCCAGGACTTGCAGCTTGTTTCAGTGGAATTATTCTGAAGGTGTTTACTCTTCACAGGGACCAAACCTCAATCCTGGAATTTTTTCGTCTGATCTTCCATTGTCCCCAAAGGACCATTGTTCTGCCTCAAATATTGTTCTTTCCTTTCTTTTCTTCTTTCTCCTTTCTCCTTTTTCCTCCCCTTTCCTTTCCTTTCCTTTCCTTTCCTTTCCTTTCCTTTCCTTTCCTTTCCTTTCCTTTCCTTTCCTTTCCTTTCCTTTCCTTTCCTTTCCT
>NW_027186473.1:31029973-31038240 GCF_028583685.1 Petaurus breviceps papuanus
CTCCTCTCCTCTCCTCTCCTCTCCTCTCCTCTCCTCTCCTCTCCTTTCCTCTCCTTTCCTCTCCTTTACTTTCCTTTTTTTTCCTTCTTTTCCTTTTCCTTTCCTTTTGTTCTTATTGTTCTATGTTTTCCTTGAGGTTCTATTTTGTTTTGCTTGTGAGAGAAATCTGGAAAGCTTGGAATTTCCTGATATACTTCACCATCTTCCTAGAATTATCTGCCCCACCTTATTTCTTAATTTTGTACTTTATGCTAAAGTCAGTCTCTCTTCCCCAGTTGCAGTGAGGAATGGAAAGTGTGCTTTCCAAAGATTCAAGCTTTTCTGTAGTGCTGTTTTGATAATTAGTTCTAGGGGTTTAGATATTTTCACTATTTCTAAGTTAATATAATCTAGGAGACATATAGGCACTGGTTGGGAAGGGCCTCTGATTCCTGGAATTATAATCAAAACTGTTCCTCAGGACTTTTGCTCCCCGGGGACCAGAAGTGATACAGGTCCTCAGGAACTTAGATCTATTGAGACCAGAAATTATATTTCTATTCAGTTTTCCTGGGAATCAGAAATGATGCCTTATTACCTAAAGCCATGCTAATCCTCATTGCTGCTGCTTAACTTTTCACTGAAAATGTTCCTCTCTACCCTTAAATTCTTACCCAGAAGTGGACATTAGTAATAGAGATGCCAAGCAATATCTGTTTATGAATCTAATGTCAGCATAGGGGTCCTTAAAATCTCTTTCTGACCAATTGCCAGGTACCCTTACCATATCAAGCTTGAGAGCCCTCAAAGCTCCTGCTGCTACTTTTATCACCATGTAGTTTCACCACTGATGGTGGATGAAAGTGAACTCTGGTCCAGCCTTCATCTTTGTGACACAGATCTCTCTGATCTCCTAATTTGTCTGAGCTGCTTGAATGTCTCACTGTGAACCTTTGTTGCGTTTGCTATTCCAGAATTAAATTTGAGGCATAATTTTTAAATTGTTTTGGAATACTGGGAGGGTTTGACTGAACACTTCCTCTACTCTGCCATCTTTGCTCTGCCCATGAAAGTCTCAGTCTTAAATTGCTATAACAGTTCATGCTCATCTGAGAGTAGAATAGTTGGTTCCCAAAATAATGTGTGTATGTGTATGAGAGAGACAGACGGACAGACAGAAAGAGAGAGAGAGAGAGAGAGAGAGAGAGAGAGAGAGAGAGATTGAGAAACACACACAAAGAGATACAGAGTCAAATACATAGAAGGAAAAACAGAAAGACAGAGAGTGTCAAAGACAGAGACAAAAAGAAAAAAAATGTAAAAGATTGAGATCCTCCCTCCTTCCCCCTCCCCCACCAGAGAAGATGAGCGCTGCTACACAAGCACTAAGTAAAATAAGATTTAATCATTATAAAAACATTCAGGGAGTGTTGTCTTTCATCATTTCATCAACACTTTCTGCTGACCAAACTTCTTAATTTTAATTACTTAGTACAGTTTTATTTTATCACTGCCTCCTTTTACATTATTGCTCATTTGCACATTTTTCCAGATTTTATAAACTTCAACTCTATATTGGTTCAAGTAATTCTTCTCATGGTTCACTAAATTCTTCATATCTGCTCTCATGCTATAGTAGACATTTTATTCATACACTAAAATATGTTTAGACATTTCCTATATGGCTGGCACCAAATTTGTTTTGAGATTTTGGTACCACAAGAAGTAATGCAATGAATATTTTGGTAAAAGTAAAATTGTTATTTCTATTGTTTTACTTCAATTTGCTACATAACTAGCAGGGGCATCTCTGGTTCAAATATGATGGAGATTTTATTAACTTTTAAAATATAATATCAAAACCTTTCTAGAAAGGTGACCCCAGTTCACAGATCTATCAACAATGTATTAGTATAATTATCTTCCCTCTTCCCCTCTAATATAGCCAATGTCTATGTTCTACTTTCTTTATCAGATTGCTAAGAGTGAGACATTTGTATTTATTTTGATTTTGTCCAACCATTTATATGGTTGTTAATAATTTTAATCCTTTTTTAAAACTGTTCATATTTTTTATCCATTTAATCACAGGGAAAGGGTGCTTGGCCATACAAAGTTGTGTCAATTCACCATATATCTTGAATATAAAACCTTCAGCAGAGTTAGATAATGCAAAACTTTCTGCTTCCCCAGTTTCCTTTCTTGTCTTAATAGAAGTAATTTTATTTGGAAAAAGAGTTTTAAGTCTCATATATTGGAAATCATCTATTGTCTGTGTTCATGTGTGTGTGTTTTAATTCCTTACTTAGTTAAGAATCCATCCTCAGCTATACTTTCATACATTTGCCTTCTCCTCTTCAATGATATGACTTTAAAAAATTTAATTCAAACATAATTTGAAATTTATTATGGCATACAATATAAAGTGCTTTTCTAAACTTCTCTGAAAAATTGCTTTCCAGTTTTCTCCATAGTTCTTTTTTTTTCTTTTTGGAGGGGGAAATGCAAACAAAAAAATAACATTTCTACATTTCAGATAATGCTAGCTTTTTTTGGTATAAGTCTATCATATTAATAAATGGCTCTTTTTTTGTAGACAGGGCTTCCAGCTGTCTGACCATCACAATACATACAGTTAGTCACTAGAAAGAGAAGCATCATCTGGGTTTTCAAAACTGGGAGTCTCAGCGGCATCCCAGAGTCTCATGTAGCCAAATCATACAACTGTTCCCAAAGTGAGCCCCAAAGCGAACCCTCACATCAGGGTATATATAGCCTTCTCCAGGGTCAGAAAATATCACAAGCCTCATTACTCACTTAACTACAAAACAACAAAAGTTGTGCCTTCCTGAAAAACAAGCGTCCCACCACAGGCTCCATGGCAGAGTTTATTTTATTCTTTTTTCAAATGCTTTATTAAATTTTGATTTACATTATTCATTTCCACCAGAGTTTGAGTTACAAATTTTCTCCCATTTTTCCACTACATACCGCCCCAAAATAGCAGTCCCACAGGATATTCCCTCCTCCAATCTGCTCTCTCCCATATTTTCTCCCATACACCTTTCGACTTTTCCAGTAGATCTCTATGCCCCAGTGCCTGTATATATTATTTCCCAATTACATGTAAAAGAGTATTAATAATAGTATATATGATATATATTATAATAAATAAATTTATTTCCAAATTACATGTAAAATAGTATGAAAAATAGTATATGTATGTGTATATATATATATATATATATATATATATATTTGAATATTTGATTTTAAAACTTTGAATTCCAGATTCATTCCCTTCCTCCCTTGTCACCCACCCTTGCTGGGAGGATAAGCAGTTCAGTATAGCTTGTACATTTGTGGCTAATGCAAAACAATAACATAGTAGGTATATTGTAAAAGACTGACTATATTTCCCTCCCTCCTATCCCACCTAACACTTGTTCTATTCTCTGCTTTGATCCCATCCCTTTCCAAAAATGGGTGCTTCCAAATTCCCTCCCCACCAACCTGCTCTCCCTTCCATCATCCCCCCTCCCCTCCCCTTCCCCCCTACTCTCCAGGAGGGTTAGGTACCCTATTTAGTGTGTATTTCATTACCTCCTCAAGCCAAATTCAATGGGAATAAGGTTGACCCTTCCTATTATTCCCCTCCATTGTAACCATTTTCCCTTGCCTCTTCTATATGAGATAGTTTACCCCATTCTGTCTCTCCCCATCTCCTCTCATTATATTCCTCTCTCACCTCTTAATGTCACCTTTTAAGTATCATCCCTTCCTGTTAAATTGGTCCTGTGCACTATATTTATGTATACCTGTAAACATATATACACACACCCACATATGTATTCATATACCCTCATATATAGACATTATATCTATATCTATAGATGTAGATATAGATATACTTCTATTCCCTTCAATTACTGAGAAAAGTTTCATAAGTTACAATTATTGTTTTTCCATGTGGGAATGTTAATAGTTCAAATTTGAGAAGTTCCTTATGATTTCTTTTCCCTGATTAGCTTCTCATGCTTCTCTTGCTTCCTGTATCTGAATGTCAAAGTTTCTATTCAAAGAATAGAATTTTTTGTTTTTTTTTTCAGCAAGAATTCTTGAAAGTCCTCTATTCCACTGAATGACCATATTTTCCCCTGAAACATGATACTCAGTTTTGCTGGGTAGGTGACTCTTGGTTTTAATCCCAGTTCCTTTGACCTCCAGAATATCATATTCCAAGCTGTTCAATCCCACAGTGTAGAAGCTGCCAGATCCTGGGTTATCCTGATTGTGTTTCCACAATATTCAAATTGTTTCTTCCTGGATGCTTGTAATATTCTCTCCTTAATCTGGGAATTCTGGTACATGGCTATAATATTCCTAGGAGTTTCCTTTTTGGGATCTTTTTCAGGAGGTCATTGGTGGATTCTTTCAACCTCTATTTTGCCCTCTGGTTCTAAAACATCAGGGCAGTTTCCTTTGAGAACTTCTTGAAGGATGATTTCTAGATTCTTACTTTGATTATGGTTTTTAGGTAGTCCAATGATTTTTTAAATTATCTCTCCTGGATCTATATTCCAGGTCAGTGGTTTTTCCCATAAGATATTTCACATTGCCTTCTATTCTTTCATTTGTTTGGATCTGTTTAATAGCCTCTTGATGTCTCATAAAGTCATTAGCTTCAGTTTGCTCCAATCTAATTCTGAAGCAATGATTCTCCTCTTTGAGCTTTTGAGATTCTTTTTCCATCTGGCAAATTCGACTTTTTAAGGCATTCTTCTCCTCATTGCATTTTTGAGCCTCTTTTGCCATTTGAGTTAATCTATTTTTAAGGTGTTGTTTTCCTCAGTCAGGATGTTAACTCTCATTTCATAATTTTCTTGCATTGTTCTCATTTCTCTTCCCAATTTTTCCTGCACTTCTCTTATCTGCTTCTTTAGGTCCTCTATGGCCTGTAACCAGCTCGTATTTTTCTTTGAAGCTTTTGATTCAGTATCTGACTATGCTGTCTTCCTCCTGTTCCATGCTTTGCTCCTTTCTGTCCCCAAAATAGGATTCTAATGTTTGAATCTTTGTTTACTTTGTTTCCTTTGCCTCCTCATGTTGCCCCTCAGTCACTTGACCCCTGGGCTTTTTGCCATAGTAGGTCTCTGCCACCCTACAGGGGAACTTTCTTTCCAAACACTGGGGTTTTCTCAGCTGCCAAATATGTTAGAAGGGTGCCCTCTCTGAAGTCTCCACATGCTCTGGCAAGCTGGACACACAGCCCAGGTCCTCCACCCTAGACTACAATCCAGATCCAAGCAGGTTAAAGCAAGAGCGATTACCCCTCAGACTGGTGCTTGGTCCCCCTACAGTCTGCAGGCCAGGAGCTGAAGCTGCCAGGTGGTGCTGGCTGGCTGTGCTGGAGTCTCAGCAGCTTCTTGCCCCAGGGGGAAAAGCCATGCACTCCCACTTACTGAGTCCCAAAGTCCAGACTGCACTGACCTCTCACTTTGTCCTTCACATCTATGTGTTGATAAATCTGGAAACAGCCAAAGCTGCTGCTGATCTGGAGTCCCTCTGGGCTGGTGGCTTGTCAGACCCTCCATGGGGCTAAAACCTTGGTGTCTGGGCTTGGCTCCCAGAGTTCTGTTCTGGCTGATTCCTGCCGGCCTGCTGGGCTGTCCTCAGTGGGAGGTTAGCTTCTTTGTGTCATTTTGTGGGTTCTTCAGCTCCAAAGTTTGTTTAGAGCCCCTTTTTTACATGAATTGGGGAAGGTCGAAACTGGAGTAGTGGGAAGGTCCTAATTCTACGGCCATCTTGACTCTGCCACCCGAATAAATAGCTCTTCTATACTCATGCTATATAGGAGTTTTTTTCTTTTCTTTCTATATAACTATTGTACTTTGTCAACTTTTTTACTGAGTATATGGATATGATTCTTTATTATAAGTTGCTTTTTAAAATATATTACTGTGTTAACTATTCCTTAATTGTGCTATGGTTAAATAGCTAGTATAAAACCAAATGAAATATTGTGAACATTTTTAATATGGTGATATGCTTTTTTTTTTAATTCTCATTTAAATTTTTTTTCATTTGTATTTTACTGGGCAAGTGGAAAGAAAAAAAAAAGGCTTTAGGGACCTAGATTGAAATATCACTTGTGACACTTAATACTTATGAAACCTTGGCAAGGTCATTTAACATCCCTGAGGTTTAGATTTTTTTTTTATTTTTATATGAAATAGACTGTGTAGCCCCTGCAGTCCCTTTCGGTTCTAGATCTATGTTCTCGTCGTTAATAATAAGAGTTCTATCCAGGCATAAGGTGATGAGAGCCTAGATCTGGGTAGCAGAAGTGACAGAAGAGAGAAAAAAACATATAAAAGAGATGTTAAGAAAGAATAAATGACACTTGGTTATCTCTATTTATGTATAAATACATAAACAGCATTACCTCCCAGAGCTTTCTTCTTAAGTATATTGCCACTACCTGATAGATTTCATCAATGAACTGGCTGGTGACCTCCCAACCATAATATTTCAGTTTTGGGTATTCCATGATAACTCCTTACCCCAACTTAAAAAAAAATCAAAACAAAACAAACACCTAATTACCTTGAAGCAAGGTAATCGGTCAAATAAATTTAAACAAATTGCATATACCTAAACAACTATATATGTGTGTGTGTGTGTGTGTGTGTGTGTGTGTATATATATATATATATATATATGTAATGCTGAACAGACTGTGTCATATTATGTATTTTATTTTTACAAATATAAATGTGATAGATAAGAAGAAATGATATGCAGGAAATGTTTACTCAGTTCAGAGCCTGAATTAATTCTGAGCAGAAAAGAGAGCTGAACCATTCAAACAATTCCTGCATACCTTTTTTTTGTTTTTAAATATTCTTATCTATTATATATATATATATATATTTGTGAAAAAAAATATTTACTAAAGCTATTCTCAGGAATGGAGCCAGAACACGATGCATATGATTAATTTCAACTCTGTTAAACTTAAAAAAAAGGGGTTATTTCTTAAATAAAAGGAGAGGAAGAAGTGTGTCATTGATTTCTAAGCAGAAAATTCATTTTCTTATGATGCCAAAAGAATCAGGTTTATCACAGTATAACACAGTTTGTATTTTGCATGAACATCTAAGTGGAATTCCTTATAAATTATCTAAACACTGTTCACCCTGCCCACCAACATCACTGCCACCTTGTCCAGATGAAACTTCAAACAGTTGGCCCTTAACTCAACCAGACATTGGGAAAGTCATCATTTTGAGTCAGAGGAAAAGTAGAAAGAAAATGATTTACTGATATTATAAGATGAAATTTTATGTTTGCAAAACTATTGATATTTAAAACATTTTCCCTCTAAAATAAATTAGCAAAGACTCTTAATTAAATTTTTTAATCTCTACACATGTGTATTCAATAGAATATTATGTGTCCCAAATAATAATATGAGTTAATGTATTCATGGAAATCATCTATTTTGGGACCGATAGGAGAATGGACTCCAGCTCTTCCTAAAATTTATTGGAAGTTAAGGGAAATCAGTGCAGTACAGATTCATGAAACCAATAATTAATCAAAGAACTAGTCCTGAATCAGGATCAGTTTAGACAAACAAGAATGGAACAACATTGATGAAGTAAGGATAGTAAACATGCTAATTTTAAAAGCACAGCTAATCAGATTCAAATTTGCTAAGCCAAAGTCAGGAGCACCAGAAATCATAAAGGAGCAATGGTGGAGGCATGAGTTTAATTCCACATACTCATATGAGTTAAAACAGAGAAGCATAGCTCTAACAAAGGATGAGGCTTGAGGGCCTTAAATATCCCACTTTAGTGTCTCCTTTTCCATCTAAGTTTGTCAATAGTCAATTCATTCTTGTTCAATCCATCTATTTCATTGAAGTATGTTGGCAGAGCTATAACTGGAAATTCTGGTACCCAAGGCAAACTTATTTTGGTTGCATTCACAGAGGTAATGGAACCCCAGTTTAGCATAGTAACATCAGGGAAGGAAATGCTTTATTCCTATAAAGTCAGGCCCCAAATTCTATAGCATGGCCAATGACTCAGCAGACATCGGAACCTCTTGGAAGTGATTGGGCCCCAGGAGAAGAGTGAGGCTCTCAGGTAGTGAGAATACACATACATATAGAGATAGAATATATAAATATATACATACATATACATGTGTACATTTTTGTCTGTGTATATCTCTATCTATCTATCTATCTATCTATCTATCTATCTATCTATCTATCT
>NW_027186473.1:31038250-31061186 GCF_028583685.1 Petaurus breviceps papuanus
TCTATCTATCTATCTATCTATCTATCTATCTATCTATCTATCTATCTATCTATCTATCCATCTATCTATCTACCTATCTACCTACCTACCTTCCTACCTATCTATCTAGCTATCAATCTATCTATCATAGGATCATTTTGGTAAGTGTCCCTCTTCCGTACTGATGCCCTGGAGCAAAGTCATCATCCTAATTTAGTTGTAGCTCTGGTAATAATCATACAAAAATAGATTCTCCCACATCATTCAGCAAGAAAGCAAATGTTCCTTCTTCCCTACCCTAAAATAAAATGAAATTGAAATTGAAATGAAATGAAAGTTAAGATTATATAATTCATGATCAAATTTCATGTTGCCTGGACTCTCTGACCTTATAGTTCCCTTGGTATTCTGAGATATTATGATTCATATAAATCAGCTATATATTTGTGGATCATCCTTGCACATGGAAATACAAGAAAGTCAAAAGATAAGGACAAAAACCAAAGAAAGGTTAACCAATTTCAGATTCATGGGGTTCTTCCTTAGAATAAGTCCTAAAACTTCTAGACAATTAGAGACAGTTGCAAGGTTAAAAAATTAGTGGTTAATTTTTAGAGTTCAAAGTTCAGAAAGCTCTTTTCTAGAGAAAAGATGATTGCATACGTTATTCTCTCTTAAAAATAATTATTTTCATTTTCCCCATTATTTGTCTCATTGCAGTGAAGTATGCATTTTCTTATTCCCAAAGTGGACGATCTCCAGGTGCATTAGTACCTTGTATGTAAGTATGCGATTAATTTTTGAGGTTAACACCCACCTGTGCAGAATTGTAGGAATATAAATTATTAGCTGTTTAAGCAGTTCTAAAAACTGTTCTTTAGTCAGTTCTTCCTATTTCATTGACACACTGTAATTAGGAATAATACACCTCTATTTTCTCTCTGGATGCCATCACAATCTACCTGATAATAAATGAAATGAACTTCAGCTAAGAGAAAATGAAGTTCAACTGATGGACAGTCCAAATAGAGCTACAGAAAATGAATGTTCTTCCAGTGTTATGTAGCCTTTAATCTTTATGATACAAATTAGGTTTGGTGTTCAAGGAAAGCACTACAATACATTTTAGTTTAAAGATGTAGAAAAAAAGGGAATTCATTTTAAAAGCCTATTTTTCAAAGAAATATTCCTGAAGGTCATATCTATGGAGGGAGCTGTTATTCATGTTGAGATTAGAATATTTCTCAATTGTAGATTTTATCTCTTACCACCTGTCACAGTGCTAAAACTCCCTACATGTAAAATTTTGTTTGCTTAGTCTTTTACCCAAACAAGGAAGTGGGATATTTATCACATACATAGTTTTCATATACATAGTCAAGAAAGTCATGGAAAATAAAATTGGTCTTTAGCTCCATAACCTATAGATTGATGATAATGATGATAGCTCATGTTTTACATATCACTATAATCTTTACACTGCAATTTCTTCACAATAATCCTGTGAAGTAGGTAGTGTTAATATTATTCTCTGCATTTTACAGATGAGGAAACTGAGGCTCAGGTAAGTTTTATTCACTTGCCTATGGAAAGACTCATAATTATCAGAGCAAGGATTCAAACTCAAGTGATCATTCAGTGTCAAAGGATGTTAAACATAAGCAGCTATCTAGACAACCATAACCCCCAAAAACGTTTCTTTGATATACTTGACAAGTGGTTATCCATTTTCAGCATAAACACTTCCAATGAAGAAAAACCTACAGTGTCTTGCAGTAGCCCGTTCCAGTTATGGAAAGCTCCAATTAAAAGAAAATGTTTTCTTATTTTTTTTAAATCAGAATTAAATGTATACACACATGTACATATATACATGTATACACACATATAATCAATGTTTGTCCTTTCCACTACATTCTTTATATGGCAATTGGTTTGTGATTAAATTAAAATTAAATGATTCTGTCAATTTTTGATGATTCAAAATAATTAGGATAAAATTTGTTTGTTGCTCAAAATAACAAAGCAGGCAAAGTAAATTTGTCTTTGACTTTGGAATTCACTATGCTTTATTTAGGAAGTAGGTATAATATTCTAATTACATTTTTTTAAGTCAATGAGCTTTCATTGAGGACATGATGTGGATTTGGTAAGTGACTCACAAGAGAGTTAGGTGATGGGGAAAACAGTCTAGTACTAATTCTTTTTCTGTGTATAATCCCCAAAATGAATAGCTCACATTCATAGAAAATTATCACTGGCATCATTTAAAGATGACCAGACTTGGATCCAGAAGACTTGCATTCAAACTCTGGATCTCACTCATAAAATATGACCTCAGAGTAGTTACAATCTTCTTTCTACTATTTCAAAAAATAGAGATATGGACTTGATTGTTTCTAAGCTATCCAGTACTTCAAGATTTTATGATGATAGATGAAAAAAAGTTGTATAAATATCACTTGTTGAAAATGATCATTTTATTTTTTGCTAAGATATTTATTTTCTCCAGTTACATATAAAAACAACTTACAAAATTTCTTTTTACTTTTTTTTCTTTATTTTTGGAAGGTAGTTCTGCTCAAGTGACTTGCCCAAAGTCACATGGCTAGATTTTGTGTTAAGTGTCTGAGGATGGATTTGAACTGAGGTCCTCCTGACTCCAGGGCCAGTGCTCTATTAATTGTGCCACCTAGCCACCCCTCCTTTTTAAAATTTTGAGTTGCAAATAATCTCCCTCCCATTCCACCCCCCTTCTTTGAGAAGACAAGCAATATGATATAGGTTATACATTTATAGTCATGCAAAATATATCCATAAGAGTCATGTTGTGAGAAAAAAAAATACACAAACACACACACAAACCCTGAAGAAAAATAAAGTAAAAAAAAAAAAAAAAGGTATGCTCCAATCTGTATTCTGATACCATCAGTGTCTTCTCTTGGGATGGATACCATTTTTTAATCATAAATCCTTCAGAGTTGTCTTGAATCATCACATTGCTGAGAATAGCTAAGTCATTCATAGCTAATCATCTTACAATATTGCTGTTACTTTGTACACAGTGCATTTCTCATTGCATCAGTCCATGAAAGTTTTTCCAGGCTTTTCTAAGAGCATCTTGCTCATTATTTCTTATAGTACAACAATATTTCATCATAATCACATATCACAACATGTTCAGCCACTTGCCAGTTGATTGGTATCCCCTCAATTTCTAATTCTTTACCTCCCAGATGAATGGCTATCAATATTTTTGTACATATAGGTCATTTTCTGTCTTTTAAAAAATCTATTTTTGGATACAGACCTAGTAGTGTATTGCTAGGTAAAAGGGTATGCATGGTTTTAGAGCCCTTTGGGCATACTTCAAAATTGCTTGACAAAGTGGCTGAATTGGCTCACAACTCCACCAACGGTACATTAATGTCCCATTTTTCTCCACATACTGTCCCAACATTTATCATTTTCCTTTTATGTCCTATTAGACAATGTAATAGATATGAGGTAGTACTTCAGCATGGTTTTAATATGTATTTCCCCAATCAATAGTGAGGGTATATATGTATAGATATACATGTATATACATAAAAAACACATGTACACATTTAACTTGGCTACAGATAGCTTTGATTACTTCATCTGCAAACTGGTCCTTCTTTTGATCATTTATCGATTGGGGAATGGCTTCTTTTTATAAATTTAACTCAGTTCATTATATGTCTGAAAAATGAGGCCTTTATGAGAGAAGATTGCTTCAGCAATTTTTTTCACAATTAAAATTGCTAACTGTATTTCCCGTCAGCCTATGCCAACCCCCATCTATTCTATTGCCTTTCCTTTTGCCCTGTCCCTCCTCAAAAGTGTTTTGATTTTGACTACCCTGTCTCCTATTCTGTCTTCCTTTCTATCACCCCCTCTTTCCTTAACCCTTCCCCTTCCTACTTTCCTGTAGGGCAAGATATATTTCTATACACATTTGAGTGTATATATTATTCCATCTTTAAGCCACTTCTGATGAGAATAAGGTTCACTCACTCACCTTTACCTCTCCCCTCTTCCCCTCCAATTTATGGACTAAAACAAGCATTTTCATTACATAGTACAATAAAAAAGACAAGTGTACATGAAACTGAAAATCTACTATGCAAGACTTACTATTCCTTTCAGATAAACAACAAAATTACCATGTACATTTACTTTTCTTCCCACCACCCGCCCTAGAGAAGGCTACCCTCAGCCCTTAATAAAGGTTACTATTACTACTAAAAAAGTTTACTACTCTATCAAGTTAATTGGTTAACTGCTCGAGTTGGCCATACTTTCTGGATTTAAAGTCAGTTTTGAACAATTCCTACATGCTTCTAAGAATTGCGGGGGGTGGGGGCAATAAAACAAAATTAAATTAGCTATTTTATTATATGTAGACAAAACAACTACTTAAATGACTGAACTTTCAGTTTCTAAAATGCACATACAGGTTCAGTATCACACCATAGAGTATGCTTGGTATTTTAGAGGAGGCTTTATTTTGTCACCAACTTCCATTAATTGCTTTGTGGCCACAAGCACTTTAAAATCATAAGAAATTTATTAAACTTCTGTTGAATGCAGGTCACCATCATCATTCCTGCAAGGAGACAGAAACAGAAGTTGATAATCTAGAAAAAGAAATATTAGAGCTCAGTATCCTGACCTATAAAATGGCAGTTACAGGATAAATAACCTCCAAAGTTCTTCCTGGTGACATTTCATGTATTTCATTCATAATATCCATAGACTTCATCACAGCCCATCTTTTCCAAGATAAATATCTCTAAGCTCTTTTGAAAATTTCAATTTCAATATTTTTAAAGATTTAAGTTTGTTTGAATGGAATCTGCTCCTGTGAATCTAAACTTCCCTTGATTTAGTTCATATTTTCTTTAGATACTGTGGCCAAACCACTCAATATCTGACTCTCCACACTTGACTAGATCAGTCTTTAGATATCAGATAATCTATCTCTGGACCCATTCTTGAGACCTTTTCAGTTTGGTAGAAGCTACCAGGGTGTTCATCTTAGTTGCATAGCCTTTGAAAACTCAGCATTATCTGTGTCTCATGATGAATCATCAAACTAGAAATTCTAAACATTGTGAAATGAAAGAAGAATTTTATGAACTGAAATTAATATGAAAAATCAGTATGGTCCTCAGGCTGCAATGACAAAGCAGATGATAGTATCACTTCTTTAATGTAATTTCCACTGGTAAAAAAAAAATTTACAGTTTCTTATGTAACATCTGACAGTACCAAAATTTTGTTGGCCAAAATTTCCATAGGGATTGTTTACTAGGATTATGACTTGGTATTCTATGCTAGAATGATTGCTATTCCAAAGACCCTTAGGTTTGGGGTTCTGAGATGTCTTCATTCAGGGTTTGTGGGGTAATGGTGTTCAAAGTCATGGTGGTCACTTGACTTGTCTGGCATTGACTAGACTTGTCTTCTATATTTCCCTTTGGGTACTTTGCTGCTTTTTATATAGTGTAGAGAACACAGGTTACCAAACAAATGGAAATATTTGAATATAGAAGTTACTGACTTAAATAAAAGTATTACAAGTAATACAAGTATTACAAATATAGAAGTTAATGATTACTTAGAAGTAAGCCAAATCTTTACTAATATGACTATACTGGAAAATAGAACTTCCATCTTTGGAAGTGACAGTAAGATGGAATAATGCTGCAATTTTCAGTATCTATCCCACCATGCTCTAAAGTTCAGTAATTCTTCAATAAGGAAAGAAAAGCTTCTGTCTTTAGCAAGAGACTTTCTATAGAAATGACACATGGATGCCTTCCTGGGACTCTCCAGAAACACTGCCTTGGCATTTCTGAGATATATCAAGAAGGACAAATACTGGCACAAAAAAAAACTTACCCCTGAAGATGCCAAATAGTTTCTTAACCTTTGTAAAACTTACTGGACTTATTTCCTTGGTCCCAGATGTTCCCCTCCTCCCACTCCTTACAAAAGATTTTAAGCTTTTTCATACTTTACTGTTTGGTAGCAAGGGAAGCAGAAAATGAATCTAAAAATTTCCTCAAATTGAATGAAGTTCTTATGGGAAAATTGTACTCTGGTTGAGAAATATGGAATTTACACTTTCCTTACAGGAGTATACTATGATTTTAAAGTAATACATTTTGTCTTTTTGCCAACACCCCTCCCACACAAAACTTAATGCTTTATTTTCCTTTTGCTGTCCATCACTAGGAAAGTAAGTGATTTATGCTAGCTTTAAAAATTTATTTTCAAATGCACTTATAATAGCATGTTGTAGAAGAAAATGGACTAGAATTGGAGGCAGGATCAGCCGCAATATAAGCTATGGTACTTATTAACAGTGTGCCCCACCTTCTGTAAGTGACTTCCTCTTTCTCTGTGCCTCAATTTTCTTAGCTATAAAATGGGGGTAATGCTCACATTACCTTTGTAGCCATTTACTTTCAAGGACCTGATGGGAAATACACATTTTATGATGTTAAAGGAAAGATTGAAGAAGCATGAGACGAAAAAAGCCAGTGGGGAGAGGAGGTGGGAAAGCCTAGGAATGTTCCCCTTCTCCTCTTTCCAGGTATAGACATGAACAAGGACAGCTGCAGCCAATTGAAAGAGAAGAGTATTGTTACCTGGAATGGAGCATAATCATGAACAGTTGGAACCTTATCTGATTCACTGACCCATTTCAGGAGTGACTTGTCTAGACAGAATTTAACTTTGAACTAGATCTGGTGAATTTATTCTTTCTATATTTTCTCCCCATCATCTGCTTCATTTTTTGCCTGGTGAAATGTAATCTGGAAGATTTTAACATTCTTTCTCTCCTTGTCATATATTATCCATGATTAAAAAAAATATCAGTCAGCAAGGTTGGAGGATGTCTATTTACAAAACTCATGAACCTTTTTCTGTGCACATCTTTCTGGCTCAGAGATCAATTGGTAAGAAATATACTGATGTTATATTTTGATTTGAGTTTGGTGACCATATGGAGACACAGTCCTTTTCTGGTGGGACATAGAAAAGACTAGACAATACAATGCTTGATCAAAAAAAATATCCCAAGACAGAGATTATAGTTAACTATAAATTCAAAGAAACTTAGTGTTTTCAATAACTAATTATTGAAAATAGTTTCTATTGAACAGAACTTTGAATATGCTTGATGTTAGTCTCAGATGCCAATGTTATCTGTCAATAAGCAGTTTCAGTCATTCAGTGAGGAGTCATTTGGTTTGGGAACATCTTAATTAAATCATTTTGACTAAATAACCCCATTTGAATGAAGGTTTGCCATTCTCCTAGAAAGAATTGAATAAAGCCAGACTCTATATTCATGTTTATTTACAATGTAAATGCATATTTTTATCAATATTTTCTGACAGGTTTCTATTGAATTCAGGCCCAGAAGGTTTTCTGAATTTGCAAGGTTTCCCAGAGCTATTGGGTTAGTGATTTTGCACAGTGCATTATAAATGGCTTGTTCTCTTTACTGATTTCTCTTCATTTCACTCTAGCTAACGACATGCTCTGCAGATTAATGAATTCCTGCTGGGTCTAACCAGTGCTGCTTGGTCTTTCATGAACTGTTCTTGTTGATGTGGTTGGAGGATATGGCTCTGAGTTTTTTCTGGTTGGGTCTAAAGATTTATAATCTGAGCAACCTTGCTTCTCCACTCTGCCATGAGCTCTCAGCCTGCTCCCTATTCTCTTAGAAATCAATAACCTTTAGCATGTAACACTTCATTTTTAAATGTTGTGGTGGTTTCATTCTTTTTTTTTGCCTTTTGGGGGGCAATTGGGGTAAAGTAACTTACCCAAGGTTACATGGCTAGTTGTGTGTGTGTGTGTGTGTGTGTGTGTGTGTGTGTGTGTGTAACTCAGGTCCTCCTGTCTCCAGGGCCGGAGCTTTTGCTCACTGTGCAACCTAGCTGCCACTAGGCAGTTTCATTCTTATCAACAGCTTGGATGTATGGTTTCCCGAATCTGAGAAATGGACAAATAATAGCTATCTTTGCTAATGATGCTGTTCATCTATGTTACTTCCCTTTGGAACATTTTGAAGGCAAGGTATTCTATGAATACAGCTAACATATGGAAAAAATTTACTTTTATCCTTATGTAAAGATTTTTAAAGAAATTTAAAATAGATTGGTTCAGACATGTAATTTGTGAGTGTGTGTATCAGTGTATATGTATGTGTGTGGAACTCCTGTGGAAATGCTCAATGATGCTGATGGATAGGTTCAGCTATAATATAGTTTTAGAGATTTTCCTTGGTCATTGAGAGATTATGTGCCTTGCCCAAGGTCACACAGCCAGTATGCATGAGAGGTAGGATTTGAATTCATTTAAACAAAACTGACCCTCTCAGCACTATACCAGGCTTCTTCTGGAAAAAGAATGATCAATAAATACTGTGACTTAAGAAGTTTCCTACATAAACAAAAACTTGCAGCAGAACAGATAAACAAGAAGTCTGGGTACTTAACATTAAATTTCCCAATATAAATGTTTCCTGTAGCAGCAAGAGCACTGACCTGGGAATTAGAAGGTCTGGGTTCAACTTGCTGCATGAACTTGGAAAAGCAACATGATCTTTCTTGGAATGTTTCCTCATTAAAAAATGGAAATGATACGCATGCCTTGCTTTCTTCACAGAGCTGTATTTATAATCAAATAAGATGATGATCTGAAAAGGATAACATAAATGTAAAATCTGTCTCTGAGCAAATATTTGTATCTTTTAAGCTGGGGAGGTCCTGCCTGTGCTTATGATTAACTTGTGTAGTCTCCAAACTATGCATGCTTTTATTGAAATGTTGGGGAAGGACTTTAATGACAGGATATTCAGAAATATCAGGGCCAATTCATTTTCTATTTGCATGTTCTAAGAAACAGAATTATACACTATTCATAATCATTTGATAAAATCACAATGCCATTTATATTTCTAATTTATGTATCAGCCTCACTTCAAAAAAATACAAATAATGAGATGAAATTAAAAGTATGCATAGTCTAGAGACACTTCTATAGGGGAAACACAGAATGAATCTGGAGTTAGAAGAGCTGGCTTCAAACCCTCTGCTCCTTATTATCTGTTTGACCTTGTTCATTTAACCTTTGGTTTGCCTTTACATTCTCCAACTCATTTTACAGATGAGGAATTTAGGCAAACAGGGTTAAGTGATTTTGCCAGCATCACACAGCTAGTGAGTGTCTGAGCCTGGATTGGATCTCAGGAAAATATTTTCCTGATTCTAACCCCTTTGGTATATCCATGGGGTTACCTAGATAGATGAGATATGTAGGTGTGTATGTTAGTATATATGTGTGTATAATATATATTATATATATATTATATTATACATATATACATACATATATAGGAATGCTACTCCAAGGACCCCCTTTTAAATCTCCCATGGGTCACCCAGGCCCCATGTCTCCCCATGGTATGCAAGTCCCTCCTCTGTTAATGACCCCCTATGGATACAGTGGTACCCCTTGACTTCCACTCTCTGACTACCAAAGAGGACCCCTTTTCCCACCCTGACCCTCCCCCAATATGCCAGTATTCCCTCATGGTCCACTTCAGGGTCCTCTTCCTCAGTAGAGCCAAATTTCTCTACAATCCATTGCACTAACAATCTGATACACTGTCTTTTGGCCAGTCAGCGGAACTGTTGCCCCCTGGGCCTGGGGTACCCCTTTCCTCCTTAAACTTGTTCTTTTCTCCCCCCACTGGACTTTTTCCTATGTTGGACTCTACTTCTTCCCTAAATATTGACAAGGAATAAAAGCTCCATCTCTTGTTAAAAAAAAAAAAGAATCACAATGACCAGCTATAAATATTGATTTAATTGTTGAAATTCTTAAAAGTGGGACACTGGTCCAATTACCTAGTCAACATATTATGTAAAAAGCTAAAAAATCACATCAATATTGAAATTCTTGCTATATATAAAAATTAGAAGCTAAAACTATAAGATTAAAAAAATTTGGAGAGATAGTTTCATAAGGCATCCCAAAACAACAACAACAAAATTAACTAGGATTACTTGATCATCTCACTTGGCAGAGCTCATGCCAAACAAGGAAAAAACAAACATAAAAAATTTGTTTAAAAGCAGATAGTAAAGAAATTATATGTATATAAGACACTTCAAACTAAACAAATTTATAGATACTCGGTTTCAATACAAAAGTGAGACTGTCAAAAAATTGTCACACAAGACAGCAAATTGTTATTTCAGGATTTTACACTGGGGCAATATTTGCTGTTTTTTTTTCAGAGTCAAAGAGGGAGATGAGAGCAGCTACAGTTTACTCTGGCATATTGGCTCCCGGAAGTTCAGGTAGGTGATTTTTAAACAACTAGATTATGGGCTGGTAGCTCCAGCATTAGCTGCTGCTGGTGGTGCTGCAGACTCTGTGCTTGTCTCTTACTCAGCTCTGAAAGACACTTGTCCCATGGTGAGAGGCCTGGGAATTGCCCCTGTGATAGGTGAGTCATTCCGCCCCAGCTCACTCAGGCTCAGCTATGGTGGCATCTGTGCTGGTGCAGCCCACATGCACTGTGGACAGTGCTCCCCCACTCCCACAACTGGCTAGCTCAACAAATCCTACCTGAGGATTCTCCATGTTGTTGACCTGGGCTGGGAATCTGCCACACTCTGTCTCCAAGTGAATTCTGCCACGCTAAAATTGGTTCAGATTCACTTTTTAGAAGTTACTGAAGGAATTTATGGATGAGCTCAGGTGAGTCCCTGCTTTCATGCTGACATCTTGCCTCTGCCCTATCAATGGCAGCAACTTAGAATAAAAATTAGAAGACACACAAATAAAAAAAAAACCTCTAACTCAATCTACTTAAATAAGTTATTGATGCTGAAAATGGGTAATAAAAGAATATATGTTAACAAGGATTAGCACCATTTTCTATAGAAGTATAATTAGCAACTTGAAGTTGCTGAGCTTAAAAGTGCCTCTGCTAGCAAATCTTGACCATCTTAGCACCCTGAAATATGGCAACTAAGGGCCATACCAGTTTGTAAGCACAGACCCATCTATAAAATCTTATCACCTCATAAATCATTAAGAGGCAGTAGAGAACAACTGGTTTACAGAAAGTTTGACAAAAGACCCATTTAAACCAGAATACCCCTTTAACATTTAAAAAAGGACACTCAAAGGTTGATAAATATCAAAATAATGTAACAAAAGCCAATATACACAGAGGATGCCCGTGCTGAAGGCAACTTGTACAATTATTAGGACACAAAAATACTGATGTTCAAAACATCTCAAGAGAAAAATACTGAATGATTTAAAAAATGGGATGACGACTACCAAAAAGAGATCATAAAAATATCAATAACCAATCCATAGGCCTTTCTTATACTTACTAAATCTTTTGAGATAATTTAGGCATATATCACTCTTGATGAAAATATAACAACAGGGAGATTTTCATGAGCCATGCTCTAGGAGAGACCCTGTCTTCAATCATACAATTCACTGAGGTGGTGAGGATATGAGGCAGGATTTTATTTGGTAGAATAGCCATCTTATAGCCTGTACTTAAGTGCTCCACATATATATTATAAGATCATAGGAGGTTCCTTGCCAGAGATACCTTTTATGTTCCTCTCATTATCAACAAGTCGGACATAAAACAGGGAAATGTATGCTCATCAAGTCTGCCAATCTCTTAACAAGGATGCTGTTTCCAGATAAATAGCATCTGCACTTAGCTAAATAGATTGACAATCACACTCAAATTTGGTCTAACTATCCATAAAGGATAACTCATGTACAAATACCTTTCTTAAAAAAGAGAAAAATTAAGTTTTCTATTGGAGATCATTTGCTTTTGTGATATTGAATCTCTATCATATTGCAAGTATTGTGGTCCATGGTTCATGACATATCTTCTTTAAAAATTACATTTGGTTAATTTAATGCCTTACTTTACTACTCTTTCTTATCTTTTCATTATGCATTCTTCATAATACTCCTGTGTATCTACAATGGTAGTGTTATGTCAAGATCTCGGATGTATTCTAAGCAAGGGAATAGATTTCTCTGACCAAGTTAACAATATGCTGTCTTTGAACATCAAACATTTCTTTATTTAAATATGTTGTTTGAAGGAGAGACAGAGTGTTTACAAAAGCTATTAACATTCAAGATGAGGGTCCTGGAAAAGGAAAATCAATAATAGTTGTGGAGCTTTGTATGGTGCTTTAAAGTTTGTGAAGCACTTCATTTTACAGATGAGCAAACTGAGGGTGCTTAAAGTGTAGGATCTCACCTGCAGTCACCCATCCAGTACATTGCAGAGAGGGATTTCAAATTCAGGTCTTTTTCACTTCAAATTCAGCATGCTTTCTTTTTCATGCTCTTTTCAATGGTTCCTGAAAAATCAAAACATAGCAATTTTGCAACAGATGTTTGCAGTTCTTTTTTTGCTTATATTTTTTCTTTATGATATGAAAATTCTCAAGGAAACCTTCAAGTCAGTTATTGTCTGCATTAGTTCTAGGATTTAATCTTGGAGGGAGGGAGCAATATATTTTTCCCTCTAAGGAGCCAATGAATGTATCACTTTTTAACTTAGTGATCGTTATTCACAGTCAATTATTCCCTGACCCTCAGTTTGCTCATAAGTAAGATGGAAATAGTTATACCTGGACTACTTAAACATTAAAAAGGTTATTCTGAGGTTCAAATACAATATGTTTTGTTTTTTGCCAATCTTAAAATACTTTTAAATGTCCATTATATATCCAAGTCAATAAAACATTTAGTCTAAATCATATTTATGTAATTTAAAATAATTATACACTGGGCTCAGATACTCAGCACCACACCCAGAAATAACTGGCCGTGTAACCTTGAGCAAGTTACTTAACCCCAATTGCTTTAAAAAAATAATTATACAAATAAATAATATATTTATGCAAATATATTTAATTTAATATGTATATTTAATTATTTAATAATAAATGTAGTTAAACATAAATAATCATATACAGATTTTTAAAACTAGATTACATTAAAATATAAAGTTTTCAAAAATCTTAATTAAATTTTAAACCTTAAAACCACTAAAACTTTCTGGGATATCCTATTTAATGTTAATATCCATATGAGACAGGTAGAATTATTATCTATATTTTACAAATAAAGCTCAGAGATATTTAACAACTTGTCCATCGTGATAGCTCTAGTAAATATTTAAGGCAGGAGTTAGTGGGTCTTCCTGACTCTTATCTGGTACTTTCTTCACTTTTTCACAAAGCTCTTTTATTGTGCTTTAGTATTGAAATACATTTTTAAGTATCCCTCCTTCTTCTACAATCTATCTTCCACACAGCTGCCAAAATACTTTTCATAAATCACAACTGTGACCACACTGTGCTACGGCTTAAGAAACATTGGTTGCTCCCTAGTGCCTCAGGCAAGATGCACATTTTTCAGGTATGCATTTAAATATTACCACATTTTGGCTCTAGATCACACTTCCAGACTTATTAATTATTATTCCTTCTCTAGCACAACAAATTCTTGTTAAACTGGTCCCTTATCCATCTTCCCATACTCAGCATCTTTCCATCTTTGTGCTATTGTCTATGCTGTCTCACATACTTGGAATGTACTCAATTCTTTCTTCTGCCTCTTAAAAATTTGACCTTCCTTCAAAGCTCAACCTTCTTACAGAGTGATTCACAGAAAAGTTACTTTTCTCATCACATTAAATGGATAGTTGTAAGAAAGGTGTCATTTGACATCCATCTACTATCACACAACTTGCCTCAATGGGAGAAATACCATGTGAACTTCTAACTTCAATCAGGTTTCTGCTGCATTACCCTGCTCAATATTTTCTAGTCTTGATCATAGCCTATTGACCAGACCTTCCCATCTTCCTCTCAGTTCCCTTCTGGGATTTTTCCCCTCCCCAAACTGAAGTACATGATCCCTCAAAGGGCAATGGAGATATACATTGTGGGTTTAAGTAAGATTTTGAACATCATGAACAAGGAATTATAGAGGAGAAATGGCATAAAAAATGTCAACAGAGAAATGCATATTCTACTGATAATGTGTGATATCAAATGTTTTGTGAATTTTGGATTCAAAAGGCCACACTTGAGGACCTAGATGGAATGTTATAATGGGAAAATAAGAAATCTATTAAAATACTAAAAGAACACTTCCATCACTCCTTCAGTAAGGAGTTTCCAACTTTGCTTGTGATTGTATTCCTGCCATTGTGCACATGACTTACCTTGATTTTTCCTTTCCACATACATAGACGCATATACCTACACATGCAGACGTAGATATACGTGTGTTTTTAATGTATGTATTTGTATAGACAGAGGTATGTATATAGTTATAAATAGATAAATACACACATACACTCTATCTATAATTAACGATTACACTTGACTTAGCAAATTTGATGGTCCTTTTTAGGCCTCTTCTGCACATGCTTATCTAACTCTTTAGACTCCTCCATGGGTATTAATTTAAAATATTTTCTTGAGATAACTCAGGTCCTATGCCTAAAGAAAGGATACCTCACCTTTGCCTGAGACATTCTCTAGATTTTGAATTCCTTGAGGCAAAGGAAAAAAAATTATAATAATTAAATAGTACCTATGATGTTACCTATAGTTCTGTATATGTCTAGAGATTATTCTACTCTTCTCTACCCTGGCAGTGATTAGAAAATGTCAGCAATTAAGTTACTTTTTAAAAGTTCATAATATCATAGAATTTGCAGCTGGTCCTTAGAGAATATGTAATCCAACCCCCCTCATTTGACTGATAATAAAATTAATTCCTGGGCCAGTGAAAAGATTTACTCAATGCCATAAATTAGTAAAGTGAAGATCTAGAATATAACACCAGTTTTTGACTCTAAATTCCAAACGTTTGTTTGTCCTTTTGTGTATCCTCACCATGGATCACCTAAGGTTCTGATCCCTCACATGGAAAATAGTATGTCTAATTTTTGACTTTTCACACAAAAACGACCATAGCGACTTAGGCCTTTTGATATATATAAAAAAATATTTCAAATGAATACAATCTCAGATGAGTGTCATCCTATCAATTTTCACCTTTCATTTTAGTTAATAGTAAGAGCAACAATCAGCTCTCACTCTATAGTAAATAATATCAAAAGAGAAAATTGCTAGGTAGCAAAGTAAAGTGCTTGGCTTAGTTAGGAAGACTCTTCTTCATGAATTAAAATCTGCCTCTAGACACTTAAAAGCTATGTGATCCTGGGCAAGTCACTTAACCCCATTTTCCTCAGTTCCTCATCTATAAAATGAGGTCGAGAAGTAAATGGCAAACCACTCCAATACCTTGGCCAAGGAAACCCCAGATAGGGTCAAAAAGGGTCGGACACAACTGAAATGACTGAACAAACAACAACAACCTTAATCACAATTACTTTATGTGGGATATCATTTTCATATCCACATCACTAGTACCAGTCACTAACAATCATACGTAATCAGTTACTGGGAACTGTATTTTAGGTTAGTGCTGATAATATTGTCTTTACAAAACAGATTATGTGGTATTATGTGGTAAAGATGCTAGCAAAGGTAAAGAATATTCTTTACAATTTAAAGATGACATTGCTTATGGTGTTGGTGCTAGCACGTTGCAAGTAATATATATTTAAAATGAAAGTAGCAATCTCTATATAGTAGATTTGTGCTTTCATATAAAATTCTTTTTTTACCTATATATATATATATATATATTTAGATAGATAGATAGATGTTCTTTAAAAAAAATCAATGACTTTTAAGTTTATGAATGACAAAAAGCCATTTAAATGTGAAAAAGATAATGTTACAGTGTTAGAAATCTCCTCAAAAGTTTTGTTGCTATTGTTGTTTATAAGTCTTGGGAGAGGCAATTCTGAATGAATATAATTTCTTTTGTAACAGAGACACGTACTAGTAGCCTTGTATCTTTAATAGTCCCTTGCCCATATAGTAACTGTTTAAAAACTATTTTCAATTTTGATCTTTTTTTGGTACTCAGATCATTGTTTGGAAAGAGAAGAACTGAGAAAGACTAGTTATTTGCAATCACACAGCAAAAGGATAACAAAATAACCTGTAGTTTTAATGAAGTTGAGTTTTTTTAATGGAATTCAATGAATTCAATCGTTTTCATGTGAGGATGTTGTAGGTGATTAGTAAGTGAAATATATTTCCATGTCACAGGTAGACTTCAACTTCTGAGGCTTGGGGTATAATTTGCTTTACCTTGGGCCACTTATTGATGCCCACTAACTCTTATGTACATAGATTTCTTTTCTCCTTTGTTTTTCTACCCTGCCCTTCCTAATCCCCTTTTATTCCTTTTTTTTGGTCCCTTTTTACTTATCCTGCCCTTTGACTAATCTTAACATGAAGATGAGTGGTGGACTGAAAAATAGTTGTATCTATTCAATAAATTTTCTTCTCTGTGTTGAAAAAGCTTATAAGTTTAATGTCGTATATTTCTCTAATGAGAAAAAAAGAGAGATTTAAGGTTTTGTTCCTGTTTGTTGGCTTAGTTAGGTTTTTTTTTCCTTATGGGTTAGGGGCCTTTAATGGGGACAAAAAAAGTTCCATCATTCCTCTCATATAAAAATGGTTTGGCATCAAGGCAGACATCAAAGAGTGCATTTCTCTGACTTAGAAAAAAAAAATCTTCTTTGGAAACTTCTCTTCATTAATTCTGATGAAAAGATGGATAGTGATAGAAAGTAATTTAAATAAATGGTTTGAAAAAAAATAAGTATTACCGATGCAAAGTACAAGAAGAAAAGATATGATATATATATATATATATATATATATATATATATATTTAAACTCCTGTTATCGCTCATTTTAAAGAAGTTATTATGAAATTTTAAGAGATTATTGCTAAGAGATAATGGAAAACACATCCCTTCTTACTGTGGAAATATTGCTTTAAAAGCATACATCATTTCTTTCTTTCTTTCTTTTTTTTATTCTGCAATTTTGGTCTTTCTCTCTAAACTTAGTCTTTCAACACTCCATCTGTGTCATCTTCCCCAGAAACTGCTCTCAGAATAACTTTCTCTGTCTGGTGAATCTTCATTATTTTCCTCTCCTTAAAACCTCCTGAGGGACTTCATCATTATATTCCAAGTGATTAGAGCAGTGCCTTTCACCTATGGAAAACATTTTAAAATCTTTATTTAATTGAATGAACATTGCCAAATGTGTACATATATGTTTTGAAGGAATAAACAAAAAATCAACCTCCCATCAATAGGATTTTTCCTTCTTTTATTTTTCTAAAGATCATAGTCTATACCAATTACCTTAATTTCATAACCATTCATTTTTTCCCTTCAATTTGACTTCTGCCTTCCCCACCCACTAAATATTCTTCTTAAAATTCAGTACTTATTTTTCTTTTCTTTTTTAGTTCTTATCTCTTTCATATTACCACGATAGACCCTTTGTAGGGAACTTAGGATAAGACAAGATGCACAGGCAGAGATAGACTGCAATATGTGTCTTTGGAAGGAACATCTATCCAATGAAGTCAAAGACAAATTTGAGTATTTAAGTATCCCCTTCAACAATTCTGTGGCATTTGACACTGTTGTGAACCAACATACCGAAACTCAATCCTCTCCTGTGTTAAGAAAAACTGCCCTTTGCTGGTTCTCCTCTTCTTTGACTGCCACTTCTATGACTCTTTTACTAGCTAGCTCCTCTATCTCCTCCCACTCTACCATATGGCTATGATTCACAACTACACTCTCTACTGGAAGAGCTCATCAACTCTCTTATTTTTTACTCAGATCTATATAATAAATGTTACTAAAATCATTGTTTGAGCTTTCTTTTTCTTTATTTTATTCTCAATTCCCTAAAGGAAATTCCCACAGGAATCACAGAATTTGAGGTTGGGGAAGGACATTAGTCATAACCTAATACTTGAAAAGAAATTCACTCTAACATACCTGACAAAAGGCAGAGACCATCATTACCTCAGAATCAGAATGTCCAATACTGACCTCATCATCTTTTCACTTAAAGAAGTTCTCCTGGCCTATTGACTTCTTTCTGTCAGAGACACATTATTCTCTTCCTCCATTGACTATTTTCTTTGCAGGATTCTTTGATTCCTCCTATTCCTCTACATAATCTATCACTGTCCTGTCATTTTTTTCTTTTACAAAGTTTTTTAGACACATTCCTTCTTTTCTATTCTCATGGCCTTATCATTTCATTCTTCTTTTCCTTCAATGATCTTTTGATTAATACATTTGAGTCTCCTCTTAGCCTACACTACATTCTACCCTTTCATCATTTAAATTACCTGTTCAAGAACACAAGACAGCTTCTCTTTCAAAAAAAAAATTATTTTTGTCAACATTAATTTCTATAAGATTTAGAGTTCCCAATTTTCTTCCCTCTCTTTGCTCCTCCCCCCAAAATGGTTTGCATTCTTATTAACCCTTCCCCCAGTCTGCCCTCCCTTCTATCACACACCCCTCTTATCCTCCCTCTCATTTTCTTGTAGGGCACGATAGATTTCTATACCCCATTGCCTGTACATCTTATTTCCCAGTTGCATATAAAAACAATTTTTAACATTTGTTTTTAAAATTTTGATTTCCACATTCTCTCCCTTTTTCCCTTCCCACCCACCCTCATTGAGAAGCAAGAAAATTTTTTTAAGCAATTGGGTTTAAGTAACTTGCTCAAAATTACATGACTGGGTGTTTCTCTTTGGGTGCTAAGTGTCTGAGCCCAGATTCAATCCCCAGGTCATCCTGACACTGGGGCCGGTGTTCTTACTCAATGTGCTACCTGGCCACCCCAAGAAGGCAAAAAATTTGATATAGGTTATATACATATGATTATGCAAAACATTTCCATATTAGTTTGAAAGACTGATTTAATTTTCCTCCATTCTATCCCACCCCCATTTATTCTATTCTCTCCTTTGACCCTATTCCTTTTCAAAAGTGCTTGCTTCTGACTAGGCCCTCCCCCAATCTGTCCTCACTTCTATAATCCCCCTTTTCTTATTCCCTTCCCCCTAGTTTTCCTTTACCTGTAGGGTAAGATATCCAATATAGTGTGTATGTTATTCCCTCCTTAAGCAAAATTCAATGAGAGTAAGGTTTACTCATTCCCTCTTAGCTCCCCATTGTCCCCTCCATTAAAAAAGCTTTTTCTTGCCTCTTTCTTGTAAGATAATTTAACCCATTATATTGCTCCCTTTCTCCTTTTCCCCATATGTTCCTCTCTCACCCATTAATTTTATTTTTTACATATCATCCTTTCATATTCAAATCACCTGGTGCCCTCTGTCTATGTGTGTGTATGTGTATATATGTATGTATGTGTGTGTACCTATATCTATCTTTATCTATGACTATATCTAACTATATCTATATCTATAGATAGACAGATAGATAGATAGATAGATGATAGATAGATAGATAGATAGATAGATAGATAGATAGATAGATAGATAGATATAGATGTCCTCCCTACAACTACCCTAATTCTGAGAAATGTCCTATGAGTTGCAAATATTATCTTGCCATGTAGGACTATAAACAGTTCAACTTTAGTAAGGTTCTTATGGTTTCTCTTTCCTGTTTAACTTTTGTACTTCTCTTGAGTCTTAAATTTGAAAATCAAATTTTCTATTCAGCTCTGGTCTTTTCATCAAGAATGTTTGAAAGTCCTCTATTGCACTGAATGTCCATTTGTTTCCCTATGAAGTCCTGGATAGGTGATTCTTGGTTTTAAACTGATCTCCTTTGGCCTCTGGAATATCATATTCCAAGTCCTCTGATCCCTTAATGTAAAATTTACTAGATCTTGTGTTATCCTAATTGTGTTTCCACAATAATAAAATTGTTTCTTACTGACTGCTTGCAATATTTTATCCTTGACCTGGGAACACTGAAATTTGGCTACAATATTCCACAGAGTTTTCCTTTTGCGATCTCTTTCAAGAGGGGATTGGTCGATTCTTATAATTTATATTTACCCTCAAGTTCCAGAATATCAGGGCAGTTTCCCTTGATAATTTCTTGAAGGATGATGTTCAAGCTCTTTTTTTTTTTATCATGGCTTTCATGTAGTCCAATACTTTTTAAATTATCTCTCCTGGATCTATTTTCTAGGTCAGTTGTTTTTCTAATGAGACAATTTACATTGTCTTCTATTTTTTCTCATTCTTTTGGTTCTGTTTTATAATTTCTTGATTTTTCATAAAGTCATTAGCTTCCATTTCCTCCATTCTAATTTTTAAGGAATTATTTTCTTCAATGAGCTTTTGGACTTCCTTTTCTATTTGTTCAATTCTGCTTTTTAAGGCATTCTTCTCCTCAATGAATATTTGAACCTCTTTTACCATTTTGAGTTGTCTGTTTTTTAAGATGTTATTTTCTTTTTTTCCCTTTTTTTGTGGAGGGGCGGGGTGGCGGGGGGGAGCAGATCAATTGGAATTAAGTGATTTGCCAAAAGTCACATGGCTAGTAAATGTTAAGTGTATGAAGATTTGAACTCAGATCCTCCTTACTCCAGGGTTGGTGCTCTATTCACTTTGCCACCTAGTCACCCCTAAGATGTTATTTTTTACAGTCTTTTTTGAGGTCTGCTTTAGCAAGTTGATGACTTGTTTATCATAATTTTCTTGCATCACTCTCATTTCTCTTCACAACTTTTCATTTACTTTTCTTGATTTTCAAAATGCTTTTTGAGCTCTTCCGTGGCCTATGGTCAATTAATATTTTTCATGGAGGCTTTGGATGTAGGAACTTGGACTTTCTTGTCTTTTTCTGGTTGTACATTGTGGTCATCTTTGTCACTAATGTAAGATTCTATAATCTGAGGGTTTTTTTTGTTGTTTTTTTGTTACTCTGTCTGCTCATTTTCTCAGTCAAAGACTTGACTTTCTAACTTTTTGTCAAGGTAGGAATCTGCTCCCAATGGCAGAAGGGTGGTACTGTCCCATATTTCAGGGATTTTGTGCAGCTGTTTTCATAGACATCTCTAGGGACATATAAACTTTCAATTCTTCCAAGGTGGTATGATCAAAGGAGACATAATTACTCCTTTCCTGACCTGTGCTCTGGCCTGTGAGTGACCACAAGCACTCTTTTCTGTCATGGAACTCTTAAGAGGATTCCCTCTCCATTGTACCACAAGCTCCATCACACCAGCACTTCTCTTCACCCCAGGACCACCATCCAGGACTTTGACCCAGTCTGTGGGCTGGGAGCTTTAGAAGTAATTGCTGCTAGTCCTGCTGCTGCCACCATATCTGCTGCTCCAGGGGCTGGGGCTAGACCTCACTCCGCTTTCACCCAGCTTCCACTGAGTTTTCCTACTGACCTTTTATGCTTTCTTTCGCATTTGTGGGTTGAAAAGTGTGGAAACTTCCATAGCTGCCACTGATTCAGTCCCTTGAGGCCTGCTCCAACACTATATATGCTGGCATAGTCCATGCTGAACTGCACTCCACTCCCAGCTTGGCTCAATAGACCCTTCCTGTCTACCTTCTAGGCTGTCTTGGGCTGGAGACATTTTTCACCCCACCATTTTGCAGGTTTTGAATGTCTAAAATTTGTTTAGAATCATTTTTACAGGTATTCTGAGGGGTTTGGAGGGGATCTCACTCAAGTTCCTGCTTTTTACATCTTGGCTCTGTTCCCACCTTCTTTAAAAAACAAAATAAAAACCAATTAAAAAAAGTTCAATTTTTTTTGGCATGATATTCATAGTTTGTAGTCTGGTATGATCTCACTTACTCAATTTATTCCCTTATTTGTCCAGCCTGCTTTAGTTCATTTGCCTTCAACATAACAAACCTATCTTAATCATCTTTCTTTTTCAGGTATTGCACTAGGTACTGGGTACCCCAAAACATAAATAAAACAGATCCTACCCTCCAGGATCTTTCTACTACTCCCCAATAATAGGTGTGCCTAGAGTGGTCCTAGGTACTTTGGACAACCGTGGGAGAGAATTGCTGTTGTCCATAACCTGTGTTCTCAGAGGATTCCTCCAAATTCTATACATTCCTATCTTTCCAATGCAGCCCTTTTGTACTTATTCAAGCCCTTATCTCACTTACCTTTCACAGACTCTTCTTATTCCTATTTTTTGGAATAAAATTCCATTTGTTTAAGGGAAACAATGTAGTTTTTAATAAGTCAAGGGTGGTTTATTCAGTTTTTAGATTATCCATTTCCAAGACTAAACTTTCTAGCCTTTGTCTATTTTTTCCTTTGGGATATTTGACAATATCTAGTGGCTTAGAATGAATCCTAAAGAAGACAGACACAACTTTAGTAGTACAGGCTAAACTCCTTGGTGAACTCAAAATGGAAAATCACATCTTCAGGGCCCTTGTGTATTTTTAAGTTCAACAAAGCATTAGATAGTTAGTCTTCTTTGTGTTTTCAAAGTGCAATGACATTCTAAAAATGGTAATGCAAGTCTTTTAACCCAGTCCTCTATTAAAGAAAGAAATACCATCAAGCATTGGAAATGTCACCATATATAACACAATGATGATATCATAGCAGATTATTTCATCTCTTAAGCACTCATTCATTTTTTTTTTTACGAATGAAAAATTCACAGTGAAGCTGTGTAACAGCAAGCACCCCAAGTGCGTCCTCAGGGTTTGCTGCCCATACAGGTTCTTGGATCTGCTTTGATAAAGGAAAGCAACTCAAAATGGGTTAACAAGCTTACTTTAATCAGTCAGACATATATCGTTTACCTTGTTCAGGGGAAAAGGTCAACACCCCAAACTTCAAAGTATACAGGCAGAATTATCAAGACAGAAACAGATCAAG